>NW_026089623.1:14122826-14200326 GCF_024586455.1 Bactrocera neohumeralis | reverse complement strand
TCATTAAAAACAACAAAATAAACAGTGCCAGTGAAAACTCTGCATCAAAAGCAATAAAGCAGCCACCAAGCATAAAGGAAAAAGGCAACTAGTTTCCAAAACAACAGCAGTAGCAGGGGCAACAAGAGCAATAGCAAAAGCAGCAAAAGGCAAAAACTAACAGCAACAGTAACAACAGCAGCAGTAGCCACAACAACATAAAGGTAGTTGTAAGACCTTGGCATATTTCTTGACTTTAATTTTGATTATCTAAGCTGGGATCGAGTGATGCAACGACTGGAGGAACTTGCCTATCCGGAAGCTGCTCTTTGGCGGAACTATTTTTCGGACTCTCCAGTTGGTATGATAGGAAGTGTGGAGATTGAGGTGGTTCGTGGCTGCCCGCAGGGTTCCATCTGTGATTCATATATTTGGAATCTCATGATGAATTCTCTGCTTGGGCAGCTCGAGCCACGTTGTAGGTGTTGTGCGTATGCGGATAATTTTCTTCTTTTGGTTGAAGGTCGTTCGCGGTGTGATTTAGAACGGGCGGGAGGACAATTTTTAGAAATTGTAAATTTTAGTGGTTTAGGTGTGGGAGTTGACATATCGATAGATAAAACGGTGGCAATGCTGCTGAAAGGTAGATTATCACCGGTTCGTCCACCGATTGTCCGTGTGAATGGGGTCAGTATCAAATATGTGCCGCAAGTCAAATATCTGGAGCCTAACATCAAATATTGAAAAAGTAAGAGTTATAGAATATTTTATTGCAAATTATTTGTCTATTGATAGAATAGCTTACATCTCAATTTTGAATCGCAACATAATTTTATTTCAAATTCTTTGTCTATTATGTGACAGTCACAATTATTTGTTTACTTCAAAAGATTCTAAAAGATGGCATTAATTATTAATTGGATTGTGCAAGTATTCAACAGATGGCGTTATGCTAAAAATTTAAACGTATAAGGTACACATAACCTAAATTTATTTTGAATTTTAATATAAAAATATAAATTTAGGTTATTCCTTAGTTTCAGCAATATTAATTATGCTATTAAATTTGTATTTTTAACATAGCACCATCTATTGAATTCAATCCTATCAATAATTATCACAATCTGTTAGAATCTTTTGGAGCTAACGGACAATTGTCACTGCCAAATAATAAAAAAGAATTTGAAATTAAAAAAAAATGCGATCGAAAATTGAGATGTAAGCTATCTTATCAATAGACAATTAATTTACAATAAAATATTCCATTATTCGTTTACTTTATTCCTATACTTTTTCAATTTTTGATGTTAGGATAACCAGCCACGTGTTACTTAGACTAAAGTGTAAATTAAATTCATATTATAATGAAGATAATACAGTAAAATTTTCTGGCTTTTCAATAAATAGTGCTTGATTGTTCAAAACTTTAATTAAAATATCTTATATTTTAAATAAAATATTATTAAATTTGTTATGCATTAAATCGTAGTGTACGATATACATATGTACATATGTATGTATATTGATGATAAGAGGTGCTAGGGCTCCAGGATATAAGTAACTAAATTTGGTTATCATGTTATTGATTTATTTTATTGATAACAGTTAATCGATATACACAAATTTATTTCATAATTTTTTGTTATATTATATAATATAGCAATGTGGTTTTCCTTGTTTTCGTGGTCCCATTTTTTTATCGGATTTGTTCCATGTGAAATAACGTGGAACATCGGTATGTATCAATGTCTTTGCGAACTGGTCAAAAATATCACAATTTTGATATAATTAAAAAATTCAGTTAGTGTCGTTTTTGGAGCCTCAAGAGCTCTTTGGAGAACATTTTCTTCTGTGAAGGATACCCGCTGACAATTTTCAAGATAGACTGCAAGATGCTCTCGTGTATGGGAAAGCTAAGAATTTGCCAATGTTAATGTATCTACCCATTTGGTATCGTGTTATTTCATTATTTTTATTTATATTTTTACTTCAAATATGGCCAAATCATTGCCTTTATTGATATATTTATAAATGTACTTAATGGATTTTACAGAACTGCAAAGCTCGATATTGATATGAGCCTCATGAGATTTTGAAAGTAATGGTGAATATGGTACCACCCACTGATTATCAAATTCTACTGGATTTGTAAAATTCAGCCATTGCAATGTAAATGTGTGGCCACTATTCTCAGTATTTCTGCGCCGGTACATTGGATAATTGTCAATATCTGTGATAGTGGCATTCGTAAGCAGCTTTAAACATTTTTCTTACACTTTCTATTTTCCATGCAAGTTAAATCCACCAATAGCTAACGGCACTTATGCCTGAAATAAACAATAAAGTTAACGCCAACAATAGCTAAGGGCACTTTTGCGTAAAGTAAACAATACTCATATAAATTCATTATTAAACGAATGTGTCAAATATGTTATTGACACATCGCCACTAAGGAAGTGGCCATAAACTATAACTTATGGCACGCTTTAAGTAGATTCAGACAGCACATTATCTAACACCTAAGTTTGTACTTATTAGAATGTATGATGAAACTCTATCTAGGCTTAAGATATCAATTGTATAAATATAAGTGAAACAAAAATAATTTAGTTTTGTGTTTTACATAACTCACTAGATTCACATCTTTTTAAAAACCACCCCGCGTTCGAATTAATATTTCCTGATTGAAATTATTGAAAACAAGTAAGGAAGGGCTAAGTTCGGGTGTCACCGAACATTTTATACTCTCGCATGACAAGTGATAATCGAGAATTCATTATCCGTCATTTACATATTTTTCAAATACCGTATTTGTGTAAAGTTTTATTCCGCTATCATCATTGGTTCCTAATGTACTATATATTATACAGAGAAGGCATCAGATGGAATTCAAAATAGCGTTATATTGGAAGAAGGCGTGGTTGTAAACCGATTTCACCTATATTTCGTACATGTCATCAGGGTGTTAAGAAAATATTATATACCGAATTTCATTGAAATCGGTCTAGTAGTTCCTGAGATATGGTTTTTGGTCCATAAGTGGGCGAGGCCACGCCCATTTTCAATTTTAAAAAAGCCTAAGTGCAGCTTCCTTCTGCCATTTCTTCCGTAAAATTTAGTGTTTCTGACGTTTTCTGTTAATCGGTTAACGCACTTTTAGTGATTTTCAACATAACCTTTGTATGGGAGGTGGGCGTGGTTATTATCCGATTTCTTCCATTTTTGAACTGTATATGGAAATGCCTGAAGAAAACGACTCTGTAGAGTTTGGTTGACATAGCTATAGTAGTTTCCGATATATGTACAAAAAACTTAGTAGGGGGCGGGGCCAAGCCCACTTTTCCAAAAAAAATACGTCCAAATATGCCCTCCCTAATGCGATCCCTTCTGCCAAATTTCACTTTAATATCTTTATTTATGGCTTAGTTATGACACTTTATAGGTTTTCGGTTTCCGCCATTTTGTGGGCGTGGCAGTTGGCCGATTTTGCCCATCTTCGAACTTAACCTTCTTATGGAGCCAAGGAATACGTGTACCAAGTTTCATCATGATATCTCAATTTTTACTCAAGTTACAGCTTGCACGGACGGACGGACAGACGGACGGACAGACAGACATCCGGATTTCGACTCTACTCATCACCCTGATCACTTTGGTATATATAACCCTATATCTGACTCTTTTAGTTTTAGGACTTACAAACAACCGTTATGTGAACAAAACTATAATACTCTCCTTAGCAACATTGTTGCGAGAGTATAAAAATAATGAAATAACACGATACCAAATGGGTAGATACATTAACATTGGCAAATTCTTAGCTTTCCCATACGCGAGAGCATCTTGCAGTCTATCTTGAAAATTGTCAGCGTGTATCCTTCACAGAAGAAAATGTTCTCCAAAGAGCTCTTGAGGCTCCAAAAACGACACTAACTGAATTTTTTAATTATATCAAAATTGTGATATTTTTGACCAGTTCGCAAAGACATTGATACATACCGATGTTCCACGTTATTTCACCTGGAACAAATCCGATAAAAAAATGGGACCACGAAAACAAGGAAAACCACATTGCTATATTATATAATATAACAAATTATGAAATAAATTTGTGTATATCGATTAACTATTATCAATAAAATAAATCAATAACATGAGAAGCAAACAGAAGCTCGATAACCAAATTTAGTTACTTATATCCTGGAGCCCTAGCACCTCTTATCATCAATATACATACATATGTATATCGTACACTGCGATTTAATGCATAACAAATTTAATAATATTTTAATTAAAATATAATGATAGTTCGGGTGGTGGAGCACGGTGCTCGCTCGTTCCGTTGATGTGGTTGGCCGTGGGAAAACAGTCGGCGCAAATTTATTCCACAAAAGTTAAATAAAAACCAAAAAGTTTCATATAATATATGTATTTAAATATAATATAATTGGACAAACACTTACCACGTCTGTATCGCTAGGTTGTCGCAAAAGGAGAGAGCGCGCGCAACTTTTTAAGTTAGTGTTTAGTTGCGAGCGAATTGAAACTTCGAAAAAGAAGAAAAGAAATGATTGCTCTGCCGATACAGACGTGGCAAAAGAAATTGGGCGGGGCGGCGTCAGCATTCTCCCCGCCTTGCAGTATTACTGCAAATGCAGTTTACAATAAATTGCTTAAACTAACTTAACTAACTGGTCCTGCACTTCCTCTTCCACGTCTTCTTTGCAGATGGGGTGGCCGACAAGACGAATCGAGTCTGGTTCGGTCCGGGAAATGCCGCTGAGATGAATCCAGTCTCAGTCGGTCATTACCATGCCGCCAATTTACATAGAAGTCACCACCTCCCGAGGTCGGCGAGACGACTCGAGTCTAACTCGATCCTGGGTAGACGGTAACTGTGAGAGGCGTTGGCAGCCAGTGCACTTTATTGTGCCGATATTATACGACACCGGATATTATATATCCCAGTGTCGTATTTTGGGTGAAGAGTTGTCCCACTGCCGCTGGTTCTAACTCTGGCAACATGAGCCGGTAGTAAACGTCCACTCCCAAAATTACATCGACTGGCGCTGCCCTGTTGAAATGGTCTTATAAGGTCTCTATATTGGCGTCGGCGTTATGAACCTGGTTGCAGTCCGAACTCTTATTAAAGCGGTTGGTGACAGCGCAATTCTTTGCTGCCAAGGTAGTGTTGCGTGCATCTGCTTGACGACAAACGTCTCGTCCACGCCTTCGCTTCGGATGGGGTGGCCGGCGGAACGAATGGCGTTCCGCTCGGTCCGGGCAATGTCGCTGAGACGATTCGAGTCTCAGTCGATCGTTGCCATGCCGCCAATCCGAAAGGAAGTTACCAGCACGCCGAAGTCGGCGAGACGACTCGAGTCTGGCTCGATCTTGGACGTGTGGTATGCGGGAGAGGCTTCGATGGTCAGAGCTTTGCGTGACTGATGGCGTCGATTGACACGGTTGAGAAAGGTCCGAATTTGTCGTGCCGATTGTCAATGATTTCTCTTCCATTTCTATTGTTGTGCGTGTAGCGCTACGACTGAAGTCGACACGCGTTCGACTTTAGATTGTGGCGATGATTCCTTTTCATCTTCTCGTATTTCTTTGCAGCTGATACATGCTGTGCGTTATTTGTGCATGCTGTGACAATTGTATCTTGACATTTGTGGTGGTCGTACTTTGTTTGCTCGTTGACGACGCTGAGGATTATGCATGTATTATTGATTGGGATTCCTCTTGTTTCACCGGTGGTTTTGAGCACCTGTATGAGTTCGCCCTTGACATTGAGTCGAATCTCTTCGGATACACGTTTGATCTCCTCGTAGAGTGAGAGCAAGAAGAGCTTGTTGGGATCACGATTCTTCCGTCTTTTTGCTTTTGCGGATTCTCGTTTCGTTGCGGCTGCAGCATGTTGCTGGTTGCGCAACAGATGCGAGTGGAGGCCGCTGTGGAATGCCTGCAGGTGTGGCATCGAATTGTGTTGTTGCGACGGAACTACTGCCAGATACCTGGTCACCGTTGTGCGATTGCATCCCAACGCCGGGTGCTCGAAATGCGCCACCATGTGTATCGGTGTGATTCGATGAGCCAGGCACATCATTTGTTTTGCCAACATTGCTGGCATGATCCTGTTGTTGCTGTGTTTGCTGTTGATGCTGCTGATGTTGATGTTGCTGTATAGATATAAAATTGGTATTATTTTTACTACAAATATGGTTTTGTGATTGTTGTTTAGTTATTGCTGAATTTTGTCTGTCGCCTTTACCATTTATGTTTGTTTCTTCGGAAGGAACGGAACCTGTTAAAATCCATCCGAACACCGTGCGTTGTGCAGCGATGGATCCGAAAATTTTCGATTTTACCCCATTTAGTATAATTTTCGTGTAAAGATCTGCTCCTATCAACAAGTCAACCTTTTGACTCGTATAAAAATTATTATCCGCTAAGGGGATATTGGGTAACCTTTTGACAATTGAAGGGTTTATTGATCCGGATGGAAGCAGTCCAGTCAATTTTGGCAGTACCAATGCCTCCGCTTCTAGTCTTAAGCTTTTGTTACGGGGCGAGCCAATTGTGATCGAGCATACCGATTGAACTCGTCCTGACATGGTATTATTCAGTCCTGAAACTCGGGTGCTGACCCTTTTTCTTGCCAGATGTAAGCGTTTTTGTAAACTATTGCTTACGAAGGTGGCTTCAGATCCCGAATCAATCAGGGCTCTGACAGTGAAGATGCTCTCGTTGTGACATATGGTCACCATGGCTGTACCTAAGAGCATGCTTCGACTGTTAGGCACATTTGAAACATTGGCCTTAATAGAGGCCACATGAGATTTAGTAGAAATCTCAGTAGTGTCTGTGCTGTCGGATATCTGAGCTATATCCCCACTCTGATCCCGGTGAATCATAGAGTGATGTCTCTGTTTACATCTATTACAATTAAACAGACTTTTATAATGTTTGACTTCATGTGAGTCCGATAAACAATCTAAGCAGACATGGAGTTTTCTGACAAGTTTTCAAAATGTGTGATTGAGATGAGCACAGTTTACATTTAATATTGTTTGTCTTAGCGTGATGGGAATTGATGGGTTTGGATCGAATCCTTGACTGCAAGGTTGGTATCCGACCTTCATCATCAGCCGACTTAATCTTGAGTTTAGTACCCAAATCGCCTTTGAGGTTTGATACTCTCTCAAGCGTTTTAACCCGTTTGGTTAGAAATTTGTCTAACTCAACCCAATTTGGAATCTAGTGTTCGGATAGAACACAAATACGTAAATATGGCATCCCAGCTATCTACATTGATGCTATGTATTTGTAAAGCTGAAATTCAGCTATTTATCTCCCGCTGTAAATTTCTGAGTTCGGTCTCAGATTCTGTTGAAATGTGCGGGAGCTTGAATAATAAATTTAATTGTGTGTTGACAAGCATTTGCTTGTTTTCATATCTACAACAAATTATTCCAAGCCAATGCGAATCCGTCATTCGTCAGTGGCGCTTTGGAAACGATAGCTTTTACCTCACCTCGCGTTTTTTGATTCAAATGGAATAATTTTTCTACCGGAGATGGCCTTGGGTTATTCCCATAAATGGCGGCAAATAAATCCCTAAATGAGGGCCATTGGAAAACATCGCCATGAAATATTTCGGTATCACATGGCGGTAAGTTGATGGTATACCTCACGGGTTCTACCGTTTGTTGTAACCGTTCAGGTTGAATCACCGTTGAATTTGAAGTTGGGTTTTGGTTGAACGCCGTGAGGTTGTGCATGTGTTCGCCCATCAAGGCCGCGCAACACACAAACGCGAGGTAACAGCTTGAATATTTAAGCTTAAAGTCGTCAATTGAGCTTGTGTCAGAAGGATCCACCTTTGGCAAACACAACTTGTATTCTGACTTTACCTCTGCCCACAGAGATTTCAGTTCAGTTTGTTGTACTTCCAGAGAGTAGGCACTTTGGTTGTTTGCTGTTGGAGTAAAAGACTCCTCAAACTCCAGTAGAGCGTCTGCAGCTGTGGTAAAGGCTCTGATGGATTCCATTGTTTTCGAAAATTGAACCGGAACTGCAAAAATGTTGCACAAAATCGGATCTAAAACTTGAAATTAAAATTTAAAAAATATTTGCAAATATGTTGCAAAAGTTCAAAAGTTATAGAACCAATCACGGGCAAACTACAAATTAGTAGTGCGTTGTTTCTTAGTGAAGCGTGAATATTCGAAGGCACAAAAAAATTAATAAATTTAAAACTATTTTCGCAAAGTATTTTTTCGAATTTAATTAGAATGTGCTTGCTGGGTAATCGGCCCAATGTCTTCGAATATGTACACAAACAAAATTGCTTTGTGCTTATTTGCTTTATTAAAATCCAAATACAAATACAGATAAAAATTCACAACCACTTTACTTTCACTTTTGTTCACGGGGTTATTTTCGAATTCCCCACTACACTATTCTGTGTTGCTGTCCTTCTGGGATGGCTGCTGCGCTGCTTTGCCTTTGCTGCTCTATGCTGCTTTGCCGGTGTGCTTTGCCTTTGCTGCTTGGCTTTCTCGCTCACTTCATTTGCTCCAATTTTGATATCGCTCACTTCACTTGTTTTAATTTTTGTTTTTTTTTTTTGTTCACTCGCGAAACTGCAGCTGCGTTATTGCTGCTTGCCTTTATTGCTATTCGAGCAATATATGGAAAGGCAGAGTTGAGCGACTAGACTCAAATTAACTTTATATGTAAACTTTATATGTATGTATGTATATCGCAGGTGTAATTAGTCTTTTACTCTGCTTTCTCTCTCTTCACTGCACTTTTTGTCACCACACTTTTTTGGGTTTTCGTTTTTTTTTTCGCTTGCGGGTTAGATTTGAAACCACTAACTCTTTACATACATATGTGGATTGTATGTATATGTTATTCGATCACTGCACTTTTGCCACCCCACTTCGTTTAGTTTTGTTACAGCACTTATGCACACGTAATGTAGTTATGTATGTACATATACATATGTACATACATATATGTATATATATGTTTTTTTTCAAAATGTTGCCACCAAAGGGTCTCGTTTAAACTATGTATGTATGTCACCACCACCGTTGTCTCTTGATCACTTTTAGTATTTTTATACTCTCGCAACAATGTTGCTAACGAGAGTATTATAGTTTTGTTCACATAACGGTTGTTTGTAAGTCCTAAAACTAAAAGAGTCAGATATAGGGTTATATATACCAAAGTGATCAGGGTGACGAGTAGAGTCGAAATCCGGATGTCTGTCTGTCCGTCCGTCCGTCTGTCCGTCCGTCTGTCCGTCCGCCCGTGCAAGCTGTAACTTGAGTAAAAATTGAGATATCATGATGAAACTTGGTACACGTATTCCTTGGCTCCATAAGAAGGTCAAGCTCGAAGATGGGCAAAATCGGCCCACTGCCACGCCCACAAAATGGCGGAAACCGAAAACCTATAAAGTGTCATAACTAAGCCATAAATAATATTAAAATGAAATTTGGCACAAAGGATCGCATTAGGGAGGGGCATATGTGGACGTAATTTTTTGGAAAAGTGGGCGTGGCCCCGCCCCCTACTAAGTTTTTTGTACATATCTCGGAAACTACTACAGCTATGTCAACCAAACTTTATAGAGTCGTTTCCATATACAGTTCAAAAATGGAAGAAATCGGATAATAACCACGCCCACCTCCCACACAAAGGTTATGTTGAAAATCACTAAAAGCGCGTTAACCGACTAACAAAAAACGTCAGAAACACTAAATTTTACAAAAGAAATGGCAGAAGGAAGCTGCGCCTAGGTTATTTTTTTTTTTAAAAATTGAAAGTGGGTGTGGCGTCACCCACTTATGAACCAAAAACCATATCTCAGGAACTACTTTACCGATTTCAATGAAATTCGGTATATAATATTTTCTTAACACCCTGATGACATGTACGAAATATGGTTGATATTTCGTATATACATTATGAACCAATGATGATAGCGGAATACAACTTTACACAAATACGGTATTTGAAAAATATGTAAATGACGGATAATGAAATCTCGATTATCTCTTTATCATGCGAGAGTATAAAATGTTCGGTGATACCCGAACTTAGCCCTTCCTTACTTGTTTTTTTTTTTTGTTTTGTGTTAACTGTGACATTTCACCACCGTTGTCTTTTGACAACTTTTAGTACTTTGTGTTTTTTTTATACTCTCGCAACAAAGTTGCTAAGAAGAGTATCATAGTTTTGTTCACAAAACGGTTGTTTGTAAGTCCTAAAACTAAAATAGTCAGATATAGGGTTATATATACCAAAGTGATCAGGGTGACGAGTAGAGTTGAAATCCGGATGTCTGTCTGTCCGTCCGTCCGTCCGTGCAAGCTGTAACTTGAGTAAAAATTGAGATATCATGATGAAACTTGGTACGCGTATTCCTTGGCTCCATAGGAAGGCTAAGTTCGAAGATGGGCAAAATCGGCTTACTGCCACGCCCACAAAATGGCGGAAACCGAAAACCTATAAAGTGTCATAACTAAGCCATAAATAAAGATATTAAAGTGAAATTTGGCACAAAGGATCGTATTAGGGAGGGGCATATTTGGACGCAACTGTTTTGGAAAAGTGGGTGTGGCCCCGCCCCCTACTAAGTTTTTTGTACATATCTCGGAAAATACTATAGCTATGTCAACCAAACTCTACAGAGTCGTTTCCTTCAGGCATTCTATATACATATACTCGCCCACCTCCCATACAAAGGTTATGTTGAAAATCACTAAAAGTGCGTTAACCGAATAACAAAAATCGTCAGAAACACTAAATTTTACGGAAGAAATTGCAGAAGGAAGTTGCACCCAGACTTTTTTTTAAATTGAAAATGGGCGTTGCCCCGCCCACTTATGGATCAAAAACCATATCTCAGGAACTACTAAACCGATTTCAATGAAATTCGGTATAAAATATTTTCTTAACACCCTGATAACATGTACGAAATATGGGTGAAATCGGTTCACAACCACGTCTTCTTCCAATATAACGCTATTTTGAATTCCATCTGATGCCTTCTCTGTATAATATATACATTAGGAACCAATGATGATAGCGGAATAAAACTTTACACAAATACGGTATTTGAAAAATATGTAAATGACGTATAATGAAATCTCGATTATCACTTTATCATGCGAGAGTATAAAATGTTCGGTGACACCCGAACTTAGCACTTCCTTACTTGTTTTAACTATAACTAATTTATTTCAGGTTCCAGTGGGCACCGTACGTACATATACAGAAGGTGATATTTATTATTGATACTAATCATCTATATTAAAATGAAACGCCATCATCTCAGTGGCGGACAAAAACGCAAACAGGCAGAGCTGAAGAAGAAGAAAACAGATACACTCCCAAAAATGAAGTATTTTTTCCAACCAATCAGTTAGAATCTGGTAAAGATAACAATGTATGTCAAGCTAGAACACAAATTGATAAAAACAGTACTACAGACGATGAAATAAATAGCGAAATTAAAACAGCTGTTCCTGTTCCCGATAAATCTGAACCTGTTATTGTTGCGATTCCTGAAGTTTCAAAAATTTAACTCGTAAATTCCAATAAAATGACAGATGCTGGGCTGTGGACGAAATTTTCTGAGGAAGAAATTTGCTATTGGATTGACCACGGTTCAGAAAATTGTCAGCACCATCAGGGCCCATTTTATGAATTGCGCCGTACATATTCTAGTGGTAAAAGTGTCCGTTTTTGCACACCACGGCTATTTTTCGGTAAAAAAGGCAACGGTGACACATATAAATGGGAATGATTACTGTATTCAAAAACAAAAGGATCTTTGTATTGCTTTCTTTGCAAGTTATTTGGTAACAAATTCATTGCTACAGCGCCGAGCCAATTTGCAGCTGACGGATTTAGTGATTGGCGCAACGTAATTGCAATTGAGCACCATGAAAATAATTCAACTCATAAGGACTTTTTGCTAACTTATTTGAGTCGAAGACAAGGTCTAGGGATCACCAAAAATCTAGAGGCACAAGTGAAAGAAGAAAGAAAATATTGGCAAAATGTATTGCAAGGAGTTATTGCAGTTATACAAACACTTGCAGAACGTAGTTTGGCCTTTAGGGGACATGATGAGTCTTTTGGATCTATACATAATGGGAATTTTTTGGGTTTACTTGAAGTTGTGGCTCAATGTGATCCATTTTTAGCAAGCCATATTGCAATATATGGAAATAAAGGGAAAGACAACCCATCATATTTATCGAAAACAGTATGCGAAGAACTTATCGATTTAATGACTGATAAAGTTCTCAAAGTGATTGTCGAAGAAATACAATCAGTTGGGTACTTCAGTCTCTCAGTGGACTCCACACCTGACCTATCACATATGGATCAACTAAGTATTATTTTGAGATACGTATAGCCGTCTGATGGTATGCCCGTGGAACGATTTCTGACGTTTTTAAATTTAAAAAGTCATACCGGAGAAGATATGGCAAATAGATATTGCAAAGTGCATAGGACAATCATATGACAATGCTGCTAATATGTCAGGACGATAGAAAGGGATGCAGCAAAAAATTTTAGAGCATAATAAATATGCTGTATTTATACCATGCGCTGCACATACTCTAAGTTTGATTAGTCGTAGTGCTGTTGATTGTTTTTTTTTTAATTGTGCAGTTGTTATAAAATTTTTTTTCGGCTTCTACTCATCGTTGGGCAGTTTTAAAAGAATTAATAGGCAACGCTAGCGTTCTGAAGTCGCTGTCGGACACTCGTTGGGAAGCTCACGCTGTAGCTACGAGTGCAATATTACAATCCTATCCGAAAATTTTGGATGCTTTAGATGAAATTGCTGAGGACACAAAGCAAAAGGTGAGACCAGGTTAGAATCACAAAATATTTCAAACAAAATGCAGGATTTTGAGTTTATATTTATGCTCACTTTGTGGAATGATATTCTACAAGTTTTTCATCACACCAGTAAAGGACTCCAAGAAGAAGGATTAGATCTTAAAACGTGTTCCAATTTGTATCATTCTTTATCGGGTCATCTCGTTGAAATGAAGAATCAATTTGAAAAATTTGAAGGCGAGGCAAGAAAAATGTTTCCTAATAGGGAATATAAGGAAACTCGAAGACGAATTAGGAAGAAACAAGTAAATGATGGAAATGCAGAGGAACTTGATTTCAATCCTAGAGACAAATTCTGCATTGAGACTTTCAATGTAATAATTGACACACTTAATGCTCAAATGCAAAGAAGAAGTGATGTATACCACGAAGTTTTTATTTCTTGCGAATCTAAATAAGTCATGTTCAGAATATGGGAAAGATATCCAATTGCTCTTAGAATCTTTTCCAGAAGACTTCAATGAAAACTTCCTCGGCGAATTTAATCATTTTCACAAATATGTTCGAATAAAATATGAATTTTCAGAAACAAAGGTCACCCATTCCGATCTATATGAAATGATTTTTAAAGATAAATTAAAGTGCGTTTTCCCTAATATAAAAGTGGCGTTTAGAATCTTTCACAGCTATATGATTACTAACTGCTCTGCTGAACGATTCTTATCACAACTAAAAAGATTAAAAAACCCGCAAAGAACAAAAATCTGTCCAGACAAGCTTAATTCTTTAGCATTAATGTGTATTGAGGCAGACATACTTCGTCATATAAATTTCGAAGATGTAATTTCGGAGTTTGCTCTGATTAAGGCAAGGAAAAAAATGTTTTAAGTTTTAAATTATACCTACTACACTTTCTATTTTGATGTACTTTCATTTTATACTTTCTACCTTCCATTTCCATTTAAGCAATAGAAGGCCTACACAGGCTCTGTGCTTAGGGCCTCGGATACTCTTAATCCGCCACTGACAACACACCACACAGACACTGCGTAGGGTGCAATATGAGTTCGTGTGTCCATACACTTAAGAGGATGCATTGTACTGGACCATTTCTGATGGGTGGTTCCTCAACGGTAATTCTGCGATGGAGCAGATATTTTAGGTTGTTAATGGGATGTGTTCCATTTTTCTTAAGTTAGCTAGAATTTGGCATTAATTCCATTTTGAACATAGGTTGTGGGACTTTGTTCCTGTTAAAGGTGTTTTTGATTTAATACTAAAACTACCTTCTTCCAATTCTTTTTTAACATCATTAGAGTCTACCGAAGATTCTATATCTTTTATGACAACAACAAGGCCATTTGAGTTCTTCGATAATTGTTGTAATTACTTGACAAGCATTTTACAATATCCATGAGAAACATACATTTTTCAGTGTATGTTTGAATTTTTGCTTCATCTATGTTACCTTTTTTCAAAGGCACTATGTGCAAATTGTTTGTGCCTTTTAAATTGTTTATTTTCGAGACAAGCGCATTTGAGAGGGTTTGGCATTCACGACTGTGGCATTTTCTGGTTTTGAATCCTTTGCATCACAGTTAGGCTCTTTACTCAGTAAGACAAATATGTTGCCATTAAGAATTTCTGGCTTTTTACCATTTCGCGTGACTGGTGGCAATTTCTTTCGTATTGACCGCTGATTTAATAGGACTCGATTTCCTTTCTACATTTACGTAGCGATCAATACCAGTCTGCACAGATGGTCCTTTTTTGCTTGGTAAATTCTCACCAGGGTATATTAGGTTTGTTACGAAGTTTGTAACATCCAGAAGGAAGCGTCGGAGACCCTATAAAGTATATATATAAATGATCAGTTCGTTGAGCTGAGTCGACTTAGCCATGTGCGTCGGTCCGTCTCTCTGTCCGTCTGTCTGTATATATACCAACTAGTCCCTCAGTTCTTAAGATATAGTTTTGAAATTTTGTTAGCGTTATTTCTCTTCAAAAAGCTGCTCATTTGTCGGAACTGCCGGTATCGGACCTATAACATATAGCTGCTATACAAACTGAACGATCGGAATCTAGTGCTGGTATGGAAAACGTTTGCATGTGACAAGATATAATCACGAAATTCGGTATAGATTATTTTCTCCGAAATTGTTCAGATCGGTTAACTATAGCATATAGCTGCCATACAAACTGAATGATCGGAATGAAATACTTGCATGGGAAACTTCCTCATTTAGCGATATATCTTCACGAAATTTGGTATGATTTATTGTTTATAGAAATAATGTAATATCGAAAGAAATTGTTCAGATCAGCTCACAATAGCATATAGCTGTCATACAAACCGAACGATATGAATCAAGGGCTTGTATGGAAAACTTTCGCATTTGAGGTGGTTTCTTCAAATTTGACATGGATTACAGCTTAAGGTAATAACATTATTTCCGAAGAAATTGTTCAGATCGGTTAACTATAGCATATAGGTGTCATACAAACTGTATGTTCGGAGTCAAATGCTTGCATGGGAAACTTCCTCATTTGACGATATATCTTCACGAACTATACAAACTGAGCGATCGGAATCTAGTGCTGGTATGGAAATCTTTTGCAATTGAAATGCACCCGTGAAGGGTATATTATTTTCGGTGCAACCGAATTTAACGTTTTTTCTTAATTTTATTTACTATTAATTCAGTTGCATAGACTTTACGATTTAATATAAATTTAATAATAGGTACATAGGATTCATACATATGTATGTATGTATGTACCTTCAAGAACTGTTTTCCCATTTTTTGTGACTTTTATGCCTTCTGAGATGAATTCCATACCTGCATCATGCATCTTTGATACCGATAGCAGATTACTCGGTATGTCCTTGCAAAATAATGATTTTTCTTATATAATATTGTCCTTGAGATTACTGCGAAGTCGTAATCTTCCCATTGCAGTGGCATGTTTATACTCTCCTTGCTTTGCGATTGCAATCTCAATTAATGATTCCAACATAATATAATTGGTAAAAATATTTATGTTATTTATCATATGGTCTGATGCTCCAGAATCCAGTAAGAATAATAAGGCAACGTCAACCCTTTTATTCATATTTTGTTTCAACATATATATTAGTCTTCTCTCTGGTTATGTAGTTGCCCTTTTTTTTTCCTGGTGTTGTATACTCTTTTTACATATGAAACAATGCCTTTTGAAATGGCCATTTTTTTGGCCATGCCATTAATTCATTCATCAATTCATCAATTTATTAAAATGAATAACAAGTGAATTATCACACTTTAATTTAAATGTTAGTAATGTTTTCGAATTGATAGCTGTGAAGCCAAACTTTTACTTTCATATAAGTATTTCATCTAGTTTTCGTAAAATGTCTTTGGCAGAACTATAGCCATCGGCAAAAGAAAGAAAGAAGTAATTTAAATTCAATTAAAATACTTTTGACATTTTTTACATCTTTTTTAACCGGTTTTTCTTTTTCTAGAACATATAAACGTCACTTTCTGCCGAAAAAGCTTTTACACGAAATTTACGAATAGAATATTCTTCTTCAATAATAGGAGAAATGTTTTTCAATTTGGTTTCGTTTTGCATTTTGTTTTTGCTTTTTTAATAGGTTTCAAGAATGTACAATCGTTTCACTTGAACCGTGACTTCACTTGACCGTTATTTCACCCAAACCGTCATTTCTTTTGAATCGAAAATTCACTTGAATCGTCTTTTATTTTTATAAATTTTGGCGTTGACTGGGCCCATACCCTATTGTTTTTAACCTTTAATTGTTCCAAAGTTTAAATGAAAAACCGAGAATCTTTTATTGCTTTATTTATTTGGTACAGAAGATCGCAGCAGAGAGGGGCACTTCTGGGAAATATTTTTTGAAAAAAGAGGCGTGGCCCTGCCCTATAATAAGTTTAATGTACATTAGGGTGGGTTGATTCCGGACTTTTTTCGATTCGGGATTTCTAATAGTGCGGAAAAGTTGCTCTGGTACTTCCTGATTAAAATGCAACTTTTTGTTTTGAGATCGGATTGCGTCTTCAACCCTAACTCCGGCCTTGAAATTTCGGAAATTCGCCTAAAATCGTGAAATTGTCTACCTAGCGCCTGAAATACTCATCTCATGGCAAAATGTTTAAAACAAAAGTTATTTGTCACGTCATTTGCTACCGAAATGGTATATGTCATCATGGCCGTAGGACGAACCGTTCCCGAGATACGAACGAAAAGGCAGCGCGCCACAGCGCAGGGTGAAAATTGTTGCAGCTCTCAGCTAACCTCTATTGGTCACTCAGAACCCACCGCGTGGAGGTGGCTGCTCTTCGGGTTCCTCCCAAGCCCAACCCAACCAACCAACCACATGTCAGGCTTGTTTTAGTCTGAATCTGTGTCAAATTTATTGATAAAATCAGATTTTGTACTAAACTTTGGCACTTGTTGCCTAGATTTCAGTGTAGAGCGTATAAAACGATCACGAGATTGGGGGCCAATAACTTTAGAAGATGCTGTCACCAGTTTGACGGTTCTCTCGACTGCCACGGTGTGAGAGGGGAATTCACTAAATTTCCATACCTCTGCAGTGTCTCCCGACAGCCCTTTTATGAGTTCTTCGTTAGAAACTGAACAAAGAACTGGTGGAACAGTCTTCCAGTTAATCATATCGTAAAAATTATTAGCTTTGAAATTCAGCTTTGGCACTTTATTACATCTAACCCTTCTATTTACAGTGTCAGACTCTGCTTCTCTGGCTGCCAGAAAACGGTCAAGGGCCAAATTTCTGACTTCTATCCGTTCGTCAGTCATCATACTAAGGAGAATGTTTTCTGGAAGAGCAAAGAAAGCATTCTGTTGAATGGATGAATCGACAACCTTGCGCAGTTTAGCTGGCAAGTATCTCGACCTTTGAATTGCAGCATAGAGATGGCGCGAGCCATCTTTGCTAGAACTGTTGAATCTTATTGAGAACCACAAAGGTGAGTAAACTGTAAGTATGTACTTGACCAAAATCTTTATTTCCTTTGTTGGTTTGTCAGTAGAAATGTATAATCTCAGAATTCTATTTGCACAGGTGAGCCAGCGAGATTTTCACATGTTACCTGGATGCATCGACGCTAAATCCACTTCTGATATTTTATAGAGATAAGCTTGGTCTGTGCTAAGTTGGGTCGGATTAATAACCTCAGAAGGTAATTGGCAGGATGGAAAACTTTCAAATTTGACAACAGGCAACTTCTCACAATCAGGGAGCAGTTTACCTATGTCGCCAGAGAATGTATTTGGACTCTTTGAGACACCATCTATGTGTTTGAAAAGAGCACGAAATGGAAGTTCGTTGAAATGTAGAAGACAAACAACCCACTGTAATGGCCTACCTATTCTTTCTTCTAGTTTCCGAATGATTCCACCTTTCCAACCTGTGTTCGTGTTGGTGCCATCAGCACCCACAACTTCTAGATGTTCCACATCAACTGAAATGTCTTTTAAATGTTGCCATATAGCTTGCGTCTCATCCTCAGCTGACCCGGAAGGAAAGGTGACGTGGCCAAAGTAATGACACTTTACTTACACATACTGCTTACACAGTACTTTTCACTTTCGCTGACTTGTGTAAGTGTATTGTCTTTACGGCCGTCAAAATAAAGCCCATATACAGAGTCAATACTTTCGGTGTTTTGGAGCTTAACTCCAACATTTTTTTTGCCCGACTAATCTTGCATGATGAGAGACCCCCCTTTTGATGACGACCATGGCAAATGAAGTAAGGACTACGAATTAAGGGCATGCACCTGGAATATCCGGTCCCTTAATTGGGAAGGTGCCGCTGCCCAGCTGGTTGATGTCCTCGTAAAAAAAAAGGCTGACATCACCGCCGTCCAAGAAATGCGATGGACGGGACAAGGACAGATACGAGTAGGTTCTTGTGACATTTACTACAGTGGCCATATAAATGAGCGCAAGTTTGGTGTTGGATTCGTGGTAGGAGAGAGACTCCGTCGCCGAGTACTATCATTCACTGCGGTGAATGAACGTCTAGCCACAATCCGCATCAAAGCGAGGTTCTTCAACATATCGCTGATCTGCGCCCACGCCCCGACGGAAGAGAAGGACGATGTGACCAAAGATGCCTTCTATGAGTGCTAGGAGCGCGCTTATGAAGGCTGCCCCCGCCACGATGTCAAAATCGTACTTGGGGACTTTAACGCCAGGGTAGGCAAAGAAGGTATATTTGGCACTACGGTCGGTAAATTCAGCCTCCACGACGAAACATCCCCAAATGGGTTGAGGCTGATCGACTTCGCCGGGGCCCGAAATATGGTTATCTGTAGTACTAGATTCCAGCATAAAAAGATTTATCAAGCTACCTGGCTGTCTCTGGATCGAAAAACTATCAACCAGATCGATCATGTTGTGATAGACGGAAGACACGTCTCCAGTGTTTTAGATGTGCGTGCGCTCCGAGGTCTTAACATCGACTTGGACCACTATCTTGTTGCAGCTAAGATTCGCACCCGCCTCTGTGCAGCAAAAAACGCGCGCCACCAAACACAAGGAAGGTTCGACGTCGAGAAGCTGCAATCAAAACAGATAGCCGAACGATTTTCTACTCGGCTTGCACTCCTGCTTTCTGAGAGCACTCGTCAACAACTCGGTATAAGGGAACTGTGGGACGGCATTTCAAACTCCTTACGTACAGCTGCAACCGAAACCATTGGTTTTCGGAAAGTGCAAAAGAACAGCTGGTACGACGAGGAGTGCCGTGTCGCAGCGGAGAGAAAACAGGCTGCCTACCTCGCAACGTTACGATCGACCACTACACGTGCGGGATGGGATAGATACCGAGAGTTGAAGAGGGAAGCGAGACGCATTTGTAGACAGAAGAAGAAAGAGGCTGAAATGCGTGAGTACGAAGAGCTTGATAAGCTGGCCGACAGGGGTAATGCTCGAAAATTCTACGAAAAAAAGCGGCGGCTTACAGAAGGTTTCAAGACCGGAGCATACTCTTGTAGAACCCCCAAAGGTGATCTAGTCACTGATGCCCAGAGCATACTTAAATTATGGAGGGAACACTTCTCCAGCCTGCTGAATGACAGTGAACGCACAACACCAGGAGAACGAGAACCCGATTCCCCAATCGATGTCGATGGAGCAGACGTTCCATTACCCGACCATGAAGAAGTTCGAATAGCAATTGCCCGCCTGAAGAACAACAAAGCGGCAGGGGCCGACGGATTGCTGGCCGAACACGGCGGCGAAAAACTGATAAGGAGCATGCATCAGCTTCTTTGTAAAATATGGTCGGACGAAAGCATGCCCAACGATTGGAATTTAAGTGTGCTATGCCCAATCCATAAAAAAGGAGACCCCACAATCTGCGCCAACTACCGTGGGATTAGCCTCCTCAACATCGCATATAAGGTTCTATCGAGCGTATTGTGTGAAAGATTAAAGCCCACCGTCAACAAACTGATTGGACCTTATCAGTGTGGCTTCAGGCCTGGAAAATCAACAACCGACCAGATATTGACCATGCGCCAAATCTTGGAAAAGACCCGTGAAAGGAGAATCGACACACACCACCTCTTCGTCGATTTCAAAGCTGCTTTCGACAGCACGAAAAGGAGCTGCCTTTATGCCACGATATCTGAATTTGGTGTCCCCGCAAAACTGATAGGGCTGTGTAAGCTGACGTTGAGCAACACCAAAAGCTCCGTCAGAATCGGGAAGGACCTCTCCGAGCCGTTCGATACCAAACGAGGTTTCAGACAAGGCGATTCCCTATCGTGTGACTTTTTCAACCTGCTTCTGCAGAAAATAGTTCGAGCTGCAGAACTTAGTAGAGAAGGTACCATCTTCTATAAGAGTGTACAGCTGCTGGCGTATGCCGATGATATTGATATCATCGGCCTTAACACCCGCGCCGTTAGTTCTGCTTTCTCCAGGCTGGACAAGGAAGCAAAAGAAATGGGTCTGGCAGTGAACGAGGGCAAAAACAAATATCTCCTGTCATCAAACAAACAGTCGTCGCACTCGCGACTTGGAACTCACGTCACTGTTGACAACGTCCGGTGTGTTTTACGTGGGCACCTGCTGACGACAGCCTTACTCCACGGCGCTCAAAAGCACAGCGGATCAAATCAATGCGTTGATCAGCGCCCTGAGAATGCTAAGCATTTTCAGTACCAATTGGCAGTGTGGAATGGACACACTAACCACCTTGGTAGGGTTCGAGGCCCATCTAAAACCTCTGCCGTGCTTTGGGTCCGGCACCCGGTTGCAATGCAACTCCACATTGAACTGACAAGTCAGTTCTTCCCGCGATTTGGGTTTTAACCACAACCACCACGATGGTCACTGTTGGCAGTCATAACTTTGAAGTCGTAGATAATTTCGTCTATCTTGGAACCAGCGTAAACACCACCAACAACGTCAGCCTAGAAATCCAACGCAGGATAACTCTTGCCAACAGGTGCTACTTCGGACTGAGTAGGCAATTGAGAAGCAAAGTCCTCTCTCGACAAACAAAAACCAAACTCTATAAGTCACTCATAATTCCCGTCCTGCTATATGGTGCAGAGGCTTGGAAGATGTCAACAACTGATGAGTCGACGTTGCGAGTTTTCGAGAGAAAAGTTCTGCGAAAGATTTATGGTCCTTTGCGCGTTGGCCACGGCGAATATCGCATTCGATGGAACGATGAGCTGTACGAGATATATGACGACATTGACATAGTTCAGCGAATTAAAAGACAGCGGCTACGCTGGCTAGGTCATGTTGTCCGAATGGACGGAAACACTCCAGCTCTGAAAGTATTCGACGCTGTACCCGCCGGGGGAAGCAGAGGAAGAGGAAGACCTCCACTCCGTTGGAAGGACTAAGTGGAGAAGGACCTGACTACGCTTGGAATATCCAATTGGCGCCACGTAGCGAAAAGAAGAAACGATTCGGATATAATCGCGTAAGCGGTGTCTACGCCAATAAAGAAGAAGAAGAATCTTGCATTTGTCAGTGACAAAGGTAGCCTGATCCTCTGTTATCAAACCTGCTTTTTTGGCATCCAGAAAAGCAGATGAAACAATCAAGGCCGCTGCTCTATCACTTACTCCAAATCTTTGGGCAGCTAAAGCAGTGTGTTCTAATACTAGTGTGTTTTGTTTGGTTTTAGAGGATGGAAGAGAAAATTCATCATCAGCATCGTTTTTGGAAGAATCCATGTGCGGCGCACCTACATTGTTGTCGTATGTATAAGAGTCTGGCTGATCTGAGTGGTCACGTGTTCTAGCTGATACTTTACTGGTAAGTGTTGATGTTGAATGACTTTTTGAAAGCTTTTCTTTACGTTCATGTTTCTTTGTATTCTTTTTTGTTTCACGTAGATCAACACTTCCAATGCGACCAATTCTTCTGGTTCTCTGGTCTAAGAGAAATGGTTGTTCATTGATAGGAACTTTCCTTTCCTTTGGACAAGTGCGAGAAGAAAAATAAATGCATTTACAAGCAGCGATGTCAAATAATTTTCCGGCAGAAGAGACAAAGTCGCCTCTTTTCGAGCTCAAACCTATTGGGTTCCTTAAAAACATATGTTTAAGAGTCAGAAATTTCTTATGGTATGTGGTGAGCATTTGTACAACTCTGGTGTGTGAAACTATCGGAATAGATAACTTTTTGAAAGTATTTTCAACCTTTTTTGCAACTATTTCTGTAACCTCTTTACTCCTAGGTTCATAGTTGTCCCCTCGGAGTCGCCCTATACGAAATCTTTCAAACTGATAACACAAAAGAATATCCTGGTAAGTAGGTAACTGGGACTCAGAGAGATTGTACGGATATATGCCAAACACAGGACATTTCTGTCTAAATTTAAATTTAGATACAGACATTTTGAGTTCTGTGTTCCGTTGAGAGAACATAAGTGATAGCACCCGGCGAAATCAACGACAAGAGTGAAGGAACTCGATGGAAAAATATTTATGTGGAGACCAGTCCGAACGTGTCGTATGGCTCAGGGAAATGAATGTAAGTGATAGAACACGCCGAAATCACCGACAAGAGTGAGGAACTCGATGAAAAAATATTTATGTGGAGACCAGTCCGAATGTGTCGAATGGCGCAGGGAAATGAATGTAAGTGATAGAGCTCGGCGAAATCGCCGACAAAAGTGAAGGAACTCGATGAAAAAATATTTGTGTGGAGACCTATCCGAACGTGTCCTTTGGCGTAGGTGAATGAATGTGAGTGATAGCACTCATCAAGAAGTGTGGCCGCAAGCCGATTTTCACCTTGCGCTGTGGCGCGCCGCATTTTCGCTCGTATCTCCGGAACGGTTCGTCCTACGGCCATGATCACATATACCATTTCGGTAGCAAATGACGTGACAAATATCTTTTGCTTTATACATTTTGCCATGAGATGAGTATTTCAGGCGCTAGGTAGACGATTTCACGATTTTAGGCGAGTTTCCGAAATTTCATGGCCGGAGTTGAGGTTGAAGATGCAATCCGATCTCAAAACAAAAAGTTGCATTGGAATCAGGAAGCACTAGTACTAGAGACATTAAATTATACAGTACAACCGAGATGCTATGAGAGAGCCGTATAGGAGCTTTTGTGAAAATTGGACGATTAGCGTGGCACCGCAATTTTTTTTTTGGTGAAATTCCATATCAGGGGACCCGACCAAACCAATTCTGACAAAATTTGCTATTTGACATTCCTTTTATATTCCTTCATCACGTTGTGAAATTGAACAAAATCAGACAATAACTAGAGGATGGAGTCATATGTAGAAGTTCATGCCAGTGAGGAAAGTTCTCTGATCGCCATTTATTTGGGAGTGGCCAGAAACGATTCTTTTACATATGACTCAAGCAGCTCACGACTTCCAGTCTTTGACCAAGTATCCTCAGGGTAGCCTAAGAACATCCGTTTAAAGGCGAGCCAAAGTGAGAAGGCGACATCTCCCCTACATTGGGTTGTGCGCTGGGTTTGGGACACGCCACGCAAGAAATCTTACCATTGAAAACTAACAATCAGCCTCGGATGAGAGACCCCCCTTTTGATGACGACCATGGCAAACGAATTAAGGACTCCGAATTGAGGGCATGTACCTGGAATGTCCGGTCCCTTAATTGGGAAGGTGCCGCTTCCCAGCTGGTTGATGTTTTCGTGAAAATAAAGGCTGACATCAACGCCGTCCAATAAATGCGATGGACGGGACAAGGACAGAGACGAGTAGGTCCTTGTGGCATTTACTACAGTGGCCATATAAAGGAGCGCAAATGTGGTTTGGGATTCGTGGTGGGAGAGAGACTCCGTCGTCGAGTACTATCATTCACTCCGGGGAATGAACATCTAGCCACAATCCGCATCAAAGCGAGGTTCTTCAACATATCGCTGATTTGCGACCAGTCCCCGACGAAAACAAAAGGGAGATGTGAGCAATGATGTATTCTATGAGCGCTTGGAGCGCACCTATGACAGCTGCCCCCGCCACGATGTCAAAAGCGACTTTAACGCCAGGGTGGGCAAAGAAGGTATCTTTTTCGCAATAGTCGGTAAATTCAGCCTCCACGGGGAGAGATCCCAAAAGGGTTGAAACTGACCGACTTTCCTGGAGTCTGCAATATGGTTATCTGTAGTACTAGATTCCAGCACAAGAAAATACATCAAGCTACCTGGCTGTCTCCAAATAGAAAAGCCACTAACCAGATCGATCATGTTGTAATAGACGGAAGACACGTCTCCAATGGTACAGACGTGCGTACGCTCCGAAGTCCTAACATCGACCCGGTCTACTATTTTGTTGCAGCCAAGATTCGCACCCGCCTCTGTGCAGCAAAAAACGCACGTCAACAAACACAAGGAAGGTTCGACGTCAAGAAGCTGCAATCACAACAGACAGCGGAATGATTTTCTACTCGGCTTGCACTCCTGCTCTCTGAGAGCACTCGTTAACAACTCGGTATAAGGGAACTATGGAACAGCATTTCAAACTCCTTACGTATAGCTGCAACTGGAACCATTGGGTTTCGGAAAATACAAAAGAACAGCTGGTACGACGAGGAGTGCCGTGTTGCAGCGGAGAGAAAACAGGCTGCCTACCTCGCAATGTTACGATCGACCACAACAGGTGCGGGATGGGATAGATACCGAGAGTTGAAGAGGGAAGCGAGACGCATTTGCAAACAGAAAAAGAAAGAGGCCGAAATGGGTGAGTATGAAGAGCTTGATAAGCTGGCTATCGGGGGTAATGCTCGAAAATTACGAAAAGATGAGGCGGCTTACTGAAGGTTTCAAGACCGGAACATACTCTTATAGAATCAACAGAAGTGATCTAGTAACCGATGCTAAAATTAAGGGGGAACACTTCTCCAGCCAGTTGAATGGCAGTGCATGCATATCCCCTACAGTTTATAAAAATCTATGTCAAAGTTATCTATTCTTCTTTAGTTAACATCCCCGGATGTGTTAAATTGTTTTTAGCGGCGGCTATATTATTTTGAACTTCATGTTTATAACGGTTTTTTTTTATGTGTTATTATCCCCATTAAATGCCCTTAAGCTAAATGTATCTTCATCCCTCTCGTTTGTGTTTTCAATATTTGCCAATTTCATTGGTGTTTTTATATTAGTCGGATAATTAGTTCGGTAATACGGTTGATCTTTATGCCGTACTCTTTTGTAATTTTTTATCGGTCCGGTCGATCTCAGTTCTATATAGTCTTCTCTGTACCTATTTATATTGTGTATGGTTGTTTCTTCTGGTCTATTGTATTTTTTAAAATGGTTGGATCAATACTGTTTCTTGCGTTATTGGGTGTACATTTAGTGGTTGAGTGATAGCGATCATTATAGTTACCTATAACGATCTGTATCCTCATTTCTGTTGAGAGACTTGGATCCTCAATTCCTGTTAGTTTTTCTAACAAGGTTGAGTGCAGCCTCTCAATGTCTGCATTAGCTGTATGAGAGTTTGGTTTTGTTAAGTTTACTTCGACTCCGTCTGCATTTAAGAACTGAATTAACTGTTCGGCCCTGAATTCGTTGTCCATGATGATCTTCTTTGGTTTCCCAAATTTCGTAAAATGTTCAATTATGATGGCCTTCTTTGCCCTCCAATTTCTGTCAATTATATTGTATGCTGCTGCAAATTGTGTTAGTTTATCAATTACTGTGACAAATGACTGCTTTTTAAAATGAAAAATGTCCACATGTATTATTTCATTTTTATCTGAAGGTGTCTCTGTTAATTTGAACTTCGGCTTTAACGGTTTCCTGTCATATTTAATTTGCTTGAATTTTTCGCAATTACCTATAATTAACTGTACATGTTCCCTTAATTTTGGATAGAATATTTTATCCTTAAGTGTATTGTAAGTCTCGTTTATTCCGCTATGCATTGACTCATTACTATGGTGTAGTGAAATTTGTTTATGCAGTTCTTCTTCTTGTATAATTTCTGTTGCTCTTTTTGTACATTTTATGAATTGCACCTTGCTATTACAAGAAAACATGCTTATCAGTAGTAGTTGAATTTTGTGATAATCGGTCTCCTCTACTTCGGAAAAAATACCCACTTTCTCCTTGTCAATATGTCTTCGGAAAATATTTTTCAATATATTCTCCGTATCAATAGGGTTGATCTCAATTACTTTCCTTCCATGTATTATTTGAACTTCAGTTTGGGGACAATATGTTATTATAATTTGGGCCTTATACTTGTTAACAATTTCTTCTTTTATGAAGAAGTGTTCTAATAGTTCTTCTTCTGCGGAATGTATTGTATCTGACATTTCTAAATTGCATTCTCTATCATTACTTTCGTCGATTTTTGGAGAATTTTCAATTCGGCTTAAAAAATCTGCTACTGCATTCTTTTTCCCTTTCTGATATTCAATTTCATAATTAAACTCTTGCAGTTTCAATAGCCACCTTTGGTGCCGTTGTGAAAACTCCCTTCCTTTATATATATAGATTTAAAAATACTATCGGGCAATGATCAGTTATAATTTTAAATTTTGTGTCATATATGTACGGCCTGAAATAGGTTATTGAAAATATAATGGCTAGGAATTCTTTATCTGTTGTAGCATATTTCTGTTCATGGCTATTTAAAGTTCTGCTAATGTAGCAAACTGGCTGACCTTGTTGAGAAAACACTGCGCCTATTGCGTAATCACTTGCATCCGTTGTAATAGTAAATTCCTTATCATATTCAGGAAATTTTAAAATTGGATGTGATGATATTAGTGATTTCAAATTTTCAAAACTAGCTATGTACTGCGGATCTCTTGAACTTATTTTATAACCCTTTTTTAAATATTTAATCATTGGATATGCAACTTTTGAGTAGTCCCTAATGAACTTTCTATAATAACCAGTGGCTCCCAAGAAACTTTTTAATTGTTTTTCGGTTCGGCTGCTATCTTGTCCTGATTTGGCTTAATCCTTTCTTTTGTTAAGGTATGCCCCAAAAAATTTGTTTCTCTCTTTAGAAAACTACATTTATCTATCTGAATTTTTAAATTATGGTCCTTTAACTTTGAAAAAATTTTCTCTAAGGAGTTTAAATATTCCTCCAATGACGTTGAAAAGATTAATACGTCGTCCAAGTAAACGACACATATCTTATTTATGTATTCTCGTAATATGTCATTCATTAGTCGTTGAAAGGTAGCCGGAGCATTTTTTAGTCCGAATGGCATTCTTATATATTCGTATAATCCCACCGGAGATACAAAAGCTGTATTTTCAATATCCTTTTTATCCACTAAAATTTGATGATAACCTTTGGCTAGATCAAGAGTGCTGAAGTACTGCGCCTTGCCCAACTTGTATAAGATTCCATCATTGTTTGGCAAAGGATATTTATCATCGACAGTTATTTGATTTAGTCTACGGTAACCGATTACTAAACGAAACTTTTTGTTTCTTATGCTATCACATTTTTTTGGTACTATGATAATAGGTGAACTATATTTACTCCTACTTTTCCGAATTATACCTTGTTTTTCTAGCTCCCTAATTTGCCTTATGGCTTCTTCCTTATGTTTCGGAGGTAACCTATATATTTTTGAATTGATTTGCTGGTTTGTGGTGGTTTTTATTCCGTGGACCACCGTTTTTGTGTTTGTCAAGGCATCTCCTTCTTTATACATCAATTTTTCATACTTCTTTAGCAATTTTTCAACCTGCTTTCGTTCATTTGATTTTAAATGATCCATTTGAATGTTTTGCATTTTACTTTCTTCCAATGCATATACTTGCTCTTGGATAAATTTTGAATAAAATTTGAATTTTTATGCAATTTTTAAGCTCAATTTCTTCGTTTTCAATTATCGATTATATTGAAATTATTAAATATAAAACCGTTTCCTAGTAGAAGATCGTACGGTTTTTTAAAATCTATTCTCAACCATCTCATCCTAGCATTGTGAGGGTATTTAAATTCTAGCGGTCATGGTGTCTTAACTCTTTCGATAGACGCTCTTATATCACTATTCAGTGTACTAATTATTGTTTTATTTTTTTTTAGAACCGGTAACTTATAATGCTCGAAGCTTGATTTTTTCATAATACTATTAGTAGAGGCTGGGTCTACCAATGCACACCATTTTTTGTTAAACAAAGTAAGTGAAGTTAATATTTTTTTTTGATTTTCCGAGGCTATTTGGTAAAAAATTCCTCGTTGTTATTCGTTTCCTCTGCCCTGCTCACAGCATCAACATCCATTGGTGTTGGGCCATTTTAACGTCTTGTTTGTCGAGTGCCATTCTGTATATTTTGTCTTGCTGAATTACCATAGCCGTTATTATTATTATTAATATTATTATTACGATATTGATTTGTATATTGGCCTGAATTTCCTGTCCGATAATTAGTTTGTCTCTGTGGATTATTTGGATGATAATTATTTTGCCCTGAAAAGTTAGTATTTCTTTGTGCAGAATAACGATCATTGTTTTAATCGCCAATATTTTGTCTCCTAAAGTTGTTTATTCTTTGATTATTTTGATTTTGGTTACTAAAAATATAGGATTTAAATTTCCATCGTCTAGCCCTATGAAACTATATATAATTCCTGATAACTGAGTCAATGAAATTGAGTTCCTTAAGCATAAGTCCCCGATGTGATTTGCTTAACCCTAACTTGGGCACCAACTTTTTACTACGATTTCGGGCACTATTTACATTTGTAAATACGTACATTTTTATATGTTATTTTAGAGAGAAGTTGATATTCCGTAAAAATCTAATAATTAGAGAGAGAAAGAGAGTAACTTTTAAGAATAATATTTGTCTTGCTGGACACATGTTATTTTATTCCAAACAAAAGTGTCTCTTTTAGAGTAAATTTTGTGTGTTTTTTGCATTCTATATTTGGAATAACGGTAATAGTTTTTTTTGCAAATACAAATGTACTACTGAATTCGGTTGTTAAACTTTTATAGCGTGTCATTTTGAAATTGTGTATGCATTGAGCAACAAGTGTTTAGTGAAAATGGCAACTAACAATAGTAGTAAATTTAAAGTGTTGAGTGCTTCATCAGTGTCCCGGTAAGTATTTTATGATATAACTAAAATATAACTACGTATGTTTAAGATATCCCAGGCTTCCATATGATATGCAAACAAAGTATTTTGAAAATCTGGTTAATGAAATGGAGTCCGAGGATGAGGAAATGATAACGGACAATGCTCTGAGTGCTGTACCTGATGAAGATGATATGCAATTAGAAGTTATCGAATTAAATGACAATGCTTCTGATACAGAAATGGTGGCACATCCAGTGGAACTGGGTCACGGAGGTGACTCGGAAAATGATTTGGAGTCTGATGATGAAATGGAAGCAGTAGATATGCCAACCATTGATGAAGCAAGCTATTTTCTTGGTAAAGACGGGACCAAATGGAAAAGAAGCCCGCCTGGATTTCAGCGCTTTCGGCAACAAAACATATTCCGTGAAAGTCGTTTTATAGGTCCCAATCCAAGCACTAAAAATATGAGCCTATTTGACACATTTCACGCTATAATGCATCCGACAATACAGACAATTGTTTGCCGAAATACGAACAAAAGAGCCAAGGCTGAGTACGAAAAACTAGAAGCGAGTGAAAGCGCTAGCAGTGCAAGGTAAGTTAACATTATAATTATTATGACCTTTCTATCCGCATGCAGAAAAATGTTTGACATCATCTTTAGAAAATATATTTGGGAAGATGTATCAGAAGAGGAGCTTAACACATTCTATGGTATACTAATAGCTATTGGTAGTCATAATGCCAGCAATGAGAAACTTGAAGCACTTTGGCAAAAAAATGCATTTCCTTTGTATCGGGCAGCTATGTCAGCGAAACGTTTCAAACTAATTTTAAGATTTATTCGTTTTGATCAACAAAATACTAGAGAGCAGCGATCTTTAACGGACAAAGCTGCACCAATTTCCGAAATTTTCGAAATGCTTAACGCCAATTTGCGCCAAAACTACAGACCACGCGAAAATATAACTGTAGATGAACAGCTCTTTCCTTTTAGAGGCCGAACCAAGTTCACGCAGTATATTCCATCCAAGCCAGCCAAATACGGCATAAAGCTATGGTGGGTATGTGATGCGAAATCATACTACCCTCTGACTGGTCAAATTTATACTGGTAAATCGGGCAGTGACAGAGAAAAAATTCAAGGAGAAAGAGTGGTTAAAGATTTGGTTGAACAGTACAAAAATACTGGAAGAAATGTCACATGCGACAACTTCTTTACAAGTCTTCCACTTGCAGATGCACTTGCAAGCTGGAAATTGTTTTTGGTTGGAACCATGAAAAAAAAACAAAGCATGCTTGCCCTCGGAGTTCAAGCCCTCCCCGCAAAGGTTGGAACATTCGAGCATATTTGGATATGGAGAAAATAAGACAATTTGCTCCTATGTTCCCAAAAAGAACAAAGCCGTTGTTTTACTTTCAACAATGCCATGTGACGACACCATCTCGGGTATAAAGCAAAAACCCAATGTTATTTTATTTTACAACGAGACGAAAGGAGGTGTTGACGTAATGGATCATATGCTACGGCAGTATTCCACAAAACGCAAAACACATCGTTGGCCACTGGCTCTATTTTATAATATTCTGGACATTTCAGCACTTGCGACCTATATAATATATACAGAAAATTTTCCATCACAATTTGTATCCCGAAATGGTAATTATTTTTCATAACATTTGTAGTAAATAGGAACGTTTTATATTTGTACTATTCATCAAAACAGGTGGACGTCGTTTGTTTTTACAGCAATTAGCAGAACAACTTTGTATGCCAACAATTTTGAAAAGATCCCAGATTCCTCGTGTCATTTCATATTTTCCAACAAAGAGTGCAATTGAGTGCATTGTTGGTGTACCTATTCATGCATTGCATAGCGAAAGGAATTATGATTTTGTCCCAGACGAAGATGATAGTGGGCATTCGAAAATAAAAGGTGCTTGCTATATGTGCTATCAAGAAAAAGGCAAAAAGAAGCGTTCAACACGCAAAGTTTGTGGCCAGTGCAAAAAACCGGTTTGCATCGAACACAGCAAAGTACAAACAAAATGCAATCTATGTATAAACAACTAACTTTGAAATTTCCTATGTATTCCTTATTTTTTTTATTTATAAGCACATAATTTAATAAATAAATAAATTGTATTGTTTTAAAAACGCAAAAACAAAAAATATTTACATATGTAAATAGTGCCCGATTATGAAGAAAAAATAGGAAAACTGAAAAAAGTTACGGTAAATTAACTTTATTTTTTTATTTTTTTCTATTCACAGGAAAAACATCAAAAAATAGTCACTGAGTCCGAATCGTAATTCTATAGGACCAAAAATGTGAAAATAAGAGCTATTTTAAAAATCGAATATTTACATATGTAAATAGTGACCAAGTTAGGGTTAATACGTTGAATAAGCATACCTCAAAAAATTTCCTTCATTGCCTCCCCGTTTTCATCCAGAGCTACAAATTCAGTTATAGCATCAATTATTTCATTGATTCTCCTGCTTAACTCACTAATGCTACCTACTCGTAATGTATTTATTTCTCTAGTTATAGTCATCTGATCTTTTCTTGGCTCAACATGTTGTTTAAGTTTTATTTTGCAATCTTGCCAACTAGCTGGTGGGGCAAGATGCAAATAATTTTTTGCTTTCCCGCTTAATTTTAAATCATAGACTACTCTATAAACTTCCTGTTCCTGGTTTAAATAATCCCTCAGAATCCTATCTATAGCCTCAATGAATGCTGGCAATTGGCCGGCATTACCCTCAAAAGAATTTACATATTTTAAATCTTTTTCAATACGTTGTCTTATTGACCTCTGATTATTTATTGAATTTAATTCTAACAATTGTGTAATTGCTACTACACAGTTTTCTAAATTACTATTATTATGAGCCATTTTATTTAAATTGTTTTCTTAAAATATCATTATTTAATTTATTCTTACAATACTTTTCTGCACTATAGCTGCTGCTGCTGTTGTTGCTGTTTATGTTGTTGTTTTTTTGCTAAAGCTGCTGCTGCTGCTGCTGTCTCCGCTGTTGCTGCTGTTGATATTGTTGTTTTTTTTTGTTAAATCTGCTGCTGCTGTCTCCGCTGTTGCTGCTGTTGCTGTAGTTGCTTTTGTATTCAAGGTAATCCAAATGCAGTAATCCAATGGAATTTTTGGAGCTCACTTTTAGGGTTTTCAACAGTTTTCTTTATTTTTTCTCAAAATAATTTTTGTTTTGCACTTTTCACAAATTCTTTCACTTTTTGAATTTTGTTTTTGCTTTTGCTATAATTTTCCAACTCAAATGTATTATTTTGTTCTGCTTTGGGATTTATATGATTAGCTGGATCTTTGCCACTTTTCTTTTAATAACAGTACTTTTGTTTAATAATAATTTATTTAGCTTTTATTTAGCTTTTCTTTGCTAGCTGAGCGGAGCTGAGAGAGAATGTAGAACCGTTCCGTTCGACTGCGCCAGTTATAGATTAAAAACGTTGTTTACTGTTCGGTGGTAAGAATTAGTCTGACTCTGCCATCAGATCAGCAACTCGAGTCTGCCTCAATGTGTGGGTGTACCGCACATTCCAACAGACTCAAAACATGCTGAGTCTGCTGTTTTGGTCACGTACTGGCTGATCATGCGATGTGGTGCACAACTGCATGCCGTCAGATGTAACTCGCGCGTGTAGCGGTCGGTGAATTGTCTGTGCGATCGCGGGGTGCGTGGGTTATTGACCGCGAGTGATTTGTACGGGTACACATTTCTGTACAATTTTGCGCATTTCTTGTACTGATTCGGAGTAATATAGCGGTAAGTAATTTCATTATTACTACTGTATATACGGACAACGTGGTCATCCACGTTGTTGTTATTGGCGGAAGCTTCGCACGGTTCCAGTGTAGCTCCGTGTTGTTGGCAATCTTGCTGACTAGACTGCCTGCCTGTAGTTCTGTGCTGAGCATCTGGCGCTTAGTTGGCTGCGTGGCAGGAAGATCTGGACAGGATTGCTCAAAGGGTGCAAGCGTCTGTGCAGTGTTAGATATTGCGACTCCCGTGAGGACCAACGGTCGTAACAGCGCTACCGTTTAGCCCACGGTGCGATTCGGTTCAGTGCCAAATCGGTCGAATCCGGTCCGTTACGGGGACTTTGTCCGGCCGGCGGCCAATTGAGTGGCCTTAATCCGACCTCTGGCTGGGGTTGTGGGCTGTGCCACCGCGAGCACGCTATAATCGACCGCTTGGGTGGTCGCTGTTACTGAGCGGGCCCTTGCGTGAGTCGCAGTTTTCAACGCGTTCAGACGCACACACCTGGAGAGCAGCTGCTCCAGAATCTTTTTTGTCCGTGAGCCTTCTACGCTAGTGGTACGCCAGCGGATCAGTTCGACTGAACGGTGAGTCGGGAAGCGAGATGCCTCCTGGACGAAAGAGGAGGACGAAGACCCTCGCTGGAAGTGGAGAATCTGCCGCTTCGACAGTCGTGGATGATTCCACGTCGGTTGGCGAGGAGGAAACGGCGGGAGTAAGCGTAAGGTCTCCACCGCGGAGTAAGGCGTGCTTGGGGTCGCCGCGTAAAGAGAACGGAAGCGAGGGAGGCAGCGAGAGTTGTGGTGGGAGTGCCAATGTGGCCACCACCGTGTTGCCGGTTGCCCGGGTAACGGAAGGGGAAACGAGGGAGGGAGCGGGAGTTGTGGCGGGAGTGCCTATGTGGCCACCGCTGAGAAAGCGGTTCCGCGTGCAGGGTCGCCGCGTACTGTAAGTGGATACGAAAGAGGGAGCGGGAGTTGTGATACGAGTGTCAACGTGGCCACCACCGTCAAAACGGTTGCGCGTGTGGGGTCGTCGCGTAATGAGAGAGGGAGCGGTAGTGGGAGCGTGGCCGAAGCTGTGAAAGCTAATCCGGCTAGCACGAGCAAAGGCGTCGGGAAAGCGGACACTCGTGTCTCGCGTGCCAAAAAATAGGGAACGATGGAATTCTCACGGGGAGCTGTTGTTGTTGGGGGTGGGGCTGTCAGCCATGTTGCTGCTGCCAAAAGAATCACGGGGGAGCTTAACGAGCTTGTTTTTGAGTCGAGGGATTTCGAAGCAGGGACCGCGAAGGGGCTGCTGGAGCTTGCCTCAAAATATGAGGCGCTCCTGATGACGGTTATAACCGAGAATGCCCATCTTGCGGTCAAGTTGATGCCCTTAAAGGGAGTTGGGGAAGACCCTCCTCGACGCCGAGCAGGTCAATGCCGGCTCCGTCAGCACCGATGTCTGCGCCTCAAGCACCTGTGCTGGAAGCAATTGCACCGGTGATGCAGAAGCCTGTGAAGATCTGGTCGGTAGTGGTCAGGAGTAAGGGGCCCGCAACTTCCTCTAAGGAAGTTATTAAGAAAGTGGTCAAAGAGGTGGGACCCTCACTTGGTATGTTATTCGCACTCCCTCTGTTCTAGAGAGGGAGAGAGTGGCGAATAACAAGAAATTCGAGGAGGTGGGGTTGGACGTCTCTATCAACCGGAAGTTGGGTCGTCGGGTGGTGGTCCTGGGGGTCCATACGGAGATCCCCCAAGAAGTATTCACGGAGGAGCTACTCTGCCTGAACCTCCAGGACTTCAGCCCGGCGTCCCAGAAGACTGACGTGAGGATGGTCAGTCGTCCCTGGAAGGTGATCGCTAACGGTACCACCAATGTCGTCCTGGAGGATACGGACAAGGTGATGTCCACTCTCCTGGAGGCAGGTAGGTGCTACATAAAGTGGTTCTCTTTCAGGGTGCGACGGGATAGCCTCGTCGCTGGCTGCTTCCGTTTTATGGGATTTGATCACAGGGTGGCTGAGTGTAGAGCTAAAGCAGATGTCTGCCGGAGGTGCGGTCAAGAAGTTTGCCGCAACTGTGAGTTTAAGGGTAGGCCAGCTGGGCATCTTATGATGTCAGCTGCTTAAGGGCAAGTCAAATATCTGGGACTGACCATGAGTGAAAGGATGTGTTTTACTCCACACTTGGCGAATGTGAAGGACAGACTGCAGGCAACTGTAGGCAAAATACGACGGATTTTGAGGAGCGATTGGAGTCTCGGACGTCGTGCTGTCCGCACCATATATCGTGGCTTGTTTGTGGCCTGTGCCACTTATGGAGCGCCTGTATGGTGGGAGGCAGCCACAACTGTCTGGGGGTCTCAAAACTCCTCTCAATTCAGCGTTGCATGATGCTTGCTTGTTTGCCTGTATGTCGCACCGTCTCAACGGATGCGTTGCAGGTCTTGTTAAGTGCACCCCCTCTTGACCTGATTGTCATACAGCGTGCTGTTGCATTCAGGTTAAGAAGGGGCTTGAGTGTGTCAATGCTGCGGAATGAGTGGATTTCCGACGATGATGTGGAGAGGGATGGATATCTAGGGAGCAAGAAGCTCCTAGATGATAGGGTTAGATGTAGGTGGCAAAAGCGTTGGGACAATAGTCCTAACGGCCGAGTGACGTACGAGTACATTCGGGACGTGGGGTTCGTTGAGGATAACACAGACTTCAGATTTTGTCTGAGTCTGGGTTTCCTGCTTACGGGGCATAGGCTCTGAATGCATTTTTGCATCAGAGGCAGCTTTCGGATACGTCGGGGTGTTTTTCTGGGGCGGGGTCAGATAATTGGACACATTTAGTTGCGGACATTAGGGATCTGGGTGGCATGGGGATTAGCTGAACTGATGGACAATTAGATGTTAGTGGTGTGATCTCCACTAGTCAGAATACCGAACAGTTAGGGTCGTTTGCGCGTGAACTATTTAAGCGGGGAAGGCGGTTAGCTGGAAGTTAGGGTTAGTTTTTGTATGATTAGTGTATGTAAGTGATGTGTGTATGGGGTCCAACCTCTGGCCACCAAAGCCGTATGGAAGCTCAACTGGTAGTAGTTTCGGCTACGAGGTCTGACCGGAGACTTAATACCACGGGGAGCAGGAGCCCTTGGAGGTAACTCTAACCTGCTCATGCGGACTGCTCCTCGGGGAGTATCGTGGTGGTTGTGGTTAAAACCCAAATCGCGGGAAGAACTGACCTTGTCAGTTGAATGTGGAGTTGCATTGCAACCGGGTGCCGGACCCAAAGCACGGCAGAGGTTTTAGATGGGCCCCGAACCCTACCAAGGTAGTTAGTGTGTCCTAAATGCTTAGTATTCTCAGGGTGCTGATCAACGCATTGACTTGATCCGCTGTGCTTTTAAGCGCCGTGGAGTAAGGCTGTCGTCAGCAGGTGCCCACGTTAAACACACCGGACGTTGTCAATAGTGACGTCAGTCTAGTCGCGAGTGTTTGTTTGATTGCAGAAGATATTTCGTCTTGTCCTCGCTCACTGCCAGAACCATGTGCTTCGCTTCCTCATCCAGTCTGCAGAAAGCAAACCTAACGGTGCGGCTGTTAAGGCCAATGATATCAATATCATCGGCATACGCCAGCAGCTGCACACTTTTATTTTAGATTGTACCTGCTTGATTAATTTTTGCAGTTCGAACAATTTTCTCCAAGAGCAGGTTGAAGAAGTTTAAGTCAAAAGCTTAAAGAACAAAATAATCGCCCACTTGTGCCTAATTATAGTCAATCTCAATACGAAACTGATGAAGAAGAACTAGCTTTGGAAACAGACTGGATTTTAAAGCAAAATAAAAGGCCTAGCAAAAAGCGTAAGGCCGAAGCTTCACCAGAAGTGATTTTAAAAGAAAATACTTTTTCTTCGAACGGTGAAAACCACACAGTTAAAAATGAAAAACCAAAATATGAACCGCGACCTCCACCTATTATGATTTCGAATATCTCTAATTATAAAGAACTAAATAACCTAATTAAAGATAATACTAAAAGTTCTTTTGTATTTAAACTATTAAATAACGACATCCATAAAATAAGCGTTACATCAAGTGATGACTACAGATCAGTTACAAAAATGTTGTCTGCGTCGGGAGCTTCATGGTATTCCTTTGAAGACAAACAAAGGCGTCCAATAAAGGTTATGATTAAAAATCTCCACCATTCGTGTAGCATCAGTGATATTATCGCTGATTTAAAAGAACAAGGTTTACATGTCATGAACGTCGTAAATAAACTCAAGTGGAAAACACGAGAACCTTTAAACATGTTTTTAGCTACTTTTGATTCTAATGAAGACATCAAGAAAATTTATGAAATCAAACACATTCTTCTCACCGTTGTTCTCATCGAGCCTATTAGCAATTCTAAACTTATTCCACAAACTAAAAATTGCCAGACATTTGGACACTCAAAGAACTTCTGTGGCAAAATGTCAAAGTGCGTTAAATGCGGTGGTAAGCACAAAACCATCGAGTGCCAAAAACCAAACACTGAAAAACCAAAATGCTGTATGTGTGGCGAAAGCCATCCGGCAAACTACAGAGGATGTATTGTTGCCAAGCAGCTTCAAAGCATTCGTAACAAAGCCTTGAAGAAACAAAAAGTTACCACAAATTTGCCCAGAATATCAATTAATCCACCCATTGGTAATAAAAGTACTGTCAACAAGCAGAATCGTGTACAGACGAGTAAGCTCACTTTTTCTGCAGTACTGAAAGGCAAATCAAACGTGGTGAACGAAAAAAACACAAAGATGACCGAAGACCCATTAACTCAAATACTTGAGATGTTAAATAAACAAGAAAAATTCAATAACGATCTGTGCAGCCGCTTAGATAACCTCGAAAAAAATAAAAATAAAGCAAAATTGTAGGCATGAATGGTGCTCTCCGAGTTATGACATGGAATGCAAATGGACTATTAAAGCACCAAGAAGAGCTTCTACTTATTTTACAAAAAGAAAAAATAGATGTATGTCTTATTTCCGAAACACATTTTACGAGACACAGCCATATAACTTTCAAAAACTACGATATCTATCATACAATCCACCCTACTAATTGTGCGAGGGGAGGCACTGCTGTTATTGTTAAAAACTGCATTATACATTATGAGGATAGAAAAATCAGTACGCACAATATTCAAACCACAACTATTACATTAAAAGCAATGAACCAACCCTTGTCAATTACTGCAATATATTGCCCGCCGTCGTTGAAGAATACAAAGAACTTCTCAATATGCACAATCACAAATTTATTATGGGAGGCGACTTTAACGCTAAGCATGTTTACTGGGGATCGCGCCTAACGACGGCTAGAGGGCGAGACTTTTTCCAGGCAGCTCAAGAAACGGGGTGTGAGTTTGTATCGACCGGAACACCAACTTATTGGCCAACGGACACCAACAAAATACCAGATGTAATAAACTTCTTTATAACCAGAAAGATATCTCAAAATTTCATAGAAATAGAAGGTGGATTCGATCTAAGCTCTGATCACTCCCCATTATATTTAACAGTAAGTGAAACAGTCATTAAAAGAGATCTTAGTCTGAAGCTATACAACAAAAATACGGACTGGACTTCGTTCAAACAAATACTTCAGACTAAAATAAAGTGTCCGAAAATCACAACAATTGAACAACTAGAGTTAGAAGTTAACAAATTTACGAAAGAAATTCAACAAGCAGCTTGGGATAATACTCCGGAGTTAAAGTGGAAAAGTGTAGGTTCAAATTACCCCAAAGAAATAAAAATCCTTCTAATTAAGAAAAGAAAGTTACGACGGAAATGGCAACAAACCCGCTCACCACTCGACAAAACCAACCTTAATAAGGCAACAGCAGAATTAAAACGAGAAATTGCTCATATTAAGAATGAGTCAATTAATAAATATTTATCTCAACTATCCGCTGACAAAAAAGATGATTACTCACTCTGGAAAAGTACTAAGTATCTGAAACGGCCAACAAGTCACGTTGCACCACTAAAAGTTGCTTCCAATACATGGGCTAGAAGTGATTGTGATAAAGCTAATGCATTTGCAAAACACCTAGCTGAAACCTTTCGTCCAAACGAGGATAGTGAAATCGCGTTCCTCAGTAGCATTCAACAGGATCATGCAACAATCCCAGCAATCACCATTTGTGAACCTAAAAGTGAAATTAAAAGGCTTAAAGTTAAGAAAGCAGCTGGCTTCGATTTCATTACAGCTGAAGTGTTAAAGCAGTTACCATACAAATGTTTACGGAAGCTCACCTATCTTTTCAATACAGCAATCCGTCTGACATATTTTCCAAGCCTTTGGAAAGTTGCCGAAGTTGTTATGGTTCCTAAGCCAGGAATGGATCCTCACGTAGTCTCGTCATATAGACCAATTTCACTACTTCCACAAATCTCGACACATTTTGAAAAATTAATTTATCTAAGATTAAAATCTATAATCGACGAAAAGCAGTTAATCCCATCGCATCAGTTCGGTTTTAGAAATAAGCATTCAACAATAGAACAAATTCACAGAATAACATCAGAAATAGAAAAATCCCTGGAGGAAGGATACGTATGCTCAGCTGTATTCCTTGACGTTGCACAAGCGTTTGACAAGGTATGGCACGAAGGTCTTATGCAAAAACTAAAATCATGTCTTCCGGTTGAGTATTGTGCTCTTTTAGAATCGTATATCACTATGAGATTTTTCCGTGTAAAACAAGAAAATGAATTCTCTAAACTAAAAGAAATTGAAGCAGTAGTTCCTCAGGGAAGTATCTTAGGTCCACTTTTATATATTTTGTATACAAGAGACTTACCGTTAGCACCAAACGATATGACTGCCACTTGTGCTGATGACACCACAATACTATGCGTCGAAAAAACAGCAGAAAAGCTGCGTTAAATCTCCAACATACAATCAACTCTGTAGTAAGTTGGACTTAAAAATGATGAATAAAACTAAACGGTGGCAAATCGGTTCATGTAAATTTTACAAACAAAAGAATCACTTATCAACCTATAAGTATTCTAGATGTCTGCATACCATACGCAAATACAGCTAAATATCTTGGCATCACGCTCGATGCTAGATTACGTTGGAAGGAGCATATTAAAATAAAAAGGATTGAACTTAATCTGAAATTGTCGAAAATGAAATGGCTAATTGGACGAAGGTCAAACCTGTCCATACACAACAAATTACTTCTTTATAAACAAATAATCAAGCCGATATGGTCATATGGTGCGCAACTGTGGGGATGTGCCAATGATGGCAGTATTAATATTATACAACGTTTTCAAAACAAGGTGCTAAGAGGCATTGTAAATGCTCCTTGGTACTGCAGAAATGCTGATATTCATCGAGACGTAAGGATGAATACAGTCGCCGAAGAAATAAGGAGTCAGGCAGATGCCCACTACAAAAGGCTTAATGCACATGTGAACGAGGAGGCGAGAAATCTTCTTTTAGACACATGCCTCTCTAGTCGATTATGTCGCAAAAAACCACATAGCTTAGTTGGAAGCTAAAATATAAAGAAATTAATTATACTATATACCGTATATGTATGAATATTACTATTAATTTCTATGTAATTTGTTTTTAAGTTATTCAAATCAAACTGCTCGTTAGTTTTTGAAACTAGTTGTAGTGATATCAAACATTGTTAAAGTTTTAAAAATGTTTGTAATAAAAAAAAAAAAAAAATACATACGTAAACCTATATACGTTTATATGAGACAAGTATGGATTATATACGCATGCACTTCGCAAATGTATACAACAATACAAACATAATTAAGCCCATAACAACAATATACAAGCCCAAACAATATAGCATAAACCAGAGATAAAGAGAAACCTAACTCTCCTGTCACTGGAAATGTGAGAGCCGCTCACCCAGAGAGCTTAAAACAGAGAGAAGGTGCATGTTCGATATCGAACATTTCTTATAGCCCTGACAGACGATAGGGCTAATATGCATTAGCGGGCTTAATTTACATTTACTTGCGCATTTGACCCATGTTAATGCAAGTTTGTAATGCACAAGATTTTCGTGCATTTAGCTGAATTTACCAAATTTGAGTAGGCAACACTGCTAAAAATGGCCGATTTTTGCTACTTTTTGACAGGTGTCGCTTGAAATCTGCCGCCTAGTTTTTGTTTACAGCTTCAGAGGTAAACAGTTTTTATATTGCTAATTAAATTAAGTGCACGTATATTAACAAAAACAAATTTTAATATTTTTAGATGGCAGGAAATAAACAACGCACAGTTTGCTATCGATTTTTCCAATATTCTTATCTTTTTCTCACACTTTTATTTCACTTTTTTTTTAATAAATAAACAAGTTTCACTATCAGCTGTCTAAATGCACAAGTCTGCCGTCTGTCAACATAAAATTGCAATGAGCATTAGTTACTTAAGGCACATTAATTTTGCTCGTCTGTCAGAGCTATTAGAATTGAAGTAAGGAATTCACCTCACAACCACAGAATTCCCGCTGTGAAATGTTAACATTGTTTACAGTTCTCTCATTTACATAAGTATATGTACGTATACATGCATAGCATGTATGCGAATACATTTGTATGTATGTATTTTTTTTTTGTTTTTGCTTTTAAGTGGGAGGAAGCATCGAAAGCCGAAGTGCGAGACTTTAATCCGCTAAACCTAACCTACTCCCAACTCAAATTTCTCCAACGAAACTACCAGATAAGGTATTACTTCATGGGAGTGACAAGACATTTTACGCCTCCTCTAAAGCACGGACGGACTGGCGCCTATTCTGCTGTAGTTGTCTTAATATTGTCGTGATGGAAATCTCCGCTTCGCGAACAGCTTTCCACTTCTCAGAGGACTGACACATATGTAAGTGCAGTCAAACTTTATACCATTAAACTACCACCTAGTGTTGTTTCTAACTTTTCCCTTTTTTTTAGAAACCGAGAACAATAGAAAAACATGTGTTCAAAGTCTTCTATTGACTCCGTACACATCGAACAATACGGACTGACGTCATTTTGAAATTTGTATAGGTAGCCTCTGAAGCACTCGTGCCCACTTAATATTTGGGTGAGGTGGAAATCCAGGTCCCCATGTTGTCTACTTATCCACGTGTGGATATTAGGTATAAGTCTGTGGGTCCACTGTCCTTTAGTTGAGGTTTGCCACCGTTGCTGCTATATATTTATGCACTTCTTTCTCTCTTCTCTCTTTTGAATTTTTGTAATTAGCGTTGGTAGTTCATATAATCTCGTGAACTCGTCTCCCTGGATGTTTTTGGGCGGCATACTAGCTAGTACTTCAGCTGCTTCGCTGGAAATAGTTCGGAAAGCACTTGTTACTCTTATTGCTATGAGTCTATGCACCGCAATTTTTGGCCTGACATACGCTTTTATGTTTAGTGCCTGTATACTGGAGCTGCATACAGTATAACTGAGCTCATCGCTTTTGCGATTAGAAGTCGGCGGCTCGAGCGCACACAGCCTCTATTTGCCATCATTCTTGATAGGGCATTATAAATCTTTTTTGCTTTATTTGCTATGTTTGCCATGTGCTGCTTGAATTTCAGTTTAGTTTACGCCTAAATACTTCAACTGTGGTTGTGAAGTAATCACACACTCGCCTATAGTAAGAGTTATTTTTTCCTCAATTTTACCTTCGAGACGTTCGCGGGTACGGTCAACAGTAAAGTGTGCTCTTCAATTTCTTGTAATATACTTGAAATCCCGGCTGGGGAAATTCGTAAGCAGTTTCACCGGAGAACCTTAACATCGTTGGCACCACGCGGTATATCAATTTACTCGAAATTTCTACAAAAATAGTTAAAAACATAAGTGATTTATCATATAACTTTTGGAAATTTAAGACAATAACAAAAAATAATACCAAATTAAAAACACTCAATTAATTTTCGAGCAAAAATTCTACTCCGAACACCTAAAGTGGGTATCAGCTGTTTCTGTCGCATGGCAAACCAGCTGCATACGCGGAGTTGTAGGTGGCCAGGGACACTACATTATCAGCACGTGCAGTCGGTAAAGCAGTTGATAAGGCAGTTTCTTTTACTTAACGTAACTACAATTCAATAAGATTGTGATGGACACGCAAACTGCGCCTCCAAATTGCTCGAACTCATTAAAAAAATAGAAACGTTGATTAATGAATTGAAAAAGAAACAAATTGGCTATTAAAAAAGAAAAAAAGTAGGGAAAGTAAGAAACCGGATAATTCACCGGATATAACATTGAAGTCTCCGACTACGGATGGAAAAGCAGAAGATAAAACAGATACAAAAGTAAGCCATCGCCCTCCGCCAATTATAATATCGGAAAATTTTAACCAACACTTGATGCGTTCCTTGATTAACGCAGATGTAAAAAAATCTTACACACTCAAGCTCACTGGCCTAAGTTCCTGTAAAGTAAATCTTTCAGACAGTTCCGACTACAGAATACTTACAAAGAAATTAAACGACTCGAAAATTCCTTGGTACTCGTACGAAGACAAACAATCGCGGGATATACGCGTAATGGTAAAAGACCTTCATCACTCCTGAGAGCCTGAAAGTATTATCACAGACCTTCAAAAGCAAGGGTTTAAAGTTACGAAAGTCTTAAACAAACTTCAATACAAAACAAAAAATCCATTAAATATGTTTATTGTATGTTTTGAACCTACAGAGATCATTAAGAAAATTTACGGAATCAATTATATTCTAAATTCTGTCGTTAAACTCAAGCCCATCAAGCCATCTAATCTTGTGCCGCAGTGTAAATCCTGTCAGGCATTCGGTCAGACTAGAAACTATTGTTGTAAGCCACCGCGGTGTGTAAAGTGCGCCGGAAATCATTCAACACTAAGCTGCACAAAACCTGCCGAACTACCGCCAATATGCTGTAACTGTAGTCAAAATCACCCTTCGAACTATAGGGGATATGAAGTGACAAAGCAACTTCAAAAAATTAAAAACGCGATCGGAAAAATAATGAGCATAAATATGAACCAAAACGCTTAAGTACAACCAGTGGACCTCAGAAAGATGACACTAATGTAAATCATCAATCTGGAAAGCCCTCATTTGCCAGCATAACTAAAGGTGCTAATAAAGCTCAACAACATCTGTCTGAAAATCAAACAAATACGAATGCCACTGGTGAACCCACGAACGTCTTACTAAACTAGAGGGACAGCACAGCGAAAATAAGACGCAAAAATTAAACCGATGAAAATTATGACCTGGAATGCAAATGGCTTGCTCAAACGTAGTGAAGAATTAGAGACATTACTCCATGTTGAAAAAATTGATACACTCAGTCCTTTTTTTACGCGACCTCTTTTTACGCTATTTCACTTTAACGCGGTTATTTTTGCAACGTAAATTCCTTTTTTTACGCGAATTTCTCACTTTAACGCGATTGCTTTTTTTCGTTTTTTGCTTGGTCTTAAACTTGCAGCAGAATTGGAAAATTATTTTGTAGCAAATGATACTGATGCCAAACGTGCACGAATTTTTCAAAAAGAATTGAGTGTCTGCGTGTTAAGATATAAAGAACTACATCGGAATTTATTGGGTCCAAAAAGAAGCATTCAAACAAAATTAACTGAATTTATGGAGCAAACTCAGTCGGAGACGCTAAGTCAATCAGAACATCATTCCATAGTTCTTACTATTGATTCTGATACAAATTCTAGTGATATCAGTGCCGGCCATCAAAATAAGCGGCTAAAAATAATTTAAACTACGGATAATGACAGTGATTAAACAGCATTCAACGGTTTTTGCAATAAATCTACCTATTTTCTATTTTCTTCTCTTTTATATATGGTTTTTGTTTTGTATTTTTTATTTTGTTATGAATGAATAAATCATAAGTCCGAAATTTGAAACTTATTGTATTGTTTTTGAATATTATTTTGCGCGTATATTTTGTTATACGCGATATTTTTTATATTCGGATCTAATTCGTCAGTTAATATTGGAAAACTAACCATTTTTTTTACGCGATTAGTGGCAGAACCCAAAATCGCGTAATAAAAGGACTGAGTATTTGTCTTATATCAGAAACTCATTTTACAAATCACACTTTTGTTAGATTCAAAAACTACAAGACGTATTGCTCGAACCACACAAATAACAATGCGACAGGGGGGAGTGCCATAATTATCAGATATAATATTCCCCACTACGAAGAAATTAATATACGTATCCCAAAATTCCAAACCACGACCATATCGGTTGAATCTAGTTTCGAAAAATAAGCATTACCGTAATATATGGCCCACCTAGACACAATATTAAAATGGACTTGTACACAGAACTTCTATTAAAACACCATGAGAAATTCATCATGGGTGGTGATTTTAACACAAAACACTCACAATGGGGTTCAAGAGCTACGATGGATAAAATGGATTGGACTTAAATTCGGACCACTCGCCAGTATATCTAATCCTAAATGGCCATCTAAAAGAAATCGACATACCGCCTATCTTTCTAATAGACATACGGATTGGGAGTATTTCAAAGTGATGTTCGACAAAAATATTGATTTTGAAGTAAATATAACAACCTAAGATATCTTAGAAGATGAAGTTCATACATTTACGAAAGCTATTCAGGAATCGGCTTGGAAAAGTACTCCTGTTCCTAAACAAAAAAACTTTTATGTTAAATATCCATCGGACATTTTAGATCTCATAAAGAAAAAGAGGAAACTACGCAAAAAATGGCAAATCACGCGATTTCCCCAATATAAAACAGAACTGAACAATTTAACCAAGTTTCTCAGTAGGTACTAAAATAAAGTTATTCACGAATCAAAATATTTCTAATTATATTGAGAAATTAACGCCAAAAAAACAATCCGATTATTCCCTTTGAAAAGCAGTAAAAAATGCTAGGAAACCAATATTGTCAAATACACCCCTCAGAAAGCCAAACGAATCCTGGACCAAAAGCGACGAAGAAAAAGCGGAAGTTTTTTCAGAGAAACTCGCTAAAACGTTTAGTCCTATTCTGTTCCATGGAACTTTACCTCAGATGGAAGGATCGCAATGCGTAGAAGAAATCCAACCAGCAACAATTAAAGAAGTGGAAAATATAATTAAAAGTAAATTTAAACCAAGAAAAGCTCCCGGTTACGACTTGGTGAGAGCTGAGGTACGATAATAAACGCTTGCTTAAATCTCAGATACGTTCCATTGTCATGGAAGGTATCTGAAATCATTATGATACAAAAACCCAGGAAAAGCGCACAGGAAGCATCATCATATCGTCCAATCTTACTGTGGCCTATTTTGTCCAAACTACTTGAAGTTGTAATTATAAAAAGACTTCAGAACATAATTGAAGAAAAGGACCTTATACCAATTCATCAATTTGGATTTAGATCGCTACATTCTACAATCGATCAAGTTCATCGAATAACGGATATAATTAAGGATGCGATGGAAAAAAAGCAAAGTTGCACAGCTGTTTTTCTTGATGTATCTCAGGCGTTTGACAGAGTATGGCACCATGGCTTACTTCATAAATTAAGATTTCTCTTCCCACAGCATCTAACTGAGCTACTTGCCTCTTACCTGAGCAGCCGCTACTTCAGAATCAAGCAGAGACAATCATATACTATGTTACAGCCAATAACAACAGGTGTACCACAAGGAAGCGTCCTGGGACCACTCTTATACATTTTGTTTACTAGCGACATGCCTACGCCGCCAAACAGCACAATCGCCACATTTGCATATGATACCTGCATCATTACTACTGGTAAAAATGTAGTAGAGTCGTCGAACAGAATGCAGCCTTCAATCAACCTAATTGTAGGATGGATACAAAAATGGAATATTACTCTCAACGAGTTGAAGTCAATACATATAAACTTCACTAACAAAACTGATACGTATATCCCCTTATATATTGGGAACGAAGTATAATAATTCCGTACTACACCTCTGCGAAATATCTTGGTTTGACGCTGAATGCAAAGTTAAAGTGGAAGGAGCATATACAAAGAAAAGTTGCAGAACTAAAACTAAAATACAACAAAATAAATTGGCTAATCGGCTAGAAATCACCTCTAACAACCTCAAATAAAATTTTAGTCTACAATCAAACGTTAAAAGCCATATGGACATACGGAATTCAGCTATGGGGATGCGCTGCACCGTTATACATCGAAATGGTGCAAAGATTCCAAAATAAAGTCCTGCGAAAAATTGTAAATGCCCCGTGGCACATACGGAACTCAGATCTACATCGTGATCTTCACATAAAAATGATTCTGGAAGTCATTCGCGAAACGGCATCGAAACATGCCACAAGGTTGCAAAACCATGTAAACGCTGAAGCCCGACAACTAGGAGAGGCTAGAAATAGCAGGCGCAGATTGAAAAGAACAAAGTTCCATGACCTTCTAAGAAAATAACAAATATTATAATATTTAGTTTTAATACAAAGTTTAGTTTTGAAAAAGGTTCTAAATAGAGCTTTTATTGTTTTACCTTATAAGATATGAAAAATATTTCTTGTTTGTACATTTGTCACTAGTTGCAATTCGAATGAAATGTAAAACCATATCTTGTTACGTTTCAATAAAAAACAAAAAAAAAGAAAATTCCTGGTGCTTACGAGCAATACCTATGTTTAGTGCTCAGCCAGTTCCAAACTCATAGAAGAAAACCATTGGCGCAGACCATTTATGCATTCGTTACATACACATATACTATATATCAAGTTGTTTACCTACTGCTACCACTGTAAGGTCGTCCGCTTATGCTATTAGCTTAACGTTTTTTGGTTGTGGAATTTTTAGCACCCCATGATATACTAGATTCAATAAGATAGGACCTAAAACTGAACCTTATGGTACTCCACCTGAAATAGGGTAGCTCTTGATGCCTTCGGTTATGTCGGAAATTAGTCTTCTATTTTCAAATTTATCAGTTACTGAGGGGCGCGTATTTCATTTAAGGCTGCAAATATGTTTGTCCACTTAGCAGAGTTGAAAGCATTCTTCACATTCAGGGTTATCAGCGCACAATATTCTTTTGTACCACATTTCCATCTTTTGCCGCTTACTGCACTTTTTGCTGTGTCGGCAACTTCTTTTAGTGCATCGATAGTGGACCTCTGTTTTCTGAAGCCGTATTGTCTTTCTAATAGTCCGCCTGTTTCCTGGATAGCAAACTACAAGCGGTTTCTTATTATGATTTCGTACACTTTGCCCATTGTGTCGATCATACACAGAGGTCGATACGAAGAGGGTTCATCTGGTGTTTTTTTTTTTTTTTGGTTTTGGGATTATAACCAGGCGCTGGACTTTCCAGGTATCGGGGAAGATCCCTTTTTTTATACATGCGTTGTACATTTTTGCGAAAAGAGCGGGCTTTGAAATTATGGCTACCTTTAGAGCTCTGTTTGTTATGCCATCGATACCAGGCGCTTTGTTGTTTTTGATTTTTTAGCTATGGCTAGTAGTTATTCTTCTGTAATCAGAAGGGGTGATTCAGTAGCTTTGTTTCGTCGCACAGCGCTAGTAATCGGAGGGTGCGTCGGAAATAATGGGTCTCATGCATAAAAACGAGAAAAAGCGCTGAGTTGAGTCAAGTGAGCAATTGCTCATAAGTCGAGTTCGAACAAACAGCAACAGCTCTTGCTCAATTTCGTATGCATAAAAATGAGTTCAAACCAATTACAATTACTTGAGCAAACGGAGATCAAACCTATAAGTGCAAACATGTCGTCAAGTGGAAGTGAGTTTGAAGTAGAGCTAAAAAATAATAATAAAATGGAAATGGACGATATTTCAAAATTTTTAGTAGAAAAAATAAAAGAAGATAAATATTTGCTCGAAAAAAGTCAGTTACCAAGAGTAAAAAGTAAAAAAAAAACAAGCAATAGAAATATGTGTGAACGATATTTGGCAAAAATTTGGAATTGAACTGTCGGAGAAAAACATTATAAAAAAAATAGCAAACATGAAATGTCGGGTTAAAAGTAAAATAGACATAAATAAAACAGGCAATAAAAGGATTATTTTAAAAAACTGGGAAGCAGAATTATCCTCATTGCTTTGTTCTGATTGTAATCCCTCAACAAACAAATTTCCTGGTAAGTGCACCGTTATCAAATTTATTTGTTTATTCCAATTTTGTTGTTGATTTCGCTCTTCGTTTATTTTTTTACAGTTCATCTTTTTCTTGGAAGCAATGGCGACAACTGTACGCTGTCTGTCAATACATTAGAAGAGACATCAGCAACAACAACATCAGAAACAAAAACAACAGCAACATCAGCAGCAAAACAGCAAAAAAAGCGCCATTGCACTGATAGCGACGATCAAACTGTAAATTTTTTTTTATTTAAGCTTACATTTTGCTATATGTTGTTTATTTTTGAAGGTTAACAAAAAATCAACAGCAGTTTCGAGTCGTTATGAGACTGATGAAACAAGGCAGCTAAATTTTCAAAGTCTGCAGAGGCTCGTTTTGTTATAGCAAAACAAAGTTCTTTCCGCAAAATTACAGATTTTGCAAGAAAAACTTGGGGAAAGAGGGTTGGAGTTCCCTGAATAATTACATTTATTAATATACTAGCTGACCCGGCGAACTTCACACCGCCTAATTATTGGAGGCATATTTAGTAAGTCACAAACACACGACACAATACTTTTTTAGATTTTTAGGAATATTAAAGAATTATAGTATAGATGCACAGCAAAGAGACGTTAACATTTCAAGTGACATTTTATCATAGACAATTTTTTTTGAGTGAATACTGACAAATATTTACACTATAACTATCAAACTACATCTGTCGTTTTTTTTTTTGACGATGGCCATGGTTAGGAAAAGAAGAAGAACTACATCTGTCATCGAGAAAATAAAGAATTCAAACAACTATAGTATAGTTATAGTGAAGCTATATATCCCTCATCTCCTTAAAATGCATTGTCCGTTTTGTAAAAAGTGGATGGAACGGCAGAAAAAAAATAATAACTGTCCAGATTGTATTAAATTATTAATAAGATGCGACGAATGCTACAACATAATCGCTGTTATCTTCAGATTTTGTACCAAGTGTGGTAACAAAGTAGAACGAATAATACGCGTGAACAGGGCAAAAGTACAAAAAAATATATTAAAGCAAAAGCTGCTATCTAAACTAAAACACGTTTCTACCATGCCATCTTCATTATCTGAGGAGACATTTTGTGAATTAAATTTATCGGCCGAAGACATACACGACATTCAAGTTATTGAAGACAGCCAAAAGCCCAACATCAAGAATGTTCTGGTAGATATTGATGTTATTGAAGACAGCCAGCAGCTCAACATTGATAATGTTCTCATCGAATCAGATTTGTCCGAGTCGCCTAGTACTTCCACCATATTATCATGTCCTGGCGAGCCAAGAGGCTCCCAAGTAGATGGAGCCAAGTTGATGGAAATAAAGAGTTACTAATACACGTTGACATTAAGGATCCAAATGCACATATTATATACATATTAAGTCATTTATTTATATTTATACACTTCATATACAAAAATTTAAAATTTTCTTGGATGTGCTCGTTTCTGGACAATAAACAAATCTTTGCTTAAATTAAATACAACACAGTTATGATCATATACAGTTAATTAATATAGTGCTTTCTGGTAGACAATATTTTTAGTTTTTTTTTTGCGGTGCGATGTTGGTTTTCCGACACGCGAACACGCAACGTATAATTGTCCATGTGCGAAACAGGGAAACTCTAAGTTTATTCCGCAAACTTGCAACGATTGGCCTTGCGATTTATTTATGGTCATCGCAAACGCCAGACGCACGGGAAATTGCAACCTCTTAAAATCAAGTGGCAAATCCGTTGGAATCATAGGTATTCGTGGGATTAAGACATCCTCTCCTTTGTATTTTCCTTTGATTATTTTAGCTTCGATGATGTTATTCATGAGTTTCTTCACAACCAATCTCGTTCCATTGCAAAGTCGAGGTTGATTAATATTACGCAGCATGATGGCAACTGACCCTACTTTTAATTTCAAATTATATGGTGGTAGTCCAGGCAAGTCCAACGAATTTAAAAATTCTGTAGGATAGTTGACTACGTCATCCTGGTTTGTGGCCGCGTCAACTGATTTGTACGTAAACAACTCTCCTGGAAGGAAATTCTGAATGGTAGCATTGAGATCATTGACATCTTTGTTTTTTGCTGCCAATATTGCTCGTTCACTTAGCCAATTGTGGTTATTATATTGTTGTTTAAAGTCCGGAAAAACACGCTGAATAAGCTTCTTTTTCGATTCTGTGAAGTGACAGAAATCTGTGGGAAAAGTCATTAATCCGGTCGAACTGTCAACTGCGACCTTACCATTGCCAATATCCAGCAACTGCTTCGAAAACACAGTCGCAGTTTGATCTTGTTGCAAAAACACTCGCATGGTAGTAGTTAATTGTAGTGTCTTTACGTGCCGCCACAAATTTGATGATTTTAGGCATGCGTTTATTTCGTCAGCAACAGTCGATCGAGGAATAACTGGAAGAGTCTGACGAAAATCACCTGACAACAGTATCATAGCTCCACCAAAAATGTTTTGGTTATCACGTAAATCTTTTAACGTCCTATCTAGTGCCTCCAGCGACCTCTTGTGGGCCATTGTGCGTTCGTCCCAAATTATCAATTTGCATACTTGGAGAGTCTTCGCAATAGCGCTATTTTTGGCAATGTTGCAAGCTGGCGTTTCGTTGATATACATGTTTAATGGTAATTTTAAGGCTGAATGTGCAGTTCGTCCGCCTTCTAATAAAGTTGCTGCTATTCCAGATGAAGCCAACGCTAGGGCTACCTCAATTTGCGATCGGATCTTTGCTAATAGCAATGAAATTAGGAACGTTTTCCCAGTACCCCCAGGAGAATCAAGAAAGTAAATACCCCCAGACCCACTGTTTACAGCTTGTGTTAAACGATCGTACGCAATCCTTCGTTCTTCGTTCAATTGCGGAACAGTTGTGCGAACTGCTTCGGTCATAGCTTGAGTATCGTACTGGAGTTCTCTTTGCAACTCATCGTTTAATGCATCTTGCATAGCACGATTGGGTGCTGTCAGGCCCAAACACGACAATACTTTATTTGCCATCAACAAACACATATCTTCTATTATGATCAATGTGTCATTGTAAATCTCTGCCGTAATTTCCAATGTAGGATTCAAAGTTTCACAACGCACGCGATGCAACACATCCTCAGACATGTCATCCCTATATTTCATCCACAAATCATTCGGATTTGAGGGGAAACATGTCGATATTGTAATCGCAAACAGTGTGCGAATTTGATGCGGCGATGAAGATATCACGGAATCCTTGAACGTATCATCCCAATGCGAATCGTTTTCAAGCAACCGTAATAATTGACACGCCTAACGGTAAGTCGCACGCAGATGTCCATCAACTGTTCGCAATTGTTGAAAAGATGTCGGACCAGGAACATTCACCAATAACAATCTAAGATAATAACATTCATCATTATTAGGATGTACTGTATATATACGGCCTATAGCATCTGTGGCAAATACATTTTCATATCCTTCAAGTGGTGTTCCTTGTTTACGACGCTGAAAAGACTTTGATGATGCGTTCCATGTGTAGTAGCGCGGCATATCAGCATACAGCAAAGTGCGAGTGAATTGATCAGTTGCACAAATTGAGAAGAAACCTGTCAATGTGGTCACAGGTGGACGTGCCGCTCTATCCACAGCGTTGTTTGGGTTGAAATACACTCGTTGTCCATTTTCTAAATGAACTGCCAAATGCAATACAGTGGGATGTATTTCATGAATTGCAAACGAAAATATGCGCCAAATAGCCTCATTGCTGCTTACATAGCGACCCATCTGATAGTGAGACACTTCATCATTTGTGTTTGTTACTGCGAACATGGCCATGTCGCTACCTTTGTTAACATATTTACATATGTACTTTATGGATTTCACAGAGTTACAAAATTCCACGTTGATGTGAGCTTCAAAAGTTTTGGACAATATGGGCGAGAACGGCACAATCCAACGATTGTCTACATGAAAATTTTGTCTTTTTATCTTGACATCTACAGATCGTCCACCGTCCTCAACTGATCGCCGACGATACAAAGGGTAACCATCGATTCCCGAAATGGTTTCAGCAAGCAAGTTTCTCGGGTACCGTTTGGAGCACTTGTCGTCGATCATACAGGGTGAGCTGTTGTTGAAAACTCCGCAAGGTCCATGTATCATGTGTTTAGTTACTATCGTATGCAATTTTGGGTCAACCGTTTCATTAGGAATTTCGGCTGAAATAATGGAATCAATTTCTTCTGGCCTTATTTTGTCAACCAACCAGACTAATATATGAGCATGTGGCAAACCACGCTTTTGCCACTCAACAGAGTACATCCAACAACGTACTTGGCCATACACACGATGCTTTGTAATGAAATTCGTTAAAGATTTTAATTTTTGCTTGTAAACTCTGGCTGTGATGTCATGCCTATCAAGTGGTGTTTGGTTGTGTAGCAGTTCTTTTTTTATTTCAATCCATTGTGGGTTACAGGTGAATGTAATAAATAGGTCTGGACGGCCATACTTTCGAACATAAGACATCGCATCTTGAGCGTACTCGTGCATGTGGCGCGGGCTTCCGATGTAAGTGGCGGGTAAAATTGTCATTCTTCCTACAATATTTACATTGCCGTCAGCATTGATTGCATCGCGAAGATGAATGTACTCTTCAGATCGAAGCTGCTGTTGGTTAAGACGGATGTATGTCAATCTTTCAGTCTCAATTTTGACGTACATGTTCACTGCATACTGATGAAAGAGCCGTTGACACATCAAAATGTGATTTACTTCACCTTCACGGATCATGAGTCTGTATGCATAATAATTCATGGCACTGACTTTTTTGTGTGTATCAGCACCTGGAAGTACATATGATAAAAAAATACATTTATAAATTGAACATATAAAATATTTTATTTTGTATAATCTAATTACCTGTTGTTGGATTAACCATTTTGATATTAAAATGGTACCCATCTTCTCCCTACCAGAAAATTAATGGGTATTGTAAAGCATCATAAGCTCTATGCGTTTCATATACACGTTTCAATTCATTGTTCCGGCGATGAAGTACAATATCTCTTGATTGCAAATTCTCTCCAACAACGACAATAGCCACTTCATCTATTGTCGGTGAATTAAACCTCCTTGCATGCTCTCCAGCAGGTGTTTTGTCGGCTCTTATTACAATATTATGGCTGTCTGATGGCATCCGATCCAGTGCCATTTTGAACATCTTCACTAATTCATTATTCTCGTGAAGAAATGTTTGCAGTTGTTGGACAATGATTCGCTTGACGGTTGGATTATGACCACAACGTGTATCAACTTCCACATCTTGATTGCCCATAAAATAAATTTGCAAAAATTTATGATCTGCATCTGGCACTGGCAGCATTGCCCCCAGTAGGTGATGAATTTGTCCTTGTATCTGTAATTGTTTAAGAACTGGTTAAATTAATTGTGATACAAATACAAATTATAATTTCATTAAAACAATTATGGTATACTACCTTGAAAGTAGGCATGAACCCGTCTTGTACGATATGCGTTGCACCAAACGATGTCATTTGGAAGCCATTATTATATTTTTGGATGTTAGCCAAGAAGTGTTTAGACTCACTTTCCATTCCATTAAGTAATGAGTGTAACGGTTCAGGTGGTGGAACCAATTGAGGCAATTGTACATTGCCACCAGCACAACATAATCCTGCAGGTTCACTACTGTACTTTAATGCTTTACTATGTTGACAAATGATTGACATTTCTCCAATCGTCACAGATTTGTCGGCACTATAATCAAATTCCGGATCGTAGGAAAATGCTCCTCGTTCGAGGTTTACAGCTCCAACCGGTGGTGCTGTGATGACAAAACAATGGAACGTTCGGATACACTTAGTACAGGTCATCTCGACAGGATAGAATTTATAGAATACTAACTATTATTGCCATTGCCAAATCTGTATGTGGGCATTTGCTATCATAATATAATCATTTGCGCAAAAGCGTAGGGTAGGTAGGTTCGAGATGATGTAGCGTATGCTCTGAGCTCTTGAAAAATTTATTTTATCATTTGTGAAATGCCGTCGGGTAGGTAGCTGATGTAGGGCACGTTTTGAGCTCTTGAGCTCCCTAAATATTTTGTGTGGAACATAAAAAAAAGACAAATATCCTTTTGTTTACAAATGTATTTTTGGAAAAAATAAGATAATAACAAAGGATAAAGATCCTTTTTTACAAATGTATTTCTGGGAAAAATAAGAATTTATATTTTTGGACTACTATATAATAATTGTGGCATAACTTTTATATACCAATTAAAATAATAAATTTAAAATGAGAAATGATATTTTGATTTATGCTTGTATAAGTTTATTAAGTTTAAGACTTCACAACCCAATTTCCATAATATTTCTATAAATTAACAATATTAAACTAAATATTAAATGTTATTTTGAAAATGTACTTTATTTTTATAATATATCACAACCGTCTTAACTTGCTCTTCTAATTTTCATATTACCGAAATTAAAATGCCGTCGGCATATGTGGAAATGGAATATGTTGCCTCTTCGAAATTTTCATATAAATGAAAACTGCGCTGTTAAACTGCTGAAGAGACAGCTTCTAGCTTACCATATATGGCAAACTATGTAGTATTCTATATCTAGAAAGCAATGAGCAATGTGGAGTCTGCACAGGCAGAGATGCCCCGTTATTATAATAAAAGTATTTTTGAGAGTTGGTAACACTGTAAGGTTGGCACCATCAAACATGTCAACATATTACATTATATTTATGTATTTTGAAATTTGAAATTTAAATACACGATGTTAAGAGCAAAGTTGATATTATGTTGTCGATTCAAAAGTCTTGTTTTAATGCGTTCTTCAATTCGAGTGGAACTGAGAGTACAAATACCGTCAAATGTTTGACAGCAAGTAAGTGGTCAACTTTTATATGGGAAAATGGAATTGTCGTTTTACTCTATCTTACTCCTTAATTGCTCACCGTTTAGACCTACCCTGGACTACGACAAACATTTTAAAACCAAAGTCAGCTCAATCGGCCCAGCCGTTCTCGAGTTTTAATCAGACTAACGAACAACAATTCATATTTATTTATATAGATAATTAATTATTATTATATTTTTGTGCATTTATTATTTTTACTCGTTAAATAGTGAATTAAATTAATTTTGTTTTTGTATAAAAAAGTGGATTTTATTAATGTTAATTGTTTTTATAAACCAAAAAAATAAAATAAAAATGTTCATTTATTTTAATAAAAAAAAAATAAAAATATTCATTTATTTTAATAAAAAAAAATAAAAATATGCATTTATTTTAATAAAAACAATAAAAATATTATTTTATTTTTATTACAAACTAATTTGATAATAAATTTGCGATCATCCTCCTTATGTTTTTTCCAGCTTCTGAAATTCTTGCTGTTTGTTGTTCGATATAATTTCCTAACTGTCACACATCATTATTGTTGTAATCGTCATTGATTAGGATGTAATCGTATCTTAAAAATTTAGCAATGTTATATAAAATGAAACAACTAGCTATTACGTGAGGCGCCAGCTCTGTCGATACACGAATTTTGTATTGAAGTATCGAAAACCTTTGCTTCAATTGCCCAAAACACCGCTCTATAATGACACGTTCCTTTGTAAACACTTTGTTGAATTTTTTTTCTACTTCAGTTGTTGGGCTCCGGAATGGTGTCATTAGCCATGGACATAGCCCTCATCACTGAGAAGTAATGCACCGTTTGTTACATTTTGCATTATCCTACATACCTCGCTGTTTCGTAGGATGCGTGAATCATGAACTGAACCAGGCCAGGATATGTCAACGCTTGTAAAAAGTTCTTTTCCATCACAAGTTGCCTGCACATTTATAGAGTGGAAGCCTTTTCTACAAATATACTCATCGCTTTGATTTATGGGTTTTTTTTTATTTTTATATGAGTACAATCAATCACTCCAATTGCAAATGGAAATAAATAATTTGCTTGCCATTTCCTTTGAGCATCTTTTATTTCATCTCCATCTTTTGGGAATTTTATCCACTCGCTTGCTTTGGAAGATATAAGTTTCGCAACTTCCGCAATAGTTCGCGACACAGTTGATTGATGGACACCAATATCTGTGGCTATACCAATTTGTAATCCAGGATCTGCACAAAATCTTAAATACAGTCGAATTTTATCAATGTTGCACCACCACATGTTTCTTCTGACTCCTCAAAAAAATAATTAGCCAACCAGCAGATGCTACTATCATTAAACCTATGTATTTTCATTTTATTATTAATTATATAAAAAATTAATAATTAAGAATATAAACCTGTATAATTTTTTATCCTCACTTGCTAAACTTGTTTTACGGTGTTGATAACATTTTGTATTTCTTTGTGGCACAAAATATTCAGCCATGATTACTTTTTAGTGTACGCGAGTCAACTATAGGCAGCGTCAACAAAATTTGAGCAAGAGCTCACAAAAAAGAGCAAAAGCTTGTTTTTATGCATATGAAAGTGAGCACAAGCTTATCGAACTTAGTTCGAACATACATATACATAAGTAAGGTGACAGTGAGTTGATATATAACCCACAAGCAAAAAAAAAAAAAACAATAATACCTAACTAAAACGTGTGGTGACAGAAAGTGCGGTGAAGTGAGAGAGAGCAGAGTGAAAGAATAATTTACACCTACTATATACATACACTCAGTCCTTTTTTACGCGATTATTGGTTCTGCCACTAATCGCGTAAAAAAAAAAATCGCGTAAAAATTGTTAGTTTTCCAATATTAACTGACGAATTTGTTCCGAATATAAAAAATATCGCGTATAACAAAATATACGCGCAAAAAAATATTCAAAAACAATACAATAAGTTTCAAATTTCAGACTTATGATTTATTCATTCATAACAAAATAAAAAATACAAAACAAAAACCATATACATATAAAAGAGAACAAAATAGAAAATATGTAGATTTATTGAAAACACCGTTGAATGCTGTTTAATCCCTGTCATTATCCGTAGTGGAAATTATTCTTAGCCGCTTATTTTGATGGCCGGCACTGATATCACTAGAATTTGTACCAGAATCAATAGTAAGAACTATGGATTGATGTTCTGATTGACTTAGCATCTCCGACTGAGTTTGCACCATAAATTCAGTTAATTTTGTTTGAATGCTTCTTTTTGGACCCAATAAATTCCGATGTAGTTCTTTATATCTTAACATGCAGAGACTCAATTCTTTTTGAAAAATTCGTGCACGTTCGGCATCAGTATCATATTATTATAGTTAGGCCTTTAGTCTTTTAACGAAATTCCCGAAACTGTATACCCATACACTCACACACGCATACCAATATCCACACACTATTAGGGTGCGCCGACATATTCAAAAATTATTACGCTTAAAAATATGTAAACAAGCAAATAACGAAAAAAAGCAATCGCGTTAAAGTGAAAAATTCGCGTAAAAAAAGGAATTTGCGCTGCGCCGCGTTAAAGTGAAATAGCGTAAAAAGAGATCGCGTAAAAAAAGGACTGAGTGTATATACATATAATATAAAAAGTGATAGTGAAGTGACATATAACCTACAAACAAAAGGAAAAAGTCATACAAAAAATACAAGCTACATCACCAGCAACAAAAGGACTGGAGAACAGGAGAACCACGAAAACCAAGAACAGGCACAAGCATAAGCAAAGCACAAGCACTTTCACACACACAGGCACACGCACAAGTCCCTCACAACAGATTCATACGTACACTCATATCATCCCCAAAAGACCCTGGCGGAAAGCAAAGTGAGTTGTATCGTTTCCTTTCAATATTTATATTATATACATACATACAATATATGGATGAATTTCAAAAAAGTAAAGTTACGGTTCTGACCAAAATTCCGGCCAAAAAAGTAGTGAAAACCGTTACCAAACTGTTTTCGGTACTCGGTTAATTTTCCGGGAAAAACCGAAAAACCGCTAACAAAGCGGTTTGGAACTGTATATAGCGGATTAGTGATTGCTGCTAAATGCTTACCGTTGCTTAATTTATCCCAAAAGCAATAAAAACAAAAATTTTCTAGTCTTTACTTGCAGAAATTTCCCGCAAGAAATAAAGTATAAGCAGGATTGCCTAAAATAAGCTACGGCAATCACCAGCAAAAAACAAAAGCATATGTGCAAATTAAATTTATATCATACATACATACATATATGTATGTCACATATATTTCTACTCGTATAATATAACAACAGCATAACTTGCTCATTTACTAGTACGATATATCATACATGCTTACATTCTAAGATCAGCATATCATTAAATTTCCTGTTCGCGACCTCTTCTTACTGCGGGCATATACATATGTACATACATACTTATGTATATGCTGCGCAGCTATACAAATGATATGCTTACTAACAAGTGAATTTGCGAAAATTACCTGCGGTCGGTTAATTCTCTTTTCGTGGTTTCATCGTACCGCGAACAAACATACATATATGTACATATGCGTGTATATATATACATTTACATATATATATAAGTTATCACAGCTAGCATATCTAACAAAATATACAACCACAAAGTTGTCGTAAATATACTGACAAGAATGTTGCAACTATAAACAGAAATTCAATTCAGCAATATTCTGCAAATAAACAATATCATTGTTGCTCAATAAAGTTGATTTTCAAAATTTACAGCAACAGCACATTTCGTCGGCACTAAACCAGAGCGGAAGCCGTGTCGCCGCAATGTAAGCCGTTTCTCGATCAAACCGAGGTTTGCTGTTTTGCTATAATTATTGCTTACGTTATCATTATAGAGTATATAGAAATAAGCACTAGTAAGTAAGAATTCGTACATATGTAAGTTTATAGTAAATAAGCAAAATTTTGTATAAAAGAAATGTATTCAATAAATAAATTTGAGTTCATCTTCACCATTCAAAAGAGCGTGTTATTAATCATTTGGTGGCAACCATTAACTGGCGCCCGAGAACTTTAAAAAACTTGAAGTTGCCTACACCAAAAGTATTAAAGTCAATCTGTACGCACAAATATCATTATCCAGAAGGATAAATGACGAAATTTAATTTTTATAGAAAGTTCTGTGGAGTTCGACATAAGTTATTAAAAACAGTATTTAAAACCTTCTTCGGAAATTTAATTAAAAGTGTACGCAAAAAACGCCGCAAAAAACAAAAAAAAAACAAAAGGCGCGTCAAGTGTCGTGAAATATCTTTATATTTTGTTAAACAATAAAGCTAAGTGTTTGACAAATCAAATTAAAAATACTTATAAAGTGGGCACGTGAAATAAGAAGCCGCCAAATCAACGCCTGGAGTGACGTCATCCACCCCCCAGTAGAGGACTAACGCTTCAAACAGGACCAAGCGGACCGTCCAAAGAGAATGACAAAGTTGAAGCTGATACTCCTGTAAGTTAATATTAAGCTTACATAAAAATTATAACTATCTTATATATTAAAAATATTGCATAGCAATAAATATCGGTCAAATAAATTTTAAGTATTATAATAAGTACCCGATATATAAAAAAATATTAAAAATCTTAATAAGCAAAAACAATTTATACCCGATATGTAAAAATCTAAAAAATTGTTAATAGCAATAAATATATATCGGGTGATTTTTTAAGAGCTTGATAACTTTTTTTAAAAAAAAACGCATAAAATTTGCAAAATCTCATCGGTTCTTTATTTGAAACGTTAGATTGGTTCATGACATTTACTTTTTGAAGATAATTTCATTTAAATGTTGACCGCGGCTGCGTCTTAGGTGGTCCATTCGGAAAGTCCAATTTTGGGCAACTTTTTCGAGCATTTCGGCCGGAATAGCCCGAATTTCTTCGGAAATGTTGTCTTCCAAAGCTGGAATAGTTGCTGGCTTATTTCTGTAGACTTTAGACTTGACGTAGCCCCACAAAAAATAGTCTAAAGGCGTTAAATCGCATGATCTTGGTGGCCAACTTACGGGTCCATTTCTTGAGATGAATTGTTCTCCGAAGTTTTCCCTCAAAATGGCCATAGAATCGCGAGCTGTGTGGCATGTAGCGCCATCTTGTTGAAACCACATGTCAACCAAGTTCAGTTCTTCCATTTTTGGCAACAAAAAGTTTGTTAGCATCGAACGATAGCGATCGCCATTCACCGTAACGTTGCGTCCAACAGCATCTTTGAAAAAATACGGTCCAATGATTCCACCAGCGTACAAACCACACCAAACAGTGCATTTTTCGGGATGCATGGGCAGTTCTTGAACGGCTTCTGGTTGCTCTTCACCCCAAATGCGGCAATTTTGCTTATTTACGTAGCCATTCAACCAGAAATGAGCCTCATCGCTGAACAAAAATAAATCGGACGTAAAGCGCGAAACACATTTCGAACCGAACACTGATTTTGGTAATAAAATTCAATGATTTGCAAGCGTTGCTCGTTAGTAAGTCTATTCATGATGAAATGTCAAAGCATACTGAGCATCTTTCTCTTTGACACCATGTCTGAAATCCCACGTGATCTGTCAAATACTAATGCATGAAAATCCTAACCTCAAAAAAGTCACCCGATATAAAGTATCATATTGTTAAAGCAATAAATAGTCGAAGTTGTAAATCACAGTAATGGAGCAAATTCAACAAGCTATTACACACCTAACAGGTGCTGTTAATGCACAAATAGAACAATCAACAAGTAAGGAAGGGCTAAGTTCGGGTGTCACCGAACATTTTATACTCTCGCACGATAAAGTGATAATCGAGATTTCATTATCAGTCATTTACAAATTTTTCAAATACCGTATTTTTGTAAAGTTTTATTCCGCTATCATCATTGGTTCCTAATGTATATACTCGTATTATACAGAAAAGGCATCAGATGGAATTCAAAATAGCGTTAGATTTCACCCATATTTCGTACATGTAATTAGGGTGTTAAGAAAATATTATATACCGAATTTCATTGAAATCGGTCTAGTAGTTCCTGAGATATGGTTTTTGGTCCATAAGTGGGCGATGCCACTCCCATTTTCAATTTTTAAAAAAAGCCTGGGTGCAGCTTCCTTTTGCCATTTCTTTCGTAAAATTTAGTGTTTCTGACGTTTTTTGTTAGTCGGTTAACGCACTTTTAGTGATTTTCAACATAACCTTTGTATGGGAGGTGGGCGAGGTTATTATCCGATTTCTTCCATTTTTGAACTGTATATGGAAATGCCTGAAGGAATCGACTCTGTAGAATTTGGTTGACATAGCTATAGTAGTTTCCGAGATATGTACAAAAAACTTAGTAGGGGGCGGGGCGACGCTCACTTTTCCAAAACAATTACGTCCAACTATGCCCCTCCCTAATGCGATCCTTTGTGCCAAATTTCACTTTAACATCTTTATTTATGGCTTAGTTATGACACTTTATAAGTTTTCGGTTTCCGCCATTTTGTGGGCGTGGCAGTGGGCCGATTTAGCCCATCTTCGAACTTAACCTTCTTATGGAGTCAAGAAATACGTGTACCAAGTTTCATCATGATATCTCAATTTTTACTCAAGTTACAGCTTGCACGGACGGACAGACGGACGGACGAACGGACAGACAGACATCCGGATTTCAGCTCTACTCGTCACCCTGATCACTTTGGTATATATAACTCTATATCTGACTCTTTTAGTTTTAGGACTTACAAACAACCGTTATGTGAACAAAACTATAATACTCTCCTTAGCAACTTTGTTGCGAGACAGCGAGACAGCGTGAAGAACCTTCCAACATTCGAAGGAGATCCGATCCAATTCATATCCTGGATCCACAACGTCGAATCTGTTTTGCAGGATTACGAAATAGTCAGAACAAAGCCACTGTATAGAGCCATCCTACGACATATTAGGCAGGAAATTAAAGGCCCTGCAGATACGGCCTTAATCTCATACAACATATTCAATGATGATTGGGAAACAATCAAAAATTGTTTGTCACTACACTATGCAGACAAACGCGACCTTAGGACTCTAGAACACGAACTAGGAACTTTATCCCAAAAACACTTCAGCGTAGAGCAATTCTACGCAAGAGTCAATCACCAGCTATCGCTGATACTAAACAAAATAAAGAGTCATGATTATTCAATAGAAACAAATAATGTTCTACTGGAAACCTATAGGAATCGACCCCTTGATATACATATTTATCAGAGGCCTAAACGGCGAATTGTCTAGAATGCTAGTCATTCAACGCCCCAGCAACCTACTCGAACCATACGCTTCCTGCCTTGAAATTCAAAACATTAATTTAAGAAACTATTCAATATATACAAAAAATGGAGGTAGCTCTAAACAAATGCAAAAACATCAAATGAATCCAAAACCAATTATTGTACCAAGGGTATTAAACCCTGCCGAAAAAAATTTAATCTATAATAAAAACATGCAAAATCAAGCACCGCCACCACCCAGACCAACCAATCCTAAACCACCAATCCCTATGGAGGTGGACCCTTCAATACACTCACGAAGGATAAACTATATGATTCGACCGAACAATACCCCTATAGTAAGGCCATCCAATTATTCTTCAAATATCCCTAGGAAATCCCAAAAACTATTTAATGTCCAAACAGAGGACGCGGAAATAAATTTTATGACAGACGCATGTCTACCCTACCCTATTTAGAACTAACTTTAAAGAACGGGGATATCGCAAAGTTTCTTGTAGATACGGGAGCTAATAAAAACTTTGTCTATGAAAAACTTTCAAAAAATTCAAAGAAATTTGAGTGTCCTTTTAAGGTTCACTCAGCCACAGGTCAAATAAATATAACCCATAAACTACGTGGACCATTTTTCGGAATTATAGGTATTACAAATAATTTTTATTTCTTTACAATACCCAATTTTAAATCCTTTGATTGCATCATTGGCGATGATACCCTCAAAGAATTGGGAGCAATCATAAATAGAAACAAGTAAGGAAGGGCTAAGTTCGGGTGTCACCGAACATTTTATACTCTCGCATAATAAAGTGATAATCGAGATTTCATTATCCGTCATTTACATATTTTTCAAATACCATATTTGTGTAAAGTTTTCTTCCGCTATCATCATTGGTTCCTAATGTATATATTATACAGAAAAGGCATCAGATGGAATTCGAAATAGCGTTATATTGGAAGAAGGCGTGGTTGTGAACCGATTTCACCCATATTTCGTACGTGTCATCAGGGTGTTAAGAAACTATTATATACCGAATTTCATTGAAATCGGTCTAGTAGTTCCTGACATATGGTGTTTGGTCCATAAGTGGGCGAGGCCACGCCCATTTTTCAATTTTTAAAAAAAGCCTGGGTGCAGCTTCCTTCTGCCATTTCTTCCGTAAAATTTGGTGTTTCTGACGTTTTTTGTTAGTCGGTTAACGGACTTTAGTGATTTTCAACATAACCTTTGTATGGGAGGTGGGCGTGGTTATTATCCGATTTCTTCCATTTTTGAACTGTATATAGAAATGCCTGAAGAAAACGACTCTGTAGAGTTTGGTTGACATAGCTATAGTAGTTTCTGAGATATGTACAAAAAACTTAGTAGGGGGCGGGGCCACGCCCACTTTTTCAAAAAAACTGCGTCCAAATATGCCCCTCCCTAATGCGATCCTTTGTGCCAAATTTCACTTTAATATCTTTATTTATGGCTTAGATATGACACTTTATAAGTTTTCGGTTTCCGCCATTTTGTGGGCGTGGCAGTGGGCCGATTTTGCCTATCTTCGAACTTAACCTTCTAATGGAGCCAAGGAATACGTGCACCAAGTTTCATCATGATATCTCAATTTTTACTCAAGTTACAGCTTGCACGGACGGACGGACGGACAGACAGACATCCGGATTTCGACTCTACTCGTCACCCTGATCACTTTGGTATATATAACCCTATATCTGACTCTTTTAGTTTTAGGACTTACAAACAACCGTTATGTGAACAAAACTATAATACTCTCCTTAGCAACATTGTTGCGAGAGTATAAAAATGACACAATAACACTCAAGAATGTTGTACTGCCACTAAAACAAAATATCTCTAAACAAATAAATAATATTCAAGAAAACCCCTATGAACATGAAGTTAAGGAAATGATAAATTAATATTCGGAACTTTTCGGACCAGTCTCCGACAATGGGACAATCGACACAACTGTATTAGCATAAATTAGAACAACAAGTGAAGAACCGATATATACAAAATCATATCCTTACCCAACCAACCTACGGGGCGAAGTAGAAAAACAAGTAAAATAACTTCTAACCAAGGGTGTAATAAGGCCTTCAAAGAGTCTGTATAACTCCCCATTGTGGATTGTTCCAAAAAAACCAAGTCCATCAGGAGAAAAAAAGTATGGAGTAGTTGTTGATTTTAAACGACTAAACGCAATAACTATACCTGATATCTATCCAATACCTGATATAAACAACACTCTCGCTAGCTTAGGCGAATGTAAGTATTTTACTACACTCGACCTTACATCCGGATTCCACCAAATCATAATGAAGGAAAAGAACATAGAAAAGACAGCTTTTTCTACAGCCAATGGTAAATATGAATTTACTAGGTTGCCATTCGGTCTTAAAAATGCCCCTTCCATTTTTCAGAGAATGATCAATGATGTTCTCAAAACGCTTAGAGGAAATGCCTGCTACGTTTATATCGATGACATTATCATAATGGGAAAGGGGAAACTTTAGTATACGATCCCACGATTTCAGGGTTAAAAGTGGTATGGTTGGATAGGGCTGATGCTCCAGATTAAGAAAATATATAATTGTTGCCGCCGCAAACTTATAGTTTTCGAGATATTTGCATTATTATTAAAGTTGAAAATTTCGCTAATTTAATTTTGCAATTTCTCGAATTATGGTTAGTTTTTCTTTCATATTATGCCCTTTTTATACACTTACACTTCACTACAATATTTCCACATATTTATTTTTATACTCTCGCAACAATGTTGCTAACGAGAGTATTATAGTTTTGTTCACATAACGGTTGTTTGTAAGTCCTAAAACTAAAAGAGTCAGATATAGGGTTATATATACCAAAGTGATCAGGGCGACGAGTAGAGTCGAAATCCGTCTGTCCGTCCGTCTGTCCGTCCGTCCGTCCGTCCGTGCAAGCTGTAACTTGAGTAAAAATTGAGATATCATGATGAAACTTGGTACACGTATTCCTTGGCTCCATAAGAAGGTTAAGTTCGAAGATGGGCCAAATCGACCCACTGCCACGCCCACAAAATGGCGGAAACCGAAAACCTATAAAGTGTCATAACTAAGCCATAAATAAAGATATTAAAGTGAAATTTGGCACAAAGGATCGCATTAGGGAGGGGCATATTTGGACCCAATTGTTTTGGAAAAGTGGGCGTGGCCCCGCCCCCTACTAAGTTTTTTGTACATATCTCGGAAACTACTATAGCTATGTCAACCAACCTCTACAGAGCCGTTTTTTTAAGGCATTTCCATATACAGTTCAAAAATGGAAGAAATCGGATAATAACCACGCCCACCTCCCATACAAAGGTTATGTTGAAAATCACTAAAAGTGCGTTAACCGACTCATAAAAACGTCAGAAACACTAAATTTTACGGAAGAAGTGGCAGAAGGAAGCTGCATCCAGGCTTTTTTTAAAAATTGAAAATGGGCGTGGCGCCGCCCACTTATGGACCAAGAACCATATCTCAGGAACTACTAGACCGATTTCAATGAAATTCGGTATATAATGTTTTCTTAACACCCTGATGACATGTACGAAATATGGGTGAAATCGGTTCACAACCACGCCTTCTTCTAATATAAAGCTATTTTGAATTCCATCTAATGCCTTCTCTGTATAATACGAGTATAAACATTAGGAACCAATGATGATAGCGGAATAAAACTTTACAAAAATACGGTATTTGAAAAATATTTAAATGACGAATAATGAAATCTCGATTATCACTTTACCATGCGAGAGTATAAAATGTTCGGTGACACCCGAACTTAGCCCTTCCTTACTTGTTTATTAATATTTTAGATGTTTGCTTAAAATAAGCATTTTATATTTTACATAAACATTACTACACGCACAATAACAATAAGTGTTCCGTGTTGTCAAATAATAAGTGTTACCATATCACAAATGATTGAAAACAATAAAAATAAAAAAAAAAAACTCAAATGCATGAAAAAAATGATCCTTGGCGACCAACACCGGGATGTATCAGGTTTTTTTTAAGTAAAACTCCTTTTCGCGTTGGCGGCCTTCGGCCGCGCTTCAAAAAAATAACCCTGGCCGATCCAACACCGAGGTGTATCAAAAATCTTGATATATCAGGAAGAAGGGCAATGATTTATGTATTTGGGGTATAGTCCTATTTTTTATTCATTTTTATTCGTTTGATAAATGTGTAATTATGGCAACACTTATTATCTGTCAACACGGAATACTTTTGTTATTGTGCATGAAATGAAAATTGTGTAAAATATAAAATGCTTATTTTAAGCAAATAACTAAATAATTACTGGAAAAAAATATGTAGAAATAATGTAGTGAAGTGTAAGTGTATAAAAAGTGCATAATATGAATTAAATAATTACTAGCAATCGAGAAATTGCAAGATAAAATTTGCAAAATTTTCAACTTTAAATGCAAATATCTCGAAAACTATAAGTTTGCGGCGGCAACAATTAGATATTTTCTTAATCTGGAGCATCAGCCCTATCCAACCATACCACTTTTGACCCTGAAATCGTGGGATCGTATACTAAAGCCGACCAATGGGAAAAACTAAAGAGGAACACTTACGAAATATTGAAGATGTGTTCATGCTTTTGTACAAATCAAATTTAAAAGTCAATCTGGAAAAATCCAAATTTTTTAGAACAGAAGTAAATTTTCTAGGTCATATCGTTACCGGCGAAGGTATTTTGCCAGATCCTGGCAAAATATCCGATATTAAAAAAATTCCCGCACCTGCTAACCTTAAGGAATTAAAAGGTTTCCTGCGTTTAGCATCGTATTATAGGAGATTTATAAAAGACTTTGCAAAAATTTTCAAGCCACTTACCAATTTAACTAGAGGTGAGAATGTTCAAATAAAAGCAAGTCAATCCAAACGGATACAAATTTCACTAACAAAGGAAGGCTTGAAATCATTTAATGACATAAAATATTTGCTTACATCTTCTGAAATTCTGGTATTCCCAGACTTCAACAAACAATTTACTCTGACGACAGATGCTTCCAATACTGCAATCGGAGCAGTCTTTTCATGAGGGATAATCGCTCAAGACAGACCCACAACTTACATCTCTAGATCACTCAATAAAACCGAAGAGAATTACTCGACAATAGAGAAAGAAATGCTCGCCATAGTATGGTCCCTCTACAAATTAAGGACTTACCTGTATGGAGCTAAAGAAATAAAAATTCTTACTGATCACCAGCCACTGACGTTTGCATTAAGCAACAGGAATAACAATGCCAAGTAAAAAATGTGGAAAGCAAGGATAGAAGAATATAATTATAAACTAATTTACAAACCAGGAAAAAGAAACGTAGTCGCCGATGCGTTATCACGGCTGCCAATAGAAGTTAATACGCTAACATCCACAGATGAAAATTCACAACATAGCGCAGAAGAGGATAGCTCAAAGTTCATTCCTCACTGTGAAGCTCCAATTAACGTATTTAAAAATCAAGTTATATTTACAGAAGGAAAGGAAGAAATTACACACGAAGAACCTCATCCAAGCTTCCACAGACACCTCATTAAATGTGAAGTTTACGATAAAGAAAACCTAAGTAAAATCTTGAAAAGCGTTCTAAACCCAAATATAATTAATGAAATTAAAATCCAAGAGAAATATATTTCATTACTACAGCAAATATATCAAGAAAATTTCTCACAATTTCGTATCAGGATAACACAGAAAATAGTTATCGAGTTAGTTAAGAACACAAAAGAGCCCATCGCAATGGTAAAGAAAATAAAGACCAGATATTGGAAAAATACTATTTTCCACAAATGACTAAACTTATTAAAAAATATACCAAATCATGAGAAATTTGTGACCGGCATCCATAAAAACCCAAGTTACAGGCAACACCCATACCTTCGTATCCAACAGAAATACTGCATATCGACATTATAGAAATGTCCGGCGAAAAATATATCTCGTGCGTTGACAAATTCACTAAATTTGTAAAATTTTTCAGCATAAAAAATAAATCAGTACTTCATATTAGGGATAAATTGATAAAGCTTCTACACTATTTCAGTGTACCAAAGACTTTGGTCATGGACAATGAAGGCAGCTTTATAAGCCCAATAACTCCGAACTATTTAGAAGGGTTAGGAATTGAAATCTATCTAGCACCACCTCAGAAAAGCGAAGCCAATGGTGCAATAGAACGTGTGCATTCCACTATTAGTGAAATAATCAGATGTCTCCAAGTGGAATATCCTGATTACTCTATTAAAGAAATTGTCAACATTGCCGTTGACAGATATAATAACACGATAAATTCAGTTACGAAAAAGAAACCAGCTGATATTTTCTTTGGAAGAACACAGAGAATCAACCGCCAAGATTTAACAAACTTTAAGGAAATAGTTAATTCTGACCGTCGAAATGAAATAGCCAGAAACCAAAAAAATACACTAAATTATCACAACAAAAATAGATCAAAAATAAGGAATTACGAACCTGGTGATACTATATTTAAAAAGAACAAACAAATTAAAGGGAAAACGAAACTGTCGCTAAAGACAATACCGTCACAATAACTACTAAAGATAACCGAAAGATTCATAAATCACATTTAAAAAACTAACTGACATTTACTCTTTAGACTCTTACCTTACTGGACAACTGCAACAGTGGACACCTACGAATATGACAACCCGCTCGTGACGATCAAACAAGGACTAGGAAAGATTACAAAAGGGACGTATAAAATTATCCACACTATCGACTTGAACGACTACGAAAAAATTACCAACGACGTCAGACTTACTATATACCACGAAATTAGTAAAACAAATATTTTATTTCCACAATTAAAACATCAACTTTCCGAGATAGATAGCTTATTAAGCCACCTGCGAACAAAAAAAGCAAATATTCAAAAGAGATCAATCAATTGGATAGGATCTGCTTGGAAATGGTTAGCATTAAATCCCGATGCCACTGACTGGGACCAAATACTTTCCACAACACATGAACTGACTGAAAACAGTAACGTACAGTACACCACAAAGACAAATAATAAAATATTAGATAGTTATAACATGATTGTGGATGAAATAAGTTAGAATAATAAGGAATTATTCGCACAAACATTATATAATAGGTTAGGTATCGTAAAAGACGAAATTGCAAAAATTATAATGGCAACCCAATTAGCAAAACAAGGAATCGTTCATTCTCAAATTCTAAATAAAGAAGATATCGCAAATATTCTCTCTCAAACTGAGATATTACCTTTTAAAAATGAACTGCAAGCACTCAAATATGCAGAACCTTCTATGATTATTAAAGACTCACTTCTTTTATATGTAATTTCACTTCCAAAAACCGAAGATACCCTTTACAATAATATTATCATACGTTCGACTGTAAAACACCTTAAACGAGTATACTTAGAATTCACCAATCTTTTCATATCCCAAAACGACAAATATGGCATACTTGGAAATTTCATTGAAGTAGATGATACTACTATATGCAAGAGAAACCAACTTAAAAAACTAAACAAAACCCATTGCATTTCACAGATCCTTAGCGGAGAAAAAGCGCTTTGCGATTACCAGTATGTAGACCAAGCTATAATTGAATTAATTAGTGAAGGAACAATATTTCTTTCAAATTTTATTGGAAATATTACTTATAATAAATACATCTTTTAAACTAAATGGTACTTTTTTCATAAACTTCTTTAACGAAACTATAACTTTGAATATCGTTAGTTACACAAACTGGCAAACAAGTTCCTACCAAATCTTACCCGCAATACCTCAGAATAACCAAACGGAAAATGAAATTAAATTAGACTTAAACTATTTACATAAACTTCTTCTTCTTCTTAATTGGCGTAGACACCGCTTACGCGATTATAGCCGAGTTAACAACAGCGCGCCAGTCGTTTCTCCTTTTCGCTACGTGGCGCCAATTGGATATTCCAAGCGTAGCCAGGTCCTTCTCCACTTGGTCCTTCCAACGGAGAGGAGGTCTTCCTCTTCCTCTGCTTCCCCCGGCGGGTACAGCGTCGAATACTTTCAGAGCTGGAGTGTTTTCGTCCATTCGGACAACATGACCTAGCCAGCGTAGCCGCTGTCGTTTAATTCGCTGAACTATGTCAATGTCATCGTATATCTCGTTCAGCTCATCGTTCCATCGAATGCGATATTCGCCGTGGCCAACGCGCAAAGGACCATAAATCTTTCGCAGAACTTTTCTCTCGAAAACTCGCAACGTCGACTCATCAGTTGTTGACATCGTCCAAGCCTCTGCACCATATAGCAGGACGGGAATTATGAGCGACTTATAGAGTTTGGCTTTTGTTCGTCGAGAGAGGACTTTACTTTTCAATTGCCTACTCAGTCCGAAGTAGCACCTGTTGGCAAGAGCAATCCTGCGTTGGATTTCCAGGCTGACATTGTTGGTGATGTTAATACTGGTTCCTAAATAGACGAAATTATCTACAACTTCAAAGTTATGACTGTCAACAGTGACGTGAGTGCCAAGTCGCGAGCGCGACGACTGTTTGTTTGATGACAGGAGATATTTCGTCTTGCCCTCGTTCACTGCCAGACCCATTTCTTTTGCTTCCTTGTCCAGCCTGGAGAAAGCAGAACTTACGGCGCGGGTGTTGAGGCCGATGATATCAATATCATCAGCATACGCCAGCAGCTGTACACTCTTATAGAAGATGGTACCTTCTCTACTAAGTTCTGCAGCTCGAACTATTTTCTCCAGAAGCAGGTTGAAAAAGTCACACGATAGGGAATCGCCTTGTCTGAAACCTCGTTTGGTATCGAACGGCTCGGAGAGGTCCTTCCCGATTCTGGCGGAGCTCTTCGTGTTGCTCAACGTCAGTTTACACAGCCGTATTAGTTTTGCGGGGATACCAAATTCAGACATCGCGGCATAAAGGCAGCTCCTTTTCGTGCTGTCGAAAGCAGCTTTGAAATCGACGAAGAGGTGGTGTGTGTCGATTCTCCTTTCACGGGTCTTTTCCAAGATTTGGCGCATGGTGAATATCTGGTCGGTTGTTGATTTTCCAGGTCTAAAGCCACACTGATAAGGTCCAATCAGTTTGTTGACGGTGGGCTTTAATCTTTCACACAATACGCTCGATAGAACCTTATATGCGATATTTAGGAGGATTGTGGGGTCTCCTTTTTTATGGATTGGGCATAGCACACTTAAATTCCAATCGTTGGGCATGCTTTCGTCCGACCATGTTTTACAAAGAAGCTGATGCATGCTCCTTATCAGTTCTTCGCCGCCGTGTTTGAATAGCTCGGCCGGCAATCCATCGGCCCCCGCCGCTTTGTTCTTCTTCAGGCGGGTAATTGCTATTCGAACTTCTTCATGGTCGGGCAATGGGACGTCTGCTCCATCGTCATCGATTGGGGAATCGGGTTCGCCTTCTCCTGGCGTTGTGCATTCTCTACCATTCAGCAGGCTGGAGAAGTGTTCCCTCCATAATTTAAGTATGCTCTGGGCATCAGTGACTAGATCACCTTTGGGGGTTCTACAAGAGTATGCTCCGGTCTTGAAACCTTCTGTAAGCCGCCGCTTTTTTCGTAGAATTTTCGAGCATTACCCCTGTCGGCCAGCTTATCAAGCTTTTCATACTCACGCATTTCGGCCTCTTTCTTCTTCTGTCTACAAATGCGTCTCGCTTCCCTCTTCAACTCTCGGTATCTATCCCATCCCGCACGTGTAGTGGTCGATCGTAACGTTGCGAGGTAGGCATCCTGTTTTCTCTCCGCTGCGACACGGCACTCCTCGTCGTACCAGCTGTTCTTTTGCACTTTCCGAAACCAATGGTTTCGGTTGCAGCTGTACGTAAGGAGTTTGAAATGCCGTCCCACAGTTCCTTATACCGAGTTGTTGATGAGTGCTCTCAGAGAGCAGGAGTGCAAGCCGAGTAGAAAATCGTTCGGCAGTCTGTTGTGATTGCAGCTTTTCGACGTCGAACCTTCCTTGTGTTTGTTGGCGTGCGTTTTTTGCTGCACAGAGGCGGGTGCGAATCTTGGCTGCAACAAGATAGTGGTCCGAGTCGATGTTAGGACCTCGGAGCGCACGCACATCAAAAACACTGGAGACGTGTCTTCCGTCTATCACAACATGATCGATCTGGTTGGTAGTTGTTCGATCCGGAGACAGCCAGGTAGCTTGATGAATTTTCTTATGCTGGAATCTAGTACTACAGATAAACATATTTCGGGCACCGGCGAAGTCAATCAGCCTCAACCCATTTGGGGATGTTTCGTCGTGGAGGCTGAATTTACCGACCGTAGTGCCAAAGATACCTTCTTTGCCCACCCTGGCGTTAAAGTCGCCAAGCACGATTTTGACATCGTGGCGGGGGCATCTCTCATAAGTGCGTTCCAAGCACTCATAAAAGGCATCTTTGGTCATATCGTCCTTCTCATCCGTCGGAGCGTGGGCGCAGATCAGCGATATGTTGAAGAACCTCGCTTTGATGCGGATTGTGGCTAAACGTTCATTCACCGGAGTGAATGATAGTACTCGGCGACGGAGTCTCTCTCCCACCACGAATCCCACACCAAGCTTGCGCTCCTTTATATGACCACTGTAGTAAATGTCACAAGGACCTACTCGTCTCTGTCCTTGTCCCGTCCATCGCATTTCTTGGACGGCGGTGATGTCAGCCTTTATTTTCACGAGGACATCAAACAGCGGGGCAGCGGCACCTTCCCAATTAAGGGACCGGACATTCTAGGTGCATGCCCTGTTATCGTTGTCCTTATTTCGTTTGTCATGGTCGTCATCAAAAGAGGGGTTTCTCATCCGAGGCTGTTTGTCGTTTTTCATTGGGGTAGGCTTTTTACGTGGAGGGTCCCAAACCCAGCGCACAACCCTATGGAGGGGATGTTTCGCCTTCTCACTTTAGCTCACCTTCGAACGGATGTTCTTAGGCTACCCAGAGGATACTTAGTCAAAGAGCGGAAGTAGTGAGCTGCTTGAGCCATATGTAAAAGAATCGTTTCTGGCCACTCCCAAGTGAATGGCGATCAGAGAACTTTCCTCACTTGCAGGTGAACTTCTACACATGACCCCATCATCCACATAAACTACATTTAAATAATGTAAATGAACTAGAACGAATAACATCCAAAAACATTATTTCAATTAGCTCAAGCTTCTTAGCAATTCTTGTTGCAGTAACACTATCATTAGCTTTATATATCATACTCAAACCAAAAAGAACAGAAATTCATTTCTTATCCCACCAATAATACATAGATTACCCACAGCTTTCAGTAGCCAATAATTCTTAATCAGCGAGACGCTGGTGCTTAAGAAGGGGGAGTTATCACAGCTAGCATAGCTAACAAAACATACAACCACAAAGTTGTCGTAAATATACTGACAAGACTGTTGCAACTATAAACAGAAATTCAATTCAGCAATATTCTGTAAATAAACAATATCATTGTTGCTCAATAAAGTTGATTTTCAAAATTTACGACAACAGCACATTTCGTCGGCACTAACCCAGAGTGGAAGCCGTGCCGCCGCAATGTAAGCCGTTTCTCGACCAAACTGAGGTTTGCTGTTTTGCTATAATTATTGCTTACGTTATCATTATAGAGTATATATATATAAGTACTACATAGTAAGTAAGAATTCGTACATATGTAAGTTTATAGTAAATAAGAAAAATTTTGTATAAAAGAAATGTATTCAATAAATAAATTTGAGTTCAACTTCACCATTCAAAAGAGCGTGTTATTAATCATTTGGTGGCAACCATTAACTTATATATACACGGGCGCATACACATATATAATCCTCCAAAAAATATACCTTGTCGACATCGGGTACAATTTAAAGACAATAATAAAATAACATAAAATATTTTATAACATACTTAAATATTTTTACATAAGTGTATTGTCACATATGTAGATACGCTCACTGCTTCAAAGTCCACATTGGCATATATTCCGCGATACCCCTTGGGTTTTGGCTAACAAAACCAAGCAGGATTGCATATAAAATATTCAAACTCCACATTGGTATATACATATATTCCGCAATACCTCTCGATTTTTGATCAAGAAAAACAAGCAGGATTGTGTAAAAAACCAAAGCGTAATACATATGTATGTACATTAGGATGTGCCATTTTGAGGCAACCTTTTTTTTCAACTGAAAAACAGGCTCAAAACTTTCGAAATGTGTAAAAAAAAAGTCACTCAAAAGATGAGCTCTTAATATTAATATTAAGAGGTGCCTCTTTCAAATTTTCTGGTTTCCATATAAATTACATGGAAAAAAAATCGTTTTTTTTGTGGTGGTAATTCTGCGGAGGTTATTATATGTGCACGCGATGGCTGTCAGTTGGGATGGTAAACTCGATTCGGATTCTACTCGAGAATCGAGTTTTCTCGTAAAATAAAAGAAATTAATGATATTTAGAAATATGCATATTTCCATTATTTCGTTGTCATTTCCATATTCGTAGCAATAGAATTTCTATGGCATAAGTAAAGTAATGGCCGCCGATTGTCACCCCTTGCCGCTGTAGCAGCTTCGCCTACAAACATGCGTAAATATGTATGTATGTATACGTATGATAGTGAATACATATCGACGCAGATTTTTGCGAGAACCACCAGAAAGTTGTGCAATTTATGATTTTTAGCTTTTGCCATCGTCGCGAAAAGACGACTTGTTGGCAAAGGCATGCTCGGGGAGATGTTACGGCCTCTGTTTTTATGAATAAAGCGAGATCGCTTGTGGAATTTGCGCCTGCGTTCATGAATCGAATCGTTTTTGTTTTAAAATTTACTACACTTGTTCTTCGCCAATTTGGCTGCCATATTGACTTGTGAAGATCAATTTTTTGTTGGTGACATATTCATATGTGTACGCATATACATGTTTGTATGCTTGTGCATTATTCGGCAATGTATGCAAATATAGGTACATATAAGTATATATGAATGTATGAACATACAAGTCAATGCGCGCACATGTAATAAGTATATTGATAAGTGATGAAAATATGATTTCAATTTCTGAACGCGCGTATACATACACTCATATGAGCATGTGCAGATACACAAGATAGGATAGAAGATGTATGCTTTTTAACATCGTATACTATACAAATAAATATTTTTCTTACTAATAGAAATTAAACTTATCACAGCAATATACATAATATACAAGTTAGCACCATATACATTCAAAAAGTATCATATGATGCATTAATATCATATGATACGAAGTAATATAACATGACACCACTAAATCGCTGAGAGTGCGACACGTGTAGTGGCAACCTGTGGGAAGCGCAGTGTCAGCAAACTCCGTACCCGTTGCAGCGGCAAACATAGGTCTAGAGTTAAGTATAATTAATTGTAAATTTTAGTTCTTAAGTGGAATTCAATAAAGGAGCATAGCTCCCAGAAAACATTTTTTTTAGTAAAAATAACTAAACGTTTTTTAACTGGCGCCCAAGCAGGGACCAGCGCGCGTAAGTGGTAATTGCCTGAAAACCAAAAAGTAAGGCTTCGCGAGTGGCGAACGGTAGTGATTGTGAATAAAAAAGAAAAGCCTGAAAATAAAAAAGTAAGGCTCCGTGAGTTAAAAACCAAAAAAAAGTGTGTAAAAACAGAAAATACAATAAATACTGTGCTAACGAGTGGCTACAACGCACAACGTGGGATTTTTAAACGCCGAGGGACCTCAGTACTGTTAAAGAAAAGGGACAACCCCGGAGCGCATCACAACATCCTATGGAAAGCTGGAAACACCTAATGTAAGATTTATAAAATATTGTATTTTAAGACTATTATAAAGAATATTATAATTATAAAGAATACAGAATTTGAATT
>NW_026089623.1:14106472-14122726 GCF_024586455.1 Bactrocera neohumeralis | reverse complement strand
TGCGTGAGTTTTGCGATTTTTTGGGTCAAATGTTATTGAAACCCCTGCCTTTTACAGCTTGTCTTTTGCCACCGTTTTTGTGCAGCAATTTTTATTTTTGTAGTGTTTTGCCTCTGTGTTTGTTATTTTGGACAACTGCTTACACATGTTGTTCACAGCGTTGGTGTTGCTATTGTTGCTTGCTGGGTTGCTGCGGCATAAGTAAACACATTACTCACACACTGCAATTCTACAAATAGTTACTGTTGTTGTTGGCGACTTGTTTATAGCTGAAAATGTATTTATTTACTTTTGTTTGCGGCTAGTTCTAAGGAGAACCGCACCTTGGGCTATTTTTTGTGGCAGAGCAAAAAGGCAAAAGCCAAAAAAGTGTTTCTTGTGAGCAGCGAAGCTTGGGGAGGGTGTAGTTCTTTATTCGAAGTGATTTTTATGCAAATGTTTTTGATAAACGACTACCTCAAAAATATAGATGCATTATGAGTAAAGAAATTTCGGTTTTTTGTTGGTCTCATACGATGGAGTGGGATGTCACTATAACCTAAAAATAATTAGATTTTAATAATCTTTCATTATGTTGCGGCCTTAAATTCGGTCTAATCGTGGCGTGATGAGACAGTGCATTATCATCGGAAAAAACACTGGAGTATTATTCTTCCACAATTCCTACGGATGTTCTCACGCAAACGCCTCCAATATGGCTATATAGAACTCCCTATTAACTATCCGTCCCTCCGGAACAAATTTATGATGGACCAAACCACGAATATCGCAACAACAATGAGCTAATTCTTGAGCTTTGGTTCGGCTAATTTTTTTCTCCATTCCAATGATTGTTGACTTGTTTTGCATATCGAACTCATAAACCCATGTTTCATCGGCAGTTATAGTACTCTCCATTAAAGTGAGAACGAAATTCGCACGATCAAGCATGTTTAAAAGAAACCTGTTTACGGTACTCCTTTTGAAAAAATTCGGCTTTATCCGTTTCATAACCAAAATCTAACTCGAAGTGTTACCTATTCAAACGACTCTAATTTTTTAGTTTGATAATATTTTTATTGATTCCAATGACAAAAATGTATGAAAATAATCAAAAATTTAGAATCCATTCACTTTAGCTCGATATGGCCACCTTTTGCCTTGACTATGGCCCTCAAACGGTCAAAAACGAGTTGCATGCTGCACGAATGTGAGCTTGTGGTATTTTGGCCCATTCACGTACAATCGCTTTCTTGAGCGCATCCATACTGGGGTATTTTTTAGTCCGCACCTTGCTCTCTAAAATGGACCAGATGGAAAAGCCCATCGGATTTGCGTCTGGTGAATTCGAAAGCCATTGTGTCGACGAAATGAAGCGTGGAACATGATTTTTAACCACTCTTGGTTAATTCTCGCTTTATGTGACGGCGCCGAGTCTTGTTGGAACGACCATTCTTTCCGGCCGAAGTGTTTACGTGCCCACGGCTCGATAAAGCACCTTCAAAATTCTTCGATAATAGTCGCATTTACTAGGGAAATTCTTTTGACACCAGGCTAACGCGATTATGAAAAACGACTGGAGAGCGCCCCTTCTCTTCGCTACGTGGCGCCAATTGGATATTCCAAGCGAAGCCAGGTCCTTCTCCACTTGGTCCTTCCAACGGGTGGAGGTCTTCCTCTTCCTCTGCTTCCCCGGCGGGTACAGCGTCGAATACTTTCAGAGCTGGAGTGTTTTCGTCCATCCGGACAACATGACCTAGCCAGCGTAGCCGCTGTCTTTTAATTCGCTGAACTATGTCAATGTCGTCGTATATCTCGTACAGCTCATCGTTCCATCGAATGCGATATTCGCCGTGGCCAATGCGCAAAGGACCATAAATCTTTCGCAGAACTTTCCTCTCGAAAACTCGTAAAGTCGATTCATCGGTTGCTGTCATCGTCCAAGCCTCTGCATCATATAGCAACTTATAGAGTTTGATTTTTGTTCGTCGAGAGAGGACTTTACTTTTCAATTGCCTACTCAGTCCAGTAGCACCTGTTGGCAAGAGCAATCCTGCGTTGGATTTCCAGGCTGACATTGTTGGTGGTGTTAATACTGGTTCCTAAATAGACGAAATTATCTACAACTTCAAAGTTATGACTGTCAACAGTGACGTGAGAGCCAAGTCGCGAGTGCGACGACTGTTTGTTTGATGACAGGAGATATTTCGTCTTGCCCTCGTTCACTGCCAGACCCATTTTCTGTGCTTCCTTGTCCAGCCTGGAGAAAGCAGAACTAACGGCGCGGGTGTTGAGGCCGATGATATCAATATCATCGGCATACGCCAATAGCTGTACACTCTTATAGAAGATGGTACCTTCTCTATTTAGTTCTGCAGCTCGAACTATTTTCTCCAGAAGCAGGTTGAAAAAGTCACACGATGGGGAATCGCCTTGTCTGAAACCTCGTTTGGTATCGAACGGCTCGGAGAGGTCCTTCCCGATTCTGACGGAGCTCTTCGTGTTGCTCAGCGTCAGTTTACACAGCCGTATTAGTTTTGCAGGGATACCAAATTCAGACATCGCGGCATAAAGGCAGCTCCTTTTCGTGCTATCGAAAGCAGCTTTGAAATCGACGAAGAGGTGGTGTGTGTCGATTCTCCTTTCACAGGTCTTTTCCAAGATTTGGCGCATGGTGAATATCTGGTCAGTTGTTGATTTTCCGGACCTACAGCCACACTGATAAGGTCTAGTCAGTTTGTTGACGGTGGGCTTTAATCTTTCACACAATACGCTCGATAGAACCTTATATGCGATGTTGAGGAGGCTAATCCCACGGTAGTTGGCGCAGATTGTGGGGTCTCCTTTTTTATGGATTGGGCATAGCACACTTAAATTCCAATCGTTGGGCATGCTTTCGTCCGACCATATTTTACAAAAAGCTGATGCATGCTCCTTACTCAGTTCTTCGCCTCCTTATTTGAATAGCTCGGCCGGTAATCCATCGGCCCCCGCCGCTTTGTTGTTCTTCAGGCGGGTAATTGCTATTCGAACTTCTTCATGGTCGGGCAATGGAACGTCTGCTCCATCGTCATCGATTGGGAATCGGGTTCGCCTTCTCCTGGCGTTATGCATTCACTGCCATTCAGCAGGCTGGAGAAGTGTTCTCTCCATATTTTAAGTATGCTCTGGGCATCGGTCACTAGATCACCTTTGGGGTTCTACAAGAGTATGCTCGGTCTTGAAACCTTCTGTAAGCCGCCGCATTTTTTCGTAGAATTTTCGAGCATTACCCCTGTCGGCCAGCTTATCAAGCTCTTAATACTCACGCATTTCAGCCTCTTTCTTTTTCTGTCTACAAATGCGTCTCGCTTCCCTCTTCAACTCTCGGTATCTATCCCATCCCGTGTGTTGTGGTCGATCGTAACGTTGCGAGGTAGGCAGCCTGTTTTCTCTCCGCTGCGACACGGCACTCCTCGTCGTACCAGTTGTTCTTTGCACCTTCCGAAAACCAATGGTTTCGGATGCAGCTATACGTAAAAAAAGGAGTTTGAAATGCCGTCCCACAGTTCCCTTATACCGAGTTGTTGACGAGTGCTCTCAGAGAGCAGGAGTGCAAGCCGAGTAGAAAATCGTTCGGCTGTCTGTTGTGATTGCAGCTTCTCGACGTCGAACCTTCCTTGTGTTTGTTGACGTGCGTTTTTGCTGCACAGAGGCGGGTGCGAATCTTGGCTGATCCGAGTCGATGTTAGGACCTCGGAGCGCACGCACATCTAAAACACTGGAGACGTGTCTTCCGTCTATCACAACATGATCGATCTGGTTGGTAGTTTTTCGATCCGGAGACAGCCAGGTAGCTTGATGAATCTTCTTGTGCTGGAATCTAGTACCACAGATAACCATATTTCGGGCCCCGGCGAAGTCGATCAGCCTCAACCCATTTGGGGTTGTTTCGTCGTGGAGGCTGAATTTACCGACCGTAGTGCCAAATATACCTTCTTTGCCCACCCTGGCGTTAAAGTCGCCAAGCACGATTTTGACATCGTGGCTCGTAAAAGGCATCTTTGGTCACATCGTCCTTCTCTTCCGTCGGGGCGTGGGCGCAAATCAGCGATATGTTGAAGAACCTCGCTTTGATGCGGATTGTGGCTAGACGTTCATTCACCGGGTGAATGATAGTACTCGGCGACGGAGTCTCTCTCCACCACGAATCAACACCAAACTTGCGCTCCTTTATATGGCCACTGTAGTAAATGTCACAAGGACCTATTCGTCTTTGAACAATTGCTGCTTATTGATTTCCAGCCAAATATAAAGCAATCACACTATTACGTTTAAATTCCCGGTACTTTTTTTTCACACGCGAACTAAATGTTTTGCCTTGTAAACAATGGAATGATTTGTTATTGGTGTAAATTTATGCGCGCTGTCATTTAGTGTGGTAGTTATGCAGTTTGAATTTGGTAACACTTCAGTGAGGTAACCCTGTATATAAGGAGGTACCTTAATGAATCTTACCATTCTATTAGTATATGGCATGCATGGTATGTAGTATTGCGATAAAAGCGACATTGATACTACCATGACTCTTACATACTACTTATAATGATTTTCATTATTCCAGCAAGTTTATTGTGAGTCCCATAATATATCCTTTTGATTACGGTGTTTTTTTTTTGAACTATAAATGAAAAAAAAAAAAATTCCCCCATAAATTTTAGCCCTTAATATTAACATTAAGAACTGGTCCAAGGCATGTAAAAATTTTCCATAAAAAATACATTACAATCGTGATTTTGTCTTTAAATTCCTACAGACAGAGGTATTTTATAGCATCGCCTTGACTTTAGACGCATATTTCTCCGGAATTGTTCCTCTATAAAAGTGCGGTACAACAAAGTCGTAGCTCACACCGATGGGATAGTACGGGGCTCTAAAACCAATTTTTCCAAGAAATTCGCAATTTTTATTATAATATATCTCGTAAAAGATAAAAGAGCTATAGAAAAATTTACATAATAAACTTGTGTGAAATTACTTTTAACAAAAGATCCGGGTCAAAAATCGCTATCATTAATACTTTAGATCTTCGACTTTTAAGTACTAAAACGTTCATTTATTCACTAAAAATGGTGCGGTAACTTCCAAAACTTTTTTCTTCGTGTATGGTTTTATGAATGTGAAAGTTTAAGAAATTTGCAGTATAATGCAAGTATTCGAATAATCAAACTTACTAAAAGTAATTATTATTGATCCAAAAATTTTGACGACATATTGAAAATATTTTAAATGTTTTAAGACTTGGTAAAAATATTTGATCAAAATAAACAAGCTGATCTCCGAGCTATCAGACATTTTGCATTGACCAATATATCTCTGAACTGGATCTTCTGAAAAAAAAAAAATCCAATACGGATTTCGTTAAAGTAATGTTAAATCGAAACAAAATAACTATTTTGACCAAAATGGTGGTTCTACTAAAGATTTTTGAAAATTAATTTTTGGGATCTTGGAAATATTAGTAAACTGTAGGCAAGCTAGTTTATTCAATATAGTGATTAACGGGAAGTTTTTTTATTACAAACCAAAGTTCATAATTGGCAGCAAATATCTTAAAGGAAGAACTTGTAAACTTTGATTTAGCAGCACTAATGTTCAGTTGAGGCTTAAAATGTTAATCGGCTTATTATCAAAAATCGTATTTCTTTTTACCTAAAAAAATATATAGAGTCATACGAAACTTCAAATCGCTCGATTTATTATTTTAAATTTCCCGTATTTAAAGCGCAGTTTCCAAAATGTTTTGAGGTTTTAATAATAATGATTAATAGTTTGCAAAAAAACAAAAAAATAATTTAGATTTGTTTGATGGGTACGCACTGTTTGCAATTAGATATAGTACATAAGAAAAGATACAAATTTTGATGAATGAAAATATGCCATTATATTTTCTTCAGGCTAAAAATTTCTAATTCTTATAGTGCTTTCCTTATTCGTAGAAAGGTTTTTACCTATAAATATTAAAATAGTTTCTTCTTATATGTAATAGTATATATGTATGAATATCTAAATACAGTTAAAGTGTTACAAATACACATATACATATAAACTGACAATTCAGTTCACTATTTTCAAATAATTTATTTCACACTAATTTCGAACTGCATAATCTCTTCCCGGTTTTCACCTAAATTCGCCTACAAAACAAAAACACTTTCTGCAATTTGTCAATATAAAATTTGCAATGTAAATTTAAATTTACATAATCTTGCTTGCATAAATATGTTAAGCCTGAAGCATGTAGGGATTAGTCGACAATGCTTTATTTGTTACTTTTATTTGTGAGCGGCGTTGTGCCAGCACTTCGATGATGGCGCATAGCTTAAATAACAGGATTTTTGCCAAGTCTTTATGCAAATTAGGCTAAAACTACATATGAACGTCTGTTAAATATGCTACTATTTGTTTATGCCAGCATTTATCTATGTCTCTACCGTACAGAAGTGTTTTTGTATGCAAAAAATACGTAGTGTGTGTCGACGTGCATGGCGAGAAAATGCATTTGCAAATGAGCGATAAGTCCCAAAGTGCATGCTGAATGATTTATTAATGCAGCTGGAAGCCATTTCATGTCAACACATAATATACCTGACACTCTATAGACTGCAGAACGGCAGAAATTACCGCAACATCCGCATGTGTACATTAACACATACAAGCATGAATACACACATACATATATGCAGCCATAAGTGAAATGAAACAACAATGTCAACTCAGTTGCTTGTATGTGTTTGGTGAAAAGCGGAAAAGAAGTGTTGCCTACTTTCGTACCCTTTAGGAAACTGAAATTACTTTGACATGTGCAATAGGCACTTAAATGTATAACATATACACATGCAAGTATGTGCGCATATCAACTATGTGAATCCATTGATATACATATATACTTATATCTTAGATATCTCTGTTTAAGCGCACCATGTTGGGCTTGTTCAACAGTCGAAAAATTGGGCCGTTGTGTGGTTTTGCAACACTGATAAAATGCCTACAAATGCAAGCTTTTGTAAGTGTATATAACCGTATTTAGATGAGTTACGCACTTTTGTTTGTACAAGAGAAATCTGTAATGCAAAAATCGAATTTATAACAACTGAAAATATTTAAAGTTTAAGGAAAACCGAGCACTTTTTTAAATTTTTCCCGTTAAAAATTAAGCTTATATGTCTGAATTTGTGTTTTGAGAAGAAATATAAAAATATCGGTGATTTTAACTAGTTACCAACTAATTGCTTTTCTGACCAGTCGAGAAACAAAGACTTTTTTATAATGTTTAAAAAAACCAATAAACTTAAATTTTAAGTTTAATTAGTCGAACTAGTTACCAACTAGCAGCTTGCATGCTTACACAAAGCAAACAAAAAAATATTTTTTGACCGTTGGGAAAAACGAAAATTTCGAAACTCTTTTCATTTTCCTGCTAAAAACTACTCCTGTAGACATACATTTTTTGTAAAACTAAAATTTTAAACCTAACAATAAAATTATAACTAGTTACCAACTAGTACTGTTCAGAGCAGTCAACGTACAAATATTTTTTATAGCATTTTAAAACAAATATCGATTAATTATACCATATTATAACACAATTTAAATTTTCTTACTCGAAGTTAGTTTGAGTGGCGTACACACAGTAAATCAAGACTTCTCCTAGCTTTTGAGGAAAAACAAAAATTTATAAAAACTTACCAATTAACAATTGATTTTATATGTTATATTAAATTATAAAAAATAACACATAAAAGTATAACTAGTTACCAACTCGGTTCAAACGAAATACAAATACTTAAATGGGGTTTTTAGGCAAAAAAAAAAAACATTTACTAGTTTAAAATTAATCTTACATGCACAAATTTTTATTGTAAACAAAATATAAAAAATAACACGTAAAAGTATAACTAGTTACCAACTAGTGTTTTTTGGACCAAACAAAATACAAATACTTAAATAGTGTTTTTAAACAAAAATCATAAATTAAGAAAAACAAAATTTTGTGCCAATACTAGTTGTCAACTTGTTCCTTTTAGACCAGTTTGCACTGTCAAAAATAATTTTTAAACAGCAGTAGTTATAGGTGATTTCCATTTGCAAGGTATATGGTGTACATGTATGTACGTGTATATTTATATTGTTAGTCCATGCACCTGCATGCTGCACCACATTAAGCTGCTGACAAATTGCATTCATTGCAGCCAGCATTTCGCTTTGTTGTTATTTACCAACACTGCATTGCGTAGGCGTTGATGCGTAACACCGGCGACAGCAAAAACACTGACAACAACAAGTCAAATGCAACAACTGTGAATGCAGGCATTGAGGGCATTTAACAAAAAGCCGCATGCGATGAGGCGTAAATGTTGACAGCCACACCCCTCACACTCATACATACACACACACGTATATGAACAGCCTGCTTGTTTGCCACGCTCCGTCACTTAGCGATACAATACGCCCGACGGCGATACTTTAAAGTGAGCTGGTTGTACAATGCACTTGATTGTATGAGAATGTGTGTGTGTGGATATATTCTCATGGGTGTGTGTGAGTGTGTCCTCGGAGCCAACATGTGAACTTAAATTAATTTTAAATATGTGAGAGCGCATTAATTTGATATGGGATCGGAAGTGAGTGTTGAGGGTTACCAGCCAGTTGAATTTTTAGTAACTGTAAATATACCCACTATCTAATTCACACACATATTGAATCCCAAACTCCTTGGGCCTACAATGACTGGATTTTAGACCGTACAAAAGCATCCGAGTTGCCCAAAGCCAGAGAACGGCAGCTTCATCGAATGCGGGAAATTTTTGTTTCTATCAAACAAAAAAAAAAATTTAAGAAAATGTAAAAGAATTTGAGAGGCAATGTTTTTCTAGTGACCCTTTTAAAGGTGCGTTGCAGAGTGGATTCTCAAAAGTGAACAATATAAATTTTTGTGTCATGAAATAAGAAAAATGCATTCGGAAAGGCTTTAAGCGAGGACTCTGCAGGCTTCCTAATCTATTGTAGGTCAATATGGCATAGTCCGCAAACAATTTGGTTAGTTACATATCATTTGAGGATAAGCTTATCGTTTTTATCACCAAAATGGTTCGTCTTCTATTCCGTATCCTAGACAAGAGTTTGGTTGTCATTTTTCTTTAACAATTTGACCACTGGTCCACCTAATCGTTGAAACCAGTTCTAACTATGAATTATCCAGAAAACCTAAATTAATCAGGACCATCACTATAACTAGTTACGAACTAGTATTTTAAGGAACAGTTAAGCATTTTTTTAAATAGTTACATAAATTTTTCTTAAAAAAATATACAAAAATTGGAAGAAAGTACAATTAGTTCAATGTTTGGGTACATGAATGAAACTTGTTTTGATAAAAAAATTTAATGGATCAAAATTATTTATATTGTGTTTTATTTTAAACAAAATAAATAAAAAAGTGGATATAAACATAACGTTATAATAGTACTTGCGTTCACGAAGCAGTTGCATGATATTTTTCTCAAATAAAAAATAAAATTTTGTGATCAACATTAAATAAATTAGTGTTTTATTAAAACAAGAATATTAAAAATGAGCTAGTACTTTTCGGTGCAGTTGCAAGAAATCAATATATATAAAACTTAAGTTTCTTTTGAAAAGTGATTATCCTTTTATGCATAAATATTTAATTTTATTTTACGAAATACCGAATGAAGTGTAACTATTTACCTACTAATTTTTCTTTTACGGAACAGTTGCAAAAATTTCTTAGAAATAAGAATTTAATTTTCTTTCCAAAGTATTCTTGTATTTATAAAATAGTTTTTAAAACAGATATATAAAAATAACGGGTAAAACTATAACCAGTGTTCAACTAGTATTTTTCGAGGCTGCTGAATGAATTTTTTAAAATAAAAAATAAATTTTCCTGTTATAAAATATCATATATGCAAGGTGTTTGTTATAGTTAAGAAAAAATATGCAAACAAACAAAAATTTTAACTAGTTACGAACTAGTACTTTTCGAGCAGTTGTAGCAAATTGTTTTAATTTCAAAGTAATACAAAAAATAAAAATTTCTGTAATTGTCCATATATTTACAATTTAATGGACATCCCAAATGTGTTTCACAAGTTCGAAAAACTTTTTTTGTAAGAGTCCCCAGTACATTTAAGATAACTTAAGTTTCCCACTTTTCTTATAAAAAAAAATTAAAGATGCACTGATGTCTATACAGATGTAAAATGCAGTTATAGATTTTCCACTCTTATTTGTAAGCAATTTCACTTTATAGACCTTGCACTCTACCAGCCCACACATCTTCGTAGACACACCCTGGCGTATGAGTGATTTTTAAATCCGCTTTTAATAATATTGACACCAACACATTTGTCACTTTTCGGCTGCAGGTAACTAAATGTGTAAAGGCATGTATGATGGAAATGTGCGTCGACTGGGACCCAGACAAGTAACGGTATACTACAGAAAGAACTGTTGTTATTGGTATTGCAAACAGACTGCAGTAGTGCAAATTAAACAAAATATGAAGAGGGAAAGCAGAAGACAATGGCGCAAGCGAGCAAAAAGTACACCAAGGTGTAATATATGTATGTGTGTGGTATGTATGTAGATATATGCTATATATATAAATATTCATATGTATTTGTATACAATTTCACTGCTGTAGGCTGAATCAAATTGATGTCATGACGGAGTCAGCTCTTCCAACCATTTGAATATTTCCAAAGAAGCCTTCATAGGAGTAAATAAATATGTTTGTATACTTGTACATATGCACATATATACATATGTATATTCGTTTTCGCATGGTTTGTGCATATTTACATACTAAATAAATAAAGCGGCATTGAAGCAATACAGACAAAAAGCTGCAATTTGACTCAGTGACTGACTGACTGTCTGACTAGCTGCGCGTTTGCATGTTGCTAGAGTGTGGGTAAATTGACATACAAGCGGATTAAAAAATTTTAAAATCAACTCTTAAATGACTTTGCAGTTTCGGCTTTCTGATATTATTGCACAACAAAAATAACAACAATAAATATGTGAAAACAAAAGCCTGCAAGAGTTTCCGGGAAAAACTCTGAAAGTGTTGAATTTTTTTCCCATACACACGCATATATGTACATATATTTACTCGATTGCGTATACACACGCATATTTCATATGTATATGTATGTATACTATTGCTTACACTTATTTTTTTTACTCTATATATATTTTTTATGTTTTTTTCTTTTTCCTTCACTGTTGTTGCTGTAATGTCCCCTATTATTTTCATTGCTTTCATCGTTCCAACAAATTTTCTTTTATTTTAGTCTGTTTTTACTTACCACGTCTCGCAGCTTACCATTTGCTTTTGACCTGCAAAACTTTTTTTACTTATTTATTTGTTTTATTTTCATTTGCTGTTTTAATCCCTCGAAAAGGCCTGCATGTCTCCAAATCAAATAAACAACATCGGATTTTTGTATTACCATATATGGAGAATTTAAGTTATTTTCTCATTTTGCTTGACTAATTGACTTTATACATGTATTCAATAAATTTCTACAATTTATTAGTGCAAAAGTTAAAGCATATGTGAAAATTTGAGTTTAAACAGATAATTACTTAAAAGGACTAAAAGCTTAACAACACCAGTAGGTGATAAATGCAAATTCTTACATATATCTATGAATTAAAAACAAAATATTTTATTCCCACCAAAACGCTTGATATCTTTAGCAAACTCCCCAACTTCTTGAAGTTCCTCGGTTTGTTATAGCAACCTCTCTGTTTCTTAGATCACATTTTGGTAAATGTTAATGGTAAAACATTTTGACATTTAAGGTCCAATATATAGCTATACAAAATGATAACAAGCGTTAATTATTTGTCAGGTACTTGTTTGACTAGCTTAATTTAAGCTGAGCTGGGCATTATAATTAAATTCCAATTAATGTAGGTTAATTCTTATCAACCGATATATAGCAAGAGGTTTAGTCGATTGCCCTTCTTTTTGTAATAAATAAAATTTCCTGTTCAAAACGATCTTTAAATGCAAAAATTTTTATATAAAGAAAAAATATTCAGACAAAAGTTTAACCAGTTACCAACTAGTATTTTTCGGACCAGTTGCATGAAAGTTTATCTATAAAAAAAAATATAAAACTAACGGACAAAAGTTGAACTAGTTACCAACTATTAGCAACTTTTCGTAGTCAGTTGCATGATTTTTTTAATAACAAATTTACCAGTCGTTGAGTAAAAAATTTTTCTTTGATAATTCAAGCATTTTTAATTTATAAGCTACCAAACTATGTTTCACAAGTTCGTTACATTTAAGCTGAGCTGGGTTTGGTAATGATGTAATCACAATTTTAATAATTCTTATCTCTCATTTCAAGATTATCAATAAAATATTATGATTACATTTACTAAGTAAATAAATTTAGTTTAAGATATTTAAGTACTACAATAATTGCCGAAATCATAAACATTTAGGAGGTAAACTTTAACCATGTAATCATCTAATCATAAATGATAATTACTGGTTTAGTAATTTTTACTTAAATTTTCAATTAGCAACGCGATACAATAATTACATTTACGGTAATTATTATCAACAAATATATGCATTTGCTTACTTTATTTGTAATAGTGTATATTTTCAATTATTTATTAAGATATTATTATGTTTTTTAATTGTTAACTGTATGTTTTAAATACCAATATAATATCATTATAATTTACAGTGATTGGTGATTGCTAGTAATCATGAATTCAAAATTTTACTTTTAAATTTTTTAACTTAAACATATTATTTAATACAGAAAGTATGTAATTCATGCATAAATATATCAAAGACTAATTTATTAATGATCGCTAATTTATATTAATTACAGGGTTACCCACTCGAAGTGTTACCAAATTCAAACTGCTATAACTACCACACTATTAATGACAGCGCGCTTAAATTTACACCAATAACAAATCATTCCATTGTTTACAAGCGTACAAAAACATTTTAGTCTGTGTCGTGTGAAAAAAAAGTTATACGTGATGGAATTTAAACGTAATAGTGTGATTGCTTTATATTTGGCTGGAAAATCACAAGCAGCAATTGTTCGTCAGCTAAAACATCTCGAAGTGAACAAAATGTTTGTGTATCGCACTATAAATCGTTACAATGATACTGGCAGCATCGCAAAACGCCATGGAGGTGGTCATAAGAAAACAGCAACATCACCTGAGATGATTCGAAAAGTGAAGGCTCGACTTGAACGAAATCCACGTCGAAGTGGCAATCAAATGGCTAAAGAGCTGAAAATTTCGCAAAGTTCAATGCAACGACTGTTGAAAAATGAGCTAAAGGTCAAGCCTTACAAGTTCCAAAAAGGACACAATCTTACACCGCAGCAAAAAAAAGTTAGACTCGAAAGAGCGAAGGAGTTGTTACACTTGCACGAACGTGGCGAATTTCCGAACATTGTGTTTTCTGATGAGAAGAATTTCCCTATTGAGCAATTCATAAACTCTCAAAATGACCGTGTTTACTTGACCGAACGCACGTACGAGAATTTAAGCCTACGAATGGCCACCCGAAGTAATTTCCCATCGCAAGTGATGGTATGGGCTGCCGTGACCGCTGATGGGCGCTCTCCAGTCGTTTTCATCGAGCCTGGTGTCAAAGTAAATGCGACTTATTATCGTGAAAATATTTTGGAAGGTGCTTTAGAGCCGTGGGCACGTAAACACTTCGGCCGGAAAGAATGGACGTTCCAACAAGACTCGGCGCCGTCACATAAAGCGAGAATTAACCAAGAGTGGTTAAAAAATCATGTTCCACGCTTCATTTCGTCGACACAATGGCTTTCGAATTCACCAGACGCAAATCCGATGGACTTTTCCATCTGGTCCATTTTAGAGAGCAAGGTGCGGACTAAAAAATACACCAGTATGGATGCGCTCAAGAAAGCGATTGTACGTGAATGGGCCAAAATACCACAAGCTCACATTCGTGCAGCATGCAACTCGTTTTTTGACCGTTTGAGGGCCATAGTCAAGGCAAAAGGTGGCCATATCGAGCTAAAGTGAATGGATTCTAAATTTTTGATTATTTTCATACATTTTTGTCATTGGAATCAATAAAAATATTATCAAACTAAAAATTATAGTCGTTTGAATAGGTCATATATGTATGTATGTACATATATGCAATTAAAGCTCAAATGGCTTGCGACTGTAAGTTCAAAATTCGCGATGTTGTCGGTAGCTACAGTTGCTCTACTCGCGTTTAAGAACTCTTCACTAAACATATATGTATGTATGTATGTATTACAAAATAATTGGTTTGTTGATAAAACAATTTAAGTGAATAATAAATTCATTAAAGTTTTCTTAAGTAATTAACTTACCTTCCCTGACTCAACTGTGTGTGCAATCGCTGTACATTTTGAATTAAACTTTTGCTTATTTTCTCTTGTATCTTACAAATATTCTCTTCAGCCAATTTTCGAATGTCATGGCGTTCGTCGTATAATTCTTTCATTATACAATATTCAAGTAAACTTTTAATTTCTACGTTTTCACATTGCCGCATTTCCAAATTAGTAAGCATTTTGAAAGGTATATATTAGTACTTCTTGCTGGTGTGTTATTAATGATTCTTTGAATTCTTTCAACATATTTATTCCAATAAGCAGGAACACCATTGTATAGCTTAACTATATATGTATGTGGAAAATGGTTGATGCGAAAGCAGATATTCTGGTTATGTTATTAATCTCTTAGGATTTCCAAACACTACCGATTATTTTGTTAATCTGCCAACTGCATCATAAGTGCATTTGTCAGAATACAGCGGACGACAAACTTGGAGAATAAATGTTTGTATCTCTTATTAGTAACCTCAAGTGGTTCAACATGGTCTATGTGATAAGTTTGTAACGTTCTATCTTCTTTGTCTATTGGTGAGAGGAAACCTTCTTTCTTACCTGAGTTTCTGATGGTACAGATCAACGCAATTTTTAACAACTCTATCTCCTTTTGCTGCAATATTTAGAATATAAAATAAATACTTTTAATCATATAAATGGCCTTGCCGGTATGAACCGCCTGCTGCTTATTTCTTCTTCCATTGTTCTGGTACCACCATCACCGGTAAGAACGGTGGCTGTTTATCGCAGATGTCTTTATTAGCTATTGAAGCTACCACAACTCGCTTCCGTGTCTTTATGACGTAAAAGTCTTGCTGGAACTCAAGCTACACCTAATAATTGGTCAAGTAGCCAAACACCACTCTGCTCCAAATGACCCATGAAAAGTGGACTGGCAAAATGAGTAATCTCTTCTCGACGGATGGAAGAACTAAGTGGACTCATTCTGCTCTTTATTTAAGAAGTTGGTACAGATTAAGATTACCATTTTGATTCGAATAAAAGCTTCCGCTCGTGGCGTTCTTCTTACATTCATATGGTACATTTGGAAAATGGAGGGAAATCGGACAACAACCTACGTTTACTTCCATATAGCACGAATTTTAAATTCCCATGATTCGTTTGGTTCCGGTACACTAATCAAAAGATAAAACTTTATGAATAAAGTCTTTTAAGTGTGTGCCACGTTATGACAAAATTTTGTTCAATTCAACAAAATATTTCAAGACTAGGTGCCAAATGCTGACTTTTTGATCATATAGTTGACTTTCGATCAATGTCTGAGATATATATTAACAAAAAATTAAAGGTTATCTCCTACTCTGAGAATCTGTCTATGTCAAATATGGGTTGAATCGGACCAACACTTCCCTTAGTCCCTATACGCTTAATACAAAGATTTTCGAACTTCGGGTTAACTTTGTACCGCATATATCGGCCAATATGTGTTTTTATCCCAACAGAAATGAAGAGTGCGTCTTTTAGTCATAACAGTGTATCATTGTGCCTAAAATAGATAAATTTGAGCAAAAGCTTATTTAGCCCTATATAACTAATATGCGTTTCCGAACATCCGTCTGACTTTACTCTCATGATTGGTTTGCACCTTAAAGTATTCCTTGGCTTTGATTCTGCAAGTTCTGGTATAAAATGTTTGATTCTGCCTGACCTTATCCCCTTCCTTACTTGTGCTTTTATGTTGTCTAGTACATACATAATGCATCCCTGCTGAATCGAAAGTTTTTTTTTAAAAGTGATTATAAAAAATTATGTGAAAAGTGTGTTGCTTTTTTGCAAAGATCAAAACCCCGAA
>NW_026089623.1:13853059-14106372 GCF_024586455.1 Bactrocera neohumeralis | reverse complement strand
GTATATATTAGTACTTCTTGCTGGTGTGTTATTAATGATTCTTTGAATTCTTTCAACATATTTATTCCAATAAGCAGGAACACCATTGTATAGCTTAACTAATATATGTATGTGGAAAATGGTTGATGTGAAAGCAGATATTCTGGTTGTTATTAATCTCTTAGGATTTCCAAACACTACCGATTATTTTGTTAATCTGCCAACTGCATCCGTGCATTTAGTCGGATACAGCCACACAAACTTGGAGAATAAATGTTTGTATCTCTTATTAGTAACCTCAAGTGGTTCAACATGGTCTATGTGATAAGTTTGTAACGTTCTATCTTCTTTGTCTATTGGTGAGAGGAAACCTTCTTTCTTACCTGTCTTGCGTTTCTGATGGTACAGTCAACGCAATTTTTAACAACTCTATCTCCTTTTGCTGCAATATTTAGAATATAAAATAAATACTTTTTAATCATATAAATGGCCTTGCCGGTATGAACCGCCTGCTGCTTATTTCTTCTTCCATTGTTCTGGTACCACCATCACCGGTAAGAACTGCTGTTTATTTCGTCTTTCATTGTTCTGGTACTACCACCAACTCGCTTACGCGGTATTTATATACTGGTCATAAGACCTTAATAATTGGCTTGATCCACTTATCAGATGTTTGAGCCTCCCTTAAAAAATGCCCTATTACCGTGCATGCTACTCGACTTAGGGCGTCAAAATGTCGTATTCTCGAATTCTTTATACTCTAGCAACTAGTTGGTACAGAGTATTATAATTTTGTTCACCTAACGGTTGTACGTACTGTAAATGATCAGGATGAAGAAAAAAATTTAATTTCGGTTGACTGTCTGTCCGTCCGTGCAAGCTGTAACTACTGTTAAAAACTACTACAAGCGCGATGAATCAATAACTAAATACGATAGAGACCATAAATTTGACCACCGCGATGGTACGAGGGAGGTTTATGGAATCTGGTGTGAAAATTGGACGATGGGCGTGGCACCATCCATTTTTTGGTGAAATCCCATATCTCGGGACTCGACCAACCGATTTCGAAAAAATTTAGTACGTGGCGTTCTTCTTACATTCTTATACCACATTGGAAAATGGACGAAATCGGACAACAACCACGCTTACTTCCCATATAGCAGAATTTTAAATTTCACATGATTCGTTCAAGATAAGACTTTGCGCAAATAAAGTCTTTAGTGTGTACCACGTTATGACCAAAAATTATTTAAATCCAATAAATATGCTCAAGCCCTTAGGTACTGAATATTTAGACTCTGGTACCTATAGCTGACTTTTGATCGAAAATGGATGGAAATTAAAGGATACTCCTTCTCAGTCTGTATGTCAAAAACTGATTGAATCGGACCAATACTTCTCTTAGCTTCCATTTACTTAATATAAAGATTTTCGAACTTCGGGGTGACTTTGTACCGCATATATCTGCCAATATGTGAGTAATCCCAATGAAAACAAGTAAGGAAGGGCTAAGTTCGGGTGTCACCGAACATTTTATACTCTCGCTTGGTAAATTGATAAGCGAGATTTCATAATACGTCATTTACATATTTTTCAAATACCGTATTTTTGTAAAGTTTTATTCCGCTATCATCATTGGCTCCTAATGTTTATACTCGTATTATACAGAGAAGGCATCAGATGGAATTCAAAATAGCTTTATATTGGAAGAAGGCGTGGTTGTAAACCGATTTCACCCATATTTCGTACATGTCGTCAGGGTGTTAAGAAAATATTATATACCGAATTTCATTGAAATCGGTCAAGTAGCTCCTGAGATATGGTTCTTTGGTCCATAAGTGGGCGGCGCCACGCCCATTTTCAATTTTTAAAAAAAAGCCTGGGTGCAGCTTCCTTCTGCCACTTCTTCCGTAAAATTTAGTGTTTCTGACGTTTTTTGTTAGTCGGTTAACGCACTTTCAGTGATTTTGAACATAACCTTTGTATGGGGGGTGGGCGTGGTTATTATCCGATTTCTTCCATTTTTGAAATGTATATGGAAATACCTGAAGAAAACGACTCTGTAGACTTTGGCTGACATAGCTATAGTAGTTTCCGAGATATGTACAAAAAACTTAGTAGGGGGCGGGGCCACGCCCAGTTTTCCAAAAAAATTACTTCCAACTATGCCCCTCCCTAATGCGATCCTTTGTGCCAAATTTCACTTTAGTATCTTTATTTATGGCTTAGTTATGACACTTTATAAGTTTTCTGTTTCCGCCATTTTGTGGGCGTGGCAGTGGGCCGATTTTGCCCATCTTCGAACTTAACCTTCTTATGGAGCCAAGGAATACGTGTACCAAGTTTCATCATGATATCTCAATTTTTACTCAAGTTACAGCTTGCACAGACGGACGGACAGACGGACGGACGGACAGACAGACATCCGGATTTCGACACTACTCGTCGCCCTGATCACTTTGGTACATATAACTCTATATCTGGCTCTTTTAGTTTTAGGACTTACAAACAACCGTTATGTGAACAAAACTATAATACTTTCTTAGCAACATTGTTGCGAGAGTATAATAAGAGTGTGTCTTTAAGTCATAACTTTGTGCCTAAAATAGATACATTTGAGCAAAAACTTGGCCTGGCCCCTATATAACTAATATCATGGTTTTTGAACATCCGTCTGACTTTACTCTATATCAGTGGTACCCAAACTTTTTTTGTCTACCGCCCACTTTGAGAATAAATATTTTTTTAGCGCCCCCATTTTTTCACCTATTTAAAAACCACTATAACTTCAAATTAATTATTGTGACCTGTATATGTATATTAACGGAGAATTCTAAACGAAACTTTTACTATAACCAGCAACTTGAAACCTAAGCGCAGTAGGTAACATACAACGGCGCTTAGGTCTCAAGTTAACTCTTACGGGCTCCACCTGCCAATAAGAATGATTATTCAAACACAACTTTATAGTATTAAAACAGAGAATCTTTTATTTAAAATAAAACTAAAATAATCGATCCATATCTAAAAACTAATGTGAGTGATGAATCTGATGCTGTTTAATAAGTTTGTTAATATCAGGTTCCAATTTACTCAAGAACAGTCGCAAGTCGCCACGTTTGGTAACAAGCAAACGATTTCTATTTTTAGTAAACTGTGTTGTCACAGCACTAAATCCACGTTCACACAAATATGACGATGAGAATGCTATCAGGAATCGTTGAACGATTGACCACAATCCAGGGTACAATCGCGAGATCGGTTTTTGTAGCCAAAATTCTTGGTAACCATTTTTGAACCATTTTTGATTTTTATTACCTCGTTTATTGTCAATTCTATAAGTTCTTCTTCCAGCTGAGGTGACATTTCTGTGTTGACATTTGAAAACGGATCCAACACCCAGTCTGGTATTTCCAAGTTTAAAATGTCCTGGTATCGTTCGGTGAAGTCAAGGTTTTCCAAATGTTGGCAGTAGGCAAACAATTCGTCGTTACTGCATGATACTGATAAATACGGAAAATTGTGAAACTCACGTCTGCCCAGATTCTTTTTGTGTAAAAGCAGTTTGGCTGCGAAAGCAGCAACGACGTTTTTTGTTTTAATTAAATTTAGTTGATCGCCTTGTAGTTGGAGATTCATATCGTTGAACAATTTATACAGGTCTGTCATGTAAGCTATATCATTCTTTAATATTATGAGCTTGTCTTGAAATTCTGTATCTTTAGTTTCCAAGAACTCTATAACAGAGTCAAACAGGTTGTAGGATCGAGTCAAACAATTGCCTCTTGATAGCCAACGAACTTCAGTATGAAACAACAAACGATTGACATCCTCGTCAATAGTAACACAAAGCTGATGAAATAGTCTATCATTCAAAGAGCTGTTGCGGATTTTATTGACTGCTTTGATGACATATTGCAGTGATTGAAATAGTTTTTCACTTAAGTTTCTAGCAACTAAATGTTGTCTATGAATAACGTAATGTACACCAAGGACATCTGGAATTTTATTTTTTAAGTACGCTATTAAGCCTTTATGGCACCCTATCATAGCGGGAGCGCCATCAGTAGCAATTGAAATAATATTTTTCAAAGGAATCTCTTTCTCATCGCGAAACTTTCCAATATATTGAATATGGTTTCGCCTTTTGTATCGGTCTCTAAATTTCTAGCAAATAATAGTTCTTCACATATTTTCTCATCTTTAATAAACCTCACGTAAGACAACAACAATGCTTCATTAGTTGGTAAAGTGGATTCATCCAAATGAATTGAAAATTGACTTGACCTCAGGTGATCGCACAATGATTCTTCAATGTTTTCAGCCATTTCATCAATTCGTCTTTGCACAGAATTATTACTCAAAGGAATTTTTCGGATAATATCTGCGGCCGGTTTATAAAGCACGGTAGTTACTACTTCATTTATTGCTGGCAATATTAACTCTTCTCCGATGTTATGTGGTTTGCCTTTTTGAGCAATTAACAAAGAGATATTGTACGAAGCTCGAAGTCCGTCGTCATCTTGCTTAGCAGCCGCGGAAAATAGTTTTGCTACACTTGGTTGAGTATTATGCTTCTTCTCTAGGTCTTGAAAATATTCTACATCTTGTCTCTCTTATCTGGATGCATATTATTCAAATGATCTTGCAGTCTTGAAGGCTTCATTGCTTCATTCGAAAATGTTTTTAGACATAGAAGACACAAAGGCGAGGATGGGTTTGTGGGATTTTCAATGAATCCGAATTTAATGTATTCCGCACAGTATTGCCGTCTCTTCTTTTTTACTTCTGACATTGTTTTGCTTTGAGAAATATGTTTAACTTAGCGAGTAGTGTAAAGGAGGCGTAAGTAATGCTCATCTATTGCGCGCAAAACCACAAATGAATATAAACTAAGTATTACATTGTTTATATAGGAATACTTAAGCACAATTATTATATAGTAGTCCAAAAATATGAATTGTTATTTTTCCTAGAAATACATTTGTAAAAAAAGGATCTTTCTCCTTTTCGTATTACCTTATTTTTCCCAGAAATACATTTGTAAGAAAGGATAAAGATCCTTTTTTTTATTTTCCACATAAAAGATTTAAGGAGTTCAAAAGCTCAAAACGTGCCCTACATCAGCTACCTACCCGACGTCATTTCGCAAGTGATAAAATAAATTATTCAAGAGCTCAAAGCATGCGCTACATCAGCTCGAACCTACCTACCCAACACCTTTGCGCAAATGATTATATTATGATAGCAAATGCCCACATACAGATTTGGCAATTGCAATAGCAATACGTTTGACAGTTAGCATTCTATAAATTCTAACCTGTCGAGATGCCCCGTTATGAAACGGAGCGACCGATTGACATGATTTTCATTTTTTCTATATTCAATAAAATAGGACAGATATATGAACTGCGCGGAGAGAAATATAGAACCGAGTTTGAGCCATCTTTAAATTCATATTAGTTGATGTTCACAAGTTGTTGTTGAGAGTCGAGAGCTCATGTAGTCGTTGTGTAAGAGGCCTCCTGGCTAAATAAAATTACAAATAACCCCCCAGACCTCTACACAACGCCCCCATTTTCTTTCTGGGTCTATTACCGCCCCCCTTGACACCTGCAGCTCCCACAAGGGGGCGTTATCGCCCACTTTGGGAAACAGTGCTCTATATGATTGGTTTCGCACCTTAAAGTTTTTCCTTGGCTTCGATTCTTGCATGTTGTAAGAGGATAAAATGTTCGGTTGCACCCGAACTTATCCCTCCCTTACTTGTGCTTTTATGTTGTCTAGCACATATATAAATGCATCATGTGCTTAATCGAAAGTTTTCCTTAAATCTCATTATAAAAACTTATGTGAAATGTGTGTATGCACTTTCATTGCAATAGATACTTACAATACTGAAGAAAGTTCCATGAGATTCGAGCGATCCCTGATGAACCGTCGCTGCCTAAGTAATTTTTATGTTGTCCTTTCAACTTTATCATCTTGAAAATATAAGTCCACATTCTTAAACATTTTTATTAAATTTTTTTGAAATAACACCGTATAGTTTCAAAATAATAATATTCTGCTTAAGGACGTTACAAATTTCAATTTGGTATGAATTCGTGTGACATTTCTCCATTATTTTAGTATGGCAACAAAGTTAAGCGAATGTGTTCATTCGCCAGTCACATTTGAAGATGTCAAATTTTCGCCAAAACGTTCGACTCGCCAAAGGCTTTCGCTTCACCAGTGACAATACCGCCATTCATACTCATATTACACTTATATTGTTTACCATAAATTCGTTAGGTAACTTTATATTTCTTTTTATTATTTCACTTTACAGTATATAAATTCCATCTTATGCAAAAACTTGTAAAAATCGAGTAAGAGTTCAAGCCCTAAGATACCGAAGGGGAGGACCCCAGTGCTTGAGGCTAACTTTTCATAGAAAATATCGTTCAAATTGTGAATATATTATTGAATTCGGGAAGAATATGTTTCTAATGGCTCAGTGAATAAAGGCCTAACGAACTAACGCCTAATTTTTAAAAATGAAATAATGCCTAAACAAGAACGCCTAACAAGAAAGTGAAAGAACGTCTAACTTTAAAAATGAAGGAAAGCCTAATTTTAAAAATGAAAGAAAATATAAATTGTTAGGGTTTCTTTCATTATGTAATAACCACTAATGAAAAAAGACCTAACAATTCGAATTAAAATGCTTAGAACTTTAAGAAAATATATTTTGAAAAGAAAAAAATTTATTTTTAAATTATATTGAACTATAAGTTATGTAAATACAGTTAAATTTTCAACAACTATAGCTCTATATAGAGGACATTTCAAAAAGTTTTCAGCTGCGCTAACTTTTTGCTCATTATGACAGGTCGAGCAAATTTTTAAATGCCGACATAGAAAATATAATATATTTGGCTTTGAAACCAAACACACTATGCACATCGCCAAATAATTTCGCCAAAATAATTGCTTGCTATGTTTGCAACAACAGTCTCGTCGCCATCATCATTTTCATCCTCGCTTTCATTATCATCCTCGTTATTACTGTCATAAGGAAGACCATTTGCTTCAAATATGTCCTCATCTGGTTCTAGGTCAACACAAATTTTAGTTTTTTTGAAAACCATTCTTTGCAAAAATTCTTTGGGCGTAATTTTTCCCTGCAAGAGTTCATGACTGGCTTCTTCAATCTGACTTGATTTTTGCTCATATACGGTCTTCTTTTTTTTTAAAGTACCATGGGATCCACGACTGCATATAAGAAGATCAAAATCTCTACTCTTATTAAACTCTTCATCAATAAGAGCTTTAACAAATTTGAAAAAATTTCCATTTTTTTGAATGATGCGGCCAATAACGCCGTTATAGGCCTCGACAGCTGATGTAGTCCGTGTTCTTTTTAAGAAAACCGAAAATACTTCGGGTGTCACCTTGAAAAAAACAACAATAAATTTTATGATTTTGAAATCTTATAATTTTCCCTTTTACAGAATTTTTACAAGGTGGTGTATGCATTTTGTAAAGGCAAAACTAATACCTTCATTTTAACATTTTGTAAAAGGGAACTTACCTTTCGCAACCATTGCTTTTCATAATAAATCATGAATGGTGTAAATAATTCTTGCATATTTGTATTCATCAATTCTTCTTTTATGTTCCCAAAAACCGCCTTTATTTGTGTAGCTGGTAACAGAGGTAGACCAAGGAATTTATGGTATATCGTAGAGGCATTTTGATTGTTTCTTATTGAAGAAGCCAATTGTTTCCACTTATATTTATTTGTTATTGCCATTTGAAGACTGACTTCGAAATCAGTTAGAAAACTTTTGGCGCTTAATTCAAATACATTTTCATTAATGTATGAAAATATATCTTCATAGTTTTTTTGCGATTTTTTATCCATAAGTATAAAAAGAATGGAAAGATCTGAAAAGAAGAATTCAAATAACGATAGGATTTTATAATGTAAAATATCTATAATATCACATTTTTTATTTTATACCTTTCCGAAGTATTCAATATGAATTATTAAAAGCTGCTTAAAACATCCATTTGGAACAACTGAAAATGTTCCATCTACTATATATGTCCTATTCATAGGAAGAATATTTTCTTCAATTTTTGGCATAATTTTCTTTGAAGCAAATATGCAAAATGAACCGTTATTCCCTTAGATGCAAGCAATAAAAAATTGATGTTTCGGATCTCCATGCTTCGTTAAACCAAAGTTCGTATAAATGGATTCCAACTGAAATGCCTCTACTACTTCTTGCGCACAATTCGGAGATTTCACAAATGTCTTTGCTACTAATAATTGTAAACCACTTTGCATCTTGTGAAAATCTAAATGTTGAGATTGCTCATGGATTCTGCAATAATATCGCATTTAATTAAATTTAGATATTATTAAACTAAATAAATATACGTCTCACCTTGCACAAACATCGTAGAAACTTCTTTTGATTGTACTTAGCGCATTCATATCACTCAAAACTGAGGACGAATTCAAACATTCACTTTTAATTTTACTTACACACTTTAATTCATTTACCAGGTTTTCCGACTCACTATGATTATGTTCAATGACATTTTTTGGTTTTTGACATACGTCATTCACTAATTCAACCTTTGCCTTGCATTTTTTATTTATACATACATAATACGTTTTATTTCTTATTAATGTTTTAAATTTATACAATTGCTTTTCTGATATTACATAAAGCAATTTTGAATTAATCCTCTTGCCAGAAATTATTTCGTAATCCATTTTTAATTATAATATAAATTTCAATGTCCAACACTTATGAATGACTTGCTCGTAGTGATAGAAGTTTACCGAATGACAACTGATATCAAAATGCTAAAACATTTGTCTAACCGTAAGTACAACCGTTAGTCTTCAACAAATTCACGCATAATAGTAATAAAAATCACACTTTAAGCAAAATGAAAAATCGCCTAACATTAATGAAAGAAAGCCTAACAATCAAAAATGATAAAATACCTGATTAGGCGTTTCTTCATTTTTGATTGTTAGGCTTTCTTTCATTATGAAGAATCACCTAACAATTTTAATGAAGAAATTCCTAAAATGTTAGGCATTCTTTCATTATGAACAACCGCCTAATTCCTATATGCAATTTTTAGGCATTATTTCTTTTTTTTTTAGGCGTTAGTTCGTTAGGCCTTTATTCACTGAGCCGTTTCTAATAATACTGTTCCTTGTGTCAAAAATTTATAAAATTGGGTCTCAAACGCACCCAGTATAAGGATTTCAAACCACCGGTGTCCTTTATATTGCATATCAGTCAATTTGTAAGATAGGTAGGTAGGTAGGAGTGCAGCCCTGTTGTATTTCGGGCTCAATTAGCCCTAGCTGTGCCATTTGGATGCACTAGTTGAAGACCTTTTTATAAGTGCTATCACGTTTTACCTTCTCGTTCAAACCATTTTGTGGTTTCGATGAAGCTACTAATGTCCGATTTGCTTTCTGTACACGTCCGTTTGAGGTTTGGTGCTTGACGGATTCCCAGTGTTCTGTGTCGGATCTGCGATAGGGCTGGGCATTCACAGAGAAAGTGGTAGTGCGTACATACCCTTTTTAGATGTCGTAATGACCAATGCCCTGTTATGGTAAAAGTTAGTCTGTAGATATTTTTCCTGCTATTTAATAAGTTGTTAGTTCTTTTCTTGTCATATTTTGGCTATATCTGCTTAGTTATATTGAATTTTACTATACTTTTCCATTTGCTATTGTATGTAATTGAACTCAGATAAAGTTTAGGTTAAGCTTGTCTTCTAGTGAGCTCAGTGTCATCTTGCAATTAAGGACCACGCTGAAATTAGCCATGGGCGACGACAAGGCCAGGAGAGCCGCTTGGCTATCTGTGTATAATGTTGCTTTATGTGTCCTCTCGCAGTTATTTAATAGAGCTTCGCAGGACTTCTGTATGCCCTGTACTTCCGCTTGAAAGATGCTAGCCGAGTTCGGTATACGGATAGACAAAGCAATGTTCAGATCATCGGAATATACTCCCTACTCCGCAGACCATTTTGGAGCTGTCGGTATAGACTGAGATGTTATTTTCCACCCCTATTATGCCATGACTTGATTGCATCAGTAACACCTCTTTGCTCTTTGTATTCCATTTAATTTTCTGATGTTGTATTGTTTTTTTAGTGCTGGCCACCACACCAGTGCTCCATATGTAAGTACTACAGGTCTAGTGACAGCCGTATACATCCACATGGTTATAGTAGGTTTTATTTCAAAATTTCTGCTGATGATTCTCTTGCAAGTGTATTAGGTCATATTAGCTTTTTTTTTTACTATTTTTTCTATATTTTTTTTTTCAGCCCCAAGTATTTAGCTGTGGGGGACAGAGTGTGGTGCATTTTCCATAATCTCACTGATAGTTGAAGGAAAGATGCCTGATACCAACAACACTATATCGTCTACATATGCTACTGCTTTCACCCCTCCACCATTTAGTTGGGGTAGTATTTTGTTCAGCGCCCTCCTTGAGGAGTCCCTCTACTCACATAACTTCTTATGTTGCAGCGCCGTTTGATGCTATAGTCGTAATATTCTTAAGTATCGTTTGTATCCATCTGCCGCCATGTGTCAGATAATTATTGATCCTGCTTACTTCTATATTATGAAAGGCTCCTTAGTACCTTCAGCGTAAAGGATGTGAGGCTTATAGGTCTAAAATTCTTAGCATTATCGTGTGTTCTTCTGCCTGGTTTTGGTAGAACACCATTGTAATTCTTTCCAACTTCTTGGGAAATGCGTTTTTATAAGTAACTCCAATGATTCTTCTGCAGAGGAGGTCTAAACGTTTCCTCTCGCCTTTATATAAGCAATCTTGGTGTGCTCTTTTAATAGCATTTTACTCAGCCTAGCGGATTCTCTGCAACCTTCTATCGACGTGCAGAAAGATAGCCATGAGTCAGTTTTGGCCTTTCCGACTGCTTTTTTGTATCTTTTCATGATATATTTGTAGGATTGCCAGATTTTGGTTCTGAAACTCTCATTGAAAGCTTTTCTTAGTTGTGTTCTCAGATTTTTGATATCACTGTTCCACTATGGAGGAGACTTTCTCTTTTTCAAAACTGTTAGCGGAGTCGATTTTTTTAAATTTTTTTGTTAAGATTTTTTCTATCTTTTCTACCTCTGTAGCAAGTTCTTTAGGATTTCTGATACTATTATTGCCTCATTTTTGAAGGCTCTTTAGTATTGAGTTGTATAGTCGAAGAGACTGAAACCCTTGTCGTCGTGTTCCTCGGACTCCGACTCCTCCTTTTTGGCGTTTTCCTTCTTTTCGGCAGCAGCGCCAGCAGCGCCAGCACCAGCAGCAGAAGCAGCAGCAACAAACTTACTGAGTTCCTTGATGGTAGCAGCTTACTTGAAGTCCACTTCGTTGGCAGCAGCAATATCCACCAGACCCTTAAATCCATTTGGTAACACACTATCGAAATCTACTCTAGAGTAGAGCAATTATGCGCCCTACAATATTCCGGGCTTTTGAGTATACAGAATACATACCTACCATGCTTAGCATTCACATACCAAATATACATTTTATAATCACAAACTAAAAATTTTAGTAAATTATACCAGTTTGTTTCTAATATAATTCAGATTTTATATATGCAATCCTCACGTTTGTAGTAGCCCTTTCTGTTAAGATAAAGATGTTGCACTTATTTTATTGGTAAAATTATGCAATCAACCACTCCCAGGAAATCACTTTTTGAGTAAAATGAAAGCTTTGAAGCATATAAATCAAAACGTTAGTCAATTTTTTCTTATTTATTTAAAGGCGTATTCTAGTCTAGAAGCAATTTCTGGTAATTTTTAAAGTGTCGTAAAAAAAAGGCAATTAATATTTTTACTATCCTTTTTTTTATCAGTTATTTGTCAATTTTAGAAGAGTACAGAAAAAAATTAAAAACTAAAAAAAGTAAAAAATTTCAAAAATTATGAGCTGACGAAGTGGGGGGTCTCTAAAAATTTCAACGTGACCATGCCCATGATTTCAACCCTCCTAGTTATCTGAAACCAAAAAAAAAAAAAGATTATTAATCTAGAATAATGTCGCAATGGTCGGAACTACGGAAAAGTGGGAAAATTTTTTTTTCACAAAATGGCGACTGCCTGAAAAAAAAATTTTTTTTGGTCACTTTTTCTGACTAAAAAACCAATTCCTCACAGTGAAGAACTACCTACACCAAAACCACCTCAGCGCTCTGATCTTTCAACAGAATCAGAGGAAACAGATAATATATGTAAGTACTGATCCTGATTTTCAAATTGCTTCTTCATCTATCTGTCTCCAGGAAGAAACGCCACACCTACTATCTCAAGGAGATCTTAATGATTTAGTTCGTGATTTACACTTGTCTAAACAACAAGGAGAACTTTTAGGATCTCGATTAAAAGGATGGAATTTATTGCAACCAAACACAAAAATAACTTTTTTTCGGCATCGAGATGAAGAGTTAAAAACTTTTCTTTCACAAGATAATGATTTGTTATTTTTTAACAGTGTCTGTGATGTTATGAATATTTTGGGAACACAACACAAAATTGAAGAGTGGCGTTTATTTATTGATTCTTCAAAAACAAGCTTCCCTCCGTACCGGCAGGTTATGGTGCTAACATGAAAGAATCCTATGAAACAATGAAATTTCTTTTAGAGATGTATGACGAACATAAATGGAAAATTTGGGGAGATTTAAAAGTTGTTGCGCTTTTATTAGGATTGCAACTTGGGTATACAAAATTTTGTTGTTTTCTTTGTGAATGGGACAGTAGGGATAGGAAGAACCATTACGTGAAGAAAAATTGGTGCAAAAAACGATCTCTTACTCCAGGAATAAAAAATGTGAAACATTCTCCATTAGTACAACCTGCAGATATATTTTTACCACCTCTCCATATAAAACTTGTCTGATGAAAAACTTTGTAAAAGCAATAGATAAAAATGGCGCTGGATTTCAATATCTAAAATAAAAATTCCCTAAAATCAGTGACGCCAAGATTAAAGAGGGCGTGTTTGTAGGCAAGAGATAAGAGATGATATATTTAAAAACCAGCTCAATGATCTGGAAAAACCAGCTTGGTAGGTAGGTAGGAGTGCAGCCCTATCGGGCTCAATTAACACTTGATATGCCATTTTGATGCACTGTACGTAGAACTTCCTGTATCTGCTATTACGTTTCACCTTCTCTTTCAAACCATTTTGAAGTTTCGATGAAATTACTTATGTCCGATATGCTTTTAGTGGAAATCCATTCAAGGTTTGGTGTTAGATGGATTCCAAGTGTTTTGTGTCGGATCTGTGCTAGAGCTGGGCATTCGCAGAGAAAGTGGAAGATTGTTTCCTTGTTCCCTGCTACTCCGCAGCCACGGCAGATGTCGTTGTAGGGCATACCCATTTTGGATGCGTGTTCCCCAAATGGCCAGTGCCCTGTTGTGGTAGCTGTTACTCTGTAAATACTTTTCCTTGACCTATTTAGTAAGTCGTTGGTTTTTTTCCTGTCATATGTTGGCCATAATTGTTTAGTTATAACGCATTTTGTGATGTTTTTCCACCAGTTATTTGCAATTTTTTGAAATTGTCTATTGATCTCTCCTTTGAGTGATCCTAGCGGACTCAGCCTCGGATTCGTTGAGGAAAGCTCCTGCCTTTGCCAACTCGTCTGCTTTTTCGTTACCGAAAATGTTCCTGTGGCCGGGAACCCAGATTAAGTTTAGTTGGAGCTTGTCTTTTATTGAGCTTAGTACTCTCTTGCAGTTGTGTACTGTGCTGGAGTTTGTCATGGGTGAAGACAAGGCCAGGAGCGCCGCCTGGCTATCCGTAAATATAGTTGCTTTATTTATATTCCCGTGGTTTTCTAATAGAGCTTCGCAGGCTTTTTCTATGCCTAGTACTTCTGCTTGGATGATGCTAGCCGAGTTCGGTAGACGTATAGAGAGAGATATGCCAAGATCAGCGGAGAATACCCCCGTGCCTACTCCGCAGTCCATTTTGGACCCGTCGGTATAGACTGAGATGGTATCCTCCTCTTCTATTGAGCCTCTTCTCCATTCTTGTCTAGATGGTATCCTTACCTGGAAGTGTCTATTGAAGTCCAGCTTTGGGAGAATGTAGTCTGATTTATTAATGGTGAGCTTGTTTAGGATTACACTATGTCCATAGTTCTGCTGGTTCCAACCTCCCAATTCTTTTATTCTTGTCGCCGCAATAGCTGCTGTTTTTTGAATATAAATGTCCATTGGTAGTTGATGCAGGATCACGTTGAGCGCATCAGTCGGACATGACCTGATTGCCCCATTGTATTGTTTGTTTAGTGCTGGCCACCATACCAGAGCTCCATATGTAAGTATAGGCCTTATGACCGTCGTATACATCCACATGGTTATACTTGGACCAGCTACCAGCTTGAGAATAATTTATAAAAATCACTGAAATTTTCCTTGGAAATCACCTATAAAACTAGTGTTGAGGAACTTCTAGAGAATTATAAAGCATTAGGCTGCAATATGTCCTTAAAAATACAATTTTTACATTCACATGCAGATTTTTTTCCACCAAACTTGGGTGCCGTTAGTGATAAACATGGGCAACGATTCCACTAAGACATTTTTACCAGAGAAAACGATACCAGGGAAAATGGAGTCCAACTATGCTGGCTGATTATTGCTGGGGATTACAGATTTCCTGACGCGAAATACAGGAGAAAATCATAATAAAGTATTTATTTTAATATTATAGAAAGTTCTCAAGCGTTTTTGAGAATCGAAAAATAGTTAGGGATGCGCAATTTTAAATAACACTCTAATTACCTGTTGGGAGAATGACTTATTAATCACGAGTAACGAAAAAAGCGTGCGTTCGGTTCAACGGTTCAATTACAAGAGAGCGTTCTTTATTTCTTAATCTAATTGCTAAGCCTAAATCTTAAAACTAACGGCTTAAACTTGTGGTCATTTTCAACTTTCGTTAAATATTGTAACAGATTATGGTAAGTATTAAGGTAAGTAGTAGATTGGTATTATGAATGCATTCTTAAGGTAAGTATTTTATAATAGATTTTCTTAATTTAATTTTTATTAATTCAATATTTAACAATTCTTATAATTCAATTTCTTAATTCTAGTTTTAGGTTTAAATATATATGTATATATGTATCTTGTCGCTTGACGCTTGACGCAACACCGGCCACCTTGACAGGATCAGATTCCTTCAATATCCAGTGGAAGCACGGCCACGCACCTTGCCGTCTAGCCCTTTGACGGTTGCGATGACGCGCCCTAGTACTCACTGCTGAGGTGGCACGTTGTCCTCGTGGACGAGAACGAGGTCGTTGAGCTGCATGTTGCGTTTGGGGTGCAGCCACTTGTTGCGCTCCTGAAGGCCCGTCAGGTATACTTTGGACCACTGTCGCCAGAACTGTTGCTTCAGACAGCAAACAAGTTGACATCTCTCGCAACAACGAACTGGATCCACTGGCACCTGCTCTGGGGGTAAAGCCCACAGGGAGCATCCTAGTAGTAATGCGCTGGGGTTAGTGCCTTGCCGTCGTTGGGGTCCTGGCTCAACGGTTTTAGGGGCCGAGAATTGAGGATGGCCTCCACTTCTGCCAGTAGTGTTGACAGTTCCTCTGCGGTCAGTAGCGCGTTGCCGATTACGCGAACGACGTGATGCTTGGCGGACTTCACCGCGGCTTCCCATAACCCGCCGAAGTGTGGCGCCCTCGGTGGTATAAAGGTGATGCTGAATCCTTCTTCTGCGGCGAATCCTTTCACTTCTGCTGACTGGGCAAGAAATGCGTTGTCGCTGAATATCTTCGTCGGCATCCCTCGGCGTCCAATGAACCTAAATGTACTGCTTTTGAAGTGAAGCAAACGAAAACAGCAATATATGTTTTTACGGGTGGTCGACCGCGTATTTTTAGAGTTGTGTATATCGGACCACAAAAATCAACGCCACATATAAGAAAGGGTCGTAGTGCTCGAAGTCTTTCGACTGGCAAATTTCCCATTAATTGGTTTTGCAACTTCGGCTTGTAATGAAAACAGTTTCTTACGGTTCTACTGCAAGCTTCTCGGACATTAATTAGCCATATGCGTTCTCGAAGAAGCGCAACCAACGCTTTAGCCCCAGCGTGGTGATTTCGAATATGCAGGAACCGTAAATACGTTACAACGAAGTGCGAACTTTTATTTAATAAAAGCGGAAATTTCGCATCGTATGGGAGAGGTGCATTTAATAGGCGACCTCCTACTCGGATCAATTTGAATGACAGAGACATATCCGAGTACTCATGCAAAAACGGTTTGAGTTTCTGCAAGTTTGCGGGTAGCGTGGTACCTTTATGCAATTTTTGAATAACATCCGAAAATTCTGAGTGTGCAATTTTTAGAAAACTCAAGTTTAGCTCTTCTGAAGTGAGATCTTGTCCCATTGAGGATTTTGGGGGTCGTCTTATCCATCGTAATATGTATGCCACCACACGAAGCAATTTTTTATGAGAAGAGAATTTTTCAATAAGGTCCAATATTGAATTTTTCTCAGCAGTCGAAATGAATGTAAATGTATTTTTCTTCTTCTCTAATGCTTCGTCTTCTGGTGAGAGCTGGAAGTGGTTATTAATTGGCCATAATGCAGTGTCTTCTAGGAGGAACTGTGGACCGCCAAACCATATCGAGTTATTCAATTCGTCCACGTTACAACCCCGAGACACTTGATCCGCAGGCTTTTGTTTCGTTGGCACATGTCGCCCATGTACTTTGTCAGTCAACTCTTGGATTTCGGACACTCTGTTTGCGTCAAAGGTTTGTAGTGAGGATGGATGTGTTTCAATCCAATGCAAAACTATTTCAGAGTCTGTCCAAAATATGATTTTGTCGAAATGTCTATTCAACATAGGCGCTACTCTTGACCATAATTTCGAAAGAAGATGTGCTGCCGAGAGCTCAAGACGCCGAAGAGATTTGGTCTTCAGCGGAGCCGGAGAGGATCACATTGAGTGCCATGGCTACAAGTTTTCGTGCGACACCAAAAACTTCCTGGGGTGCCATGGCTACACGTTTTCGTGCGACAGGCATTGTCTGGCCTTAGGTATTGTCATGTTTTTGGTTGACGCTACAGGCTTTTAAATGTATTTCGAGTAGCCTAATGTTTGCCCTAAATTTTGGTCTAAGTTTCATAGAGATATCTTCATTTTTGCGGTTTTTACGATAAAAACTCGGAGGTTCTTTTTAATTTTGAAAATTTATTGGAATTCATTCGATATTTCGAAAAAAAAGTATAAAAAAGATATTGAAAAATTTAAATTAGGATATGATAACTTCAATTAAATTGATTTTTTACATTAATTTTTTAGATGTGTATATTTTGGAATGCAACCAATGCACAATTGGGGAGTGTTGGGGCATTGCGGACAGTACGTAGTTGTCCTTTTGATATTCTTTCTTGCTTCCTTCGAATAAATTTTCTTTTTGCTTCAGCGTAGTATAAAACACAAGCACGTCGGATGGTTTTATTATTTTCATCTACTATTTTTGTGATAATATGTTTTGATTGCGATACAGGCTGCACGGATGTGAGATCTAGTAGGCCCTTAGCAACGCGTTCACGGAATGTTCGTATATTAATGTTTCTATTCGTAACTGCTTTATACACAGTATAGGCATTTACCACGGAAAGTCCAAGTAAAAGTTCAATTCCCAGCTTTCGGTACCACTTTAACCCTTTGCGAAGGGTATTTGCGTATGAAGCCATTTGGTCGGAAAGATCAATACCTGATTTCCCCTTATTATATTCTACCACAGCCAGTGGCTTTTCTGTTGCTCGTCTTTTACGTCTCGCTCCTTGACTAGTTGAAGACTCTGCAGGATTACGTGCTCCATCTGTTATGGATAACATTATCGGGGCATGTTTCGTGGATAGCATTCTGACGTCGCGTTTATCTTTCCACCTTAGAACAACTATACCATAGGGATCTTCTCTACCCACTACTTCGCCTTTCTTTATAGGAGCAACCATAACTTCTTTTGGGAAATGTTTCTTGTTGGCACGGAGTGTACCGACCACATGTGTTTTTTGATCTAGCATTGAACGAGCCTATTCATAGCTTGTGTAAAAGTTGTCTACATATAAAGTTCGACCCTGACCTTTCAAATCAATGATCAGATCTTCGCAAACAGTTTTAGCCAAACCGACTTCTCTCAATCCACTTGATGACTTTCCGGAGTATATTTTCACTGACCAGGTGAATCCTTCGGTAGAGCAGAGCTTAAAAAGCTTTATACCATAAGGATAAGCTTTATTTGGTATATATTGTCGGAATAATAGTCTGCCTCGCCATGGAATAAGGGTCTCATCAATTACTATGTTTTCACCTGGTACGTAAATTCTTTGGTATCTCATTTGTAGCACGTCCAATAGTGGTTTCATTTTACCAAGCCTATCACCTGGTATAATTGAGTTATTGTCTGAGAAGTGCATGAAACTAAGCAATAGCGATTGCGTGACATTACTTTCCCCGGAATTGAAAAGTTGTAGAGCTCTTCTTTAGACCAATAGTCTTTTAAACACCCGACCATCACCAAACCCATCCACAACATAAGGCCAAGAAACTTCTTCATTTCAAAATATGTTGTTGGTATCCAATTTTTTTTCGAGAAAATCTGGTAACAGCACTTTTATTTACATATTCATCCGCATACTTATTTGTTTCTGATACAATTAATTCAATAACGTCGTTGTCAACAAATAGGAGAAATGCATCCACACAGGAAATATCTGAGGGAATAGACTGTTGCAAGCCTGATCGCCCAGTGAATGTAAAAGTTTTCAGTCCAATTGATTGTTTCGGAAGAATCGACTACGTTTGACAATGCTGTTGGTTCGTCATCATCCAGTCGTCTTCAGTATCGCTGTTATAAATGTTATCACTGTTATTAGTATCATTGTTATTATCAGAGTCAGTGTCCAAATCATCTGGTAGCCAGTTCTCATCAATCAAGTCATCGCAAGAAAAATCACTATCATCATCACTTCCTTCCAACGCTTCACGTATTTCACGATCTCTAAGGTTTCGCTTCGCCATTTTTCTAATTCAAATCTACAAAACAAAAGAAATAAATGTAAAGGAAAATGCGTAAAAAGAAAGTAAAATAAGAAAAAGCAAAAAAAATCGCGTCGCACATTTTCGTACGAAATCGATTTTTACGATTGCAATTCCGTCGTGCAGTGCCATGTCGTAAGGAAACGTGTGACAAAAAAAACCGTTATAAAATCCAAAATAAACCACAAAATCATCCGGGATTGGCGCAGAATTGAATATTTTCTACTTTTACACCAGTTTATAGCAAAAAATTTGCTTGGCACCCGGGGAAGGTTTTCGTCAAAACCCCTTGGCACTCAATGTGTTATTGAGGCGTCGGAGAAGCCAAGTATTTGGCAAATGGCACTCGACTCAACGTTTACGTAACGAGGAATGCTTATCGATGAGAGCTGCATTAGGTTGGCTTTAAAGTTCTGCCAGCTAGTGTCAAGGCGCAATGGAATCGACTCATCCCAATCTAGTTTTTGGATCCAAAGCTCTTGCAGTAAGATTTTTGCTTTGGTAACTAGTGTGGCTAGTAATCCAAGAGGATCAAAAAGACGAGCTGAAACTGACAATATTTTTCGTTTGGTGGTTCGCAGATCATTAAAATTGTCATCTAAAACAAATCGAAACAAATCCTCCTTCGGCAACCAATGGATTCCTAACGTTTTAATGGAACTTTTGTCGTTGAAGCTTAATGACTTTTCAGTGCAATCACTGTCGAAAAATTTAGAGTGGTTTGAAAACCATTTCGTTAAAGTGAATCCGGCCGAGTTTAATATTTTAATTACCTTACTTCTCAAAAGATCTAGAGACTCAAATTTTCGGACCCTGTTAATAAATCATCAACACAAAAGTCTCTTTTGATGGCCAATGAACCGAGTGGATATTTCATTGTATTGGCATCACTGAGCATTTGCAATCACCGTGTTGCGAAAAATGGAGCAGGCGCAGTGCCGTATGTTACGGTGTTAAGACGAAAAATTTGTATTTGCTCTGAAGGATGCTCGCTCCATACAATAAGCTGACAATTTCTGTCTTCTTCATGCATAAAAATTTGACGGTACATTTTAGTTATGTCCGCTGTTAGTGACCGAGTAACTTACGGTTAGCTTGAAAGGGCATTCTGACTTGAAGCCGTCCTGAAGGCAATACTTGAGTAGTATTAACGAAAAAATTTTCACACTCTTGTTGCTCTGGTGTGAATTTGATGCCATTTGATTCTGAAGGTAGTTCTTCTAGAGCCCAAAATTTTTGGACTACTGAATCTATTGACGTTAAGTCTCCTTCGGCTTGGCATAATGTGCTATGTAATCTGGGAGGAGAACTTATATTACTGGCGTATTTGCCAGGTACAATCCATCCTAAAAGGGTTTTCTGAAGAGTTGGTTGGTTAGGACCATTTTGAATTTGACCAACAGCTAAAAGATCGACAAATGTTTCAGCACCCAATAGGATATCCACTTTTTTAGATTTGTGGAATTCTGGGTCCGCCAATTCAATATTGTGCGACTTGACAAATGCGCTGAGTTTTGACCCCACTTTTGTATTGGAATTGCCAATTCCTATTACACTTAATGTTTCGTGCTGACGTCGAATCCGCAACTTCTGTGCCAAGTCCTCCGTCATAAAGTTGACCTGGGAGCCTGAGTCCAGCAAAGCTCTCGCAGGCAGGTAATCTCCACAGCTGGTCCTCACTAAAATTACTGCTGTTGCCAACATTACCCGATCCGGCATACTCGCAGTATGCATGGCATGTGTGGTGGATGGTTGCGGATGAGGTGCAGCGGGGAAAGAGACTGGATACTGGTGCAACAGCGAGTGATCGGACCGATTGTATTTCCGGCAACGATCCGCTCTGAATTTGGACACGGTATGCCCCTAACGCAAGCAATTTAGGTATAAGGGTACCGATTTGGCAAACTCGAACTTCTGTTGCACCGGAAGAGCCTTGAAAGTAGGGCAGGCAGTTAGATGGTGATCCTTCGATTTGCACTGTTGACAACTAGGCTGCCTTGTGTTTGCAGCAACTAGCGCCGATTTGGTCCTATCAGTTTCTTGTTGCCTTCCATGACTCGTACTGCCTGTTGGTATGGGCTTCGTCCTTGAGTATGATGATCCTTCTGCTGATAGCTGCTGGTATCTCCTATTTAGGGTGGCTTCGCAGTCCTTCCACAGTGGCAGTTTGTGATAGTCCAGCGCTTATTCCCATTTGAATCGGGTGGCAGAATCAACCTTTGTTATTACTATGTGAATAATTATAGCGTTTGTAATCTGTTTCTCATCGCCCAGCGATAGCAACGAGTCATACACCGCTGACACTTCGTCAATCATTGAACGCAATGAAGGTGCAGAAGGCTTTGGGATTGTTGGCAGCTCAAAAAGTTTAGATATTGTATTGAAAAATATCAAACATTTATTATCATATACTTCTTTGAGACTTGCCAACGCTTTCGGGTAATTTTCATCCGACATCTGAAGTGCTTTAACTGTTCCCAAAGCCTCTCCAGATAGAGAATTTACCAAATGGTTAAATTTTTCTATATCTGGGATATTTGGATCGTTATGAACCAAGCTCTCAAACAAACTCATAAAATTTTTAAACTCTGAATATTCTCCCTTGAATTTCGGCAAATTCATTTTAGGGAGCCTTGAGCTGTAGAAGCTGCTAAAGATGTTTCGGCAAGTGAAGTTTTATTTTTCGCTAAAATTGACTTAATTATGGACTTCGTTTCAACGATTATGTCTTCTAACTCCCCTCGGGCCATGTCGTCTTCATTAATTTCTTCAATCTTTGACTGGCATCTCATTAATTTTTCACTTTAATATATCGAAATACTACTCTTCGCAACCGTTCTTTGACGTCTTAACGACTTTAAGTCCATCAACTCCTTACTAGGAGACAGGTTTGCGAGAGTTGACTTTGGCTTGCTCATTTTGCTTGTTTAAATTAAATTTCCGAAAAAAAGAAAGAAAATAAAGTTTGGCAACAAATATATTAACAATCGACAACGAAAACGAAAAAAAATATATATATCTATTCCCAAATATACGAAAGCCAAACTAATATGCAATAAAAGATGGCAACAAATATATTTGGAATCGGTTACGAAAACGAAAAAAAAAATAATATCGATTCCCAAGTATACGAAAGCCAAACCAATAAATGCGCAAAATGAGCAATAGCACAATAAAGTAATTTAATCGGAAAATGTCTGAACGAAAATCGACAAAAATTGCGAATAAACGACCGATAATCGCGAAAACAGATCGAAAAAATTGCGAAAAATATATAATAATTCAATTTTGAAACAAAGAACTTTTTACGTTTATTTTAAAATAAAGGGCTACCGCAAAATCCCAAAATCCCTTGATTCACTTTAAATTTATACATTTAGATATAAACATACGTGGGGTTCAAATATATCAATTGTATAGTATATAATATATAATATGTACTTGTATATATTATTATATATGTACGTATGTCAATATAGTGAACTAAAAGGGAGAGCTAAAAACTGAAAGTGTGCACTTTGTTGTTTATTTGAATATTCGTTTGTTTGTCCGCACTCATTAACTGGTGCGTCGGCTGTTTGCCGGCGCTCACTTCCCTTTTGCACAGAATGCAGCGGCAGCTCATTCCCACGACGGCAGCGGCGTTTATGGCAGCAGCGGTTTGATGTCAGCAGCGGTTTGATGGTAGCGTTGACGCAGCGTAGCAGCGGCGATGATGGCGTTGGCGCAGCGGCAATGTTGGTGGTGACGTAGACGTTGTTGGAGATGTAGCAGTACTGGAGATGAAAACGTTACATTATGTGTTCCTCTATTGAGGCACTGAATACGGCACTTTTGAAACAACGGACACTTGGTGGCACTTACGGTTTTAGCCTTTTTTGTTTTTTACATTAGCGTTAGACCGGCACTTTAATAATTGTTGTTTTTGTCACGAAACTGTTCAAACGCTTTGGTAGAAAATTTTTGTAACTCACTGTTGGTGTCTTAACACAGCCTCCGCTTCCTTCTTCTTCTTCTTAATTGGCGTAGAAACCGCTTAAGCGATTATAGCCGAGTTAACAACAGCGCGCCAGTCGTTTCTTCTTTTCGCTACGTGGCGCCAATTGGATATTCCAAGCGAAGCCAGGTCCTTCTCCACTTGGTCCTTCCAACGGAGTGGAGGTCTTCCTCTTCCTCTGCTTCCCCCGGCGGGACTGCGTCGAATATTTTCAGAGCTGGAGTGTTTTCGTCCATCCGGACAACATGACCTAGCCAGCGTAGCCGCTGTCTTTTAATTCGCTGAACTATGTCGATGTCGTCGTATATCTCGTAAAGCTCATCGTTCCATCGAATGCGGTATTCGCCGTGGCTAACGCGCAAAGGACCATAAATCTTTCGCAGAACTTTTCTCTCGAAAACTCGCAACGTCGACTCATCCGTTGTTGACATCGTCCAAGACTCTGCACCATACAGCAGGACGGGAATTATGAGTGACTTATAGAGTTTGGTTTTTGTTTGTCGAGAGAGGACTTTGCTTCTCAATTTCCTACTCAGTCCGAAGTAGCACCTGTTGGCAAGAGTTATCCTGCGTGGGATTTCTAGGCTGACATTGTTGGTGGTGTTTACGCTGGTTCCAAGATAGACGAAATTATCTACGACTTCAAAGTTATGACTGTCAACAGTGACGTGAGAGCCAAGTCGCGAATGCGATGACTGTTTGTTTGATGACAGGAGATATTTCGTCTTGCCCTCGTTCACTGCCAGACCCATTTTCTGTGCTTCCTTGTCCAGCCTGGAGAAAGCAGAACTAACGGCGCGGGTGTTGAGGCCGATGATATCAATATCATCGGCATACGCCAACAGCTGTACACTCTTATAGAAGATGGTACCTTCTCTATTTAGTTCTGCGGCTCGAACTATTTTCTCCAAAAGCAGGTTGAAAAAGTCGCACGATAGGGAATCGCCTTGTCTTGGTATCGAACGGCTCGGAGAGGTCCTTCCCGATCCTGACGGAGCTTTTGGTGTTACTCAACGTCAGTTTACACAGCCGTATTAGTTTTGCGTTGACTATACACTTGCACTCTCTTTAATTTGTTAATATGTATTTATATGTTTTTTCATTCCAGCAACTACACTGCACACGTTTCTTCTTCCTTTATTTCTTTTTATTCTTTTTTTTCAAAATTTGTAGCACAGGCACGTTTTTGCACACACTCTTTAGCACAGTATATACAGTAGATAACCTTTTCGTGGTAGCTTTCTGAGGGGTGAAAAACGGCCATCTTGGATTTTCAGAGGTAGCAACGCGGAATTATTTATTAATGACATATATTTACTAATATTTGATTTAAACGCCATAGTGTGTCATGTTTCGCCCATAAAAATATCATTTACTGATAGTCAGATATTCTTTATGTAGTGAGTTCTTATTAATAAAAAGCAGCCCTGTTTCTAAATTTCTCGGTGGTGAGTTTTCTTCTGAATGTATTTGTTTGCAATTGACAGACAGAAAACATAACACGGTTTGTATTCGTTAGTTTTTGAAATATTATTACCAATGATTTTAATTTAGAAAGAAGATATTTAGACATTTAAAGCTGAATTTTTAATACATCGTTCTAATTCTCCTCCGTATACTATTTTTGATAATTTATTTTTGAATATTTAAGTTTTGCACTTTCCACACCACCCTAGAGGTTTGCAATAAGGCGCGTTACCGACTTTTTTTAGGTGTTCGGTTCCCTAGTAGGCCTATTTTCACCTTTACAACTGAAGAAAAACATAATTAATAATTTACATAAAAATTTAAATAAAAATATTGCGAAAAATAATTTAATAATTAATAAAGATTTCTAAGCTCTCACAATAGATGCATCCAAAATCCTACAACTCTATTAAATATATTAAAATACAGAAGCTAACTTTTAGAAGGGGGAGATAGTTACCTATGTGAAATGCACAAAAATTTGATGTGCCGAAAAAGAGGGCTGCCTACCTGCCTATTAAAAATTCTTAAAGAAAAATATGTTCTAATTCTTATAAAAAGTATTTTAAAACCTCGGGTTGTGAATTTTCGCAGCAATAAAAAGGGTCTACAATTTTTAATATAAACTTTATTATTAACACTAATATGTATTCTTATTAAAAACTTCGAAATATCTTTCTTTTCAAACTCAATTTCCAATTGATGTTTTCCTATAACGGCTAACGAGTTGTCAATTTGTATATGTCAAACGACAAATTACCACCCAGGATTGTATCCTACTGCATGCAAAAATTTGGAAATACTTGAAGCGTGTTTAAAAATTGCACAAGAAAAAACAACTGATTTAACATTAAACAACAACTAATATCCCAATAAAATTGAACAGATATGCAAAGTAATTCAATATAATCACTTAAATAACGTAAACACTTGCATTATTTAATATCTTTTAAAGTCTCGATCATCAAAATTTAAAATTTATATGTATGTAGTTTAAATGCTAACACAACACCCTAAGATTTTCTGGAGGTGAGTACATATATGAATGTATTTAAACAAAGAAAAGGTTTATTACTGTATATACTGAGCTCTTTAGCACGGATGTATGTATGTAATTTTATATGTATATGTTTAGTATTAATTTTCCTCTTTTTTTCACTTCTTTTTTAAAGATTTGCCGCTGTACATAAAACTTCACTCACTTCACTTTATATATGTATGTATGTACATACTTGTACGTACGTATAACTTTTTGTCTTTTATGTTTGTAGTATATATGTACATATTTTGCTTTTTTAGCTTTTTTTAATGTGTTTAAATATATAACACGAGTGTTATATATATTTTTTATATTTGTTCACCACGCGTTCTTTATTTCTTAATCTAATTGCTAAGCCTAATTCTTAAAACTAACGGCTTAAACTAGTGGTAATATAAATATGTATTAAAAAGGGGTAAATATAATGATTTTCAACTTTCGTTAAATATTGTAACAGATTATGGTAAGTATTAAGGTAAGTAGTAGATTGGTATTATGAATGCATTCTTAAGGTAAATATTTTATAATAGATTTTTTAAATTTAATTTTTAATAAATCAATATTTAACAATTCTTATAATTCAATTTCTTAATTCTAGTTTTGGGTTTAAATATATATGTATATATGTAAAAGTAAAAAAAATCATATTACAATAAAACTATTCGTATCTAAATTTTAGACTACTAATTCTACTCCACTTGACCTTGTTCCTAACAGAATCAGCCAACATTCTTTTTGTTACACAGAAAAAAACTTTTTTTGTTGATCAGTGCTATCTGTGATGATCTTTATAAGTGAATTGTCAATGCATTCAAAATGGAATTCTTTTTGTTACACAGAAAAAAACTTTTTTTGTTGAACAGTGCTATCTGTGATGGTCTTTATAAGTGAATTGTCAATGCATTCAAAATGGAAAACAAAGGTAAGTGAACGTTAAATTAAATATTTGCTGTTATATTCTTTTACTTGTACACCCAACTCTTTTTTTACACGGTATATACGTTCCTCAAAAACCGTGTAAAACAAATGGGGGATACGTTCCATGTCATCTGAAAACCGTGTAAGATGAAATAAAGAACTATATTTACTTCGAAAAACCGTGTAAAAAATGTTGAAAACTATACAATTTTAGATATGCATACAAATCCTATATTCATATGGCATTTTATTGAGCATTAAAACTTAAAATACATAATTCCTACAGGTGAAAAATTGGTAAATTAAGCAAAAAACAAAAGAAATCTGTTAATCCAGAATTAAGAACAGAAAAATTATAATAGAAATAAAGAAAAAATATTTACATAGCTACATAATTATTCGTCTCTACTTGATAACAAGCGCAATTGTTTGTGACGAACTGGACTAAAGTCGGTATCGTCACTGGAGATATCCATTTCAGCAATGTAAATATCATGCGAACGAAATGTGTAGGTAGAGTTATTGAAGAAGGGGTTTTTCCAGTTACTACTATGTATGTTCATTTCAGCAATGGTGCTAAGTGTAGTAAAAACAAACATAATTATAAGAGAGTGCTTTTGAAACCGTACTAGATTAAAATTTTTTTTTACAAATATTTAGCATTTCTAGAGCTTCACCCAGAGGTTGGAAGAGCTGTGGATCGAGCCCTCTCAGTAGCTAAACGCTTTGAAAGGTTCATCCCGTTCGCTTACCAAATGAAAGGAGGTAAATCATTACATATATGTATATTTATATACTTTCAATTGTGATAAATATCTTGTTTATTTTACAGTGTTTATAACACTGAAAAAACCAGATTCGTTCAAGGGCAAGAAAGGCGAAAGTAGATAAGATATTGACAGGTGGAGGACCTATGAGAGAAATTCAATCCTCCGAGTTGGAAGAGCGGGTGATGGAAGCATTAGAGAGGACCGTGGTTGATGGACTGCCTGATGTCCCAACTATTGGAGTAGGGGTGTGATTAAATATAATATTTGCGTATAATATGTTTATACAAATACTTTTAATAAGTAAATAAAAATTCAATTCCATTTCTATTAATTTCAATGATGATTTCGGCTGATTTTTGATGAGTTCACGCACAGTTTCGATGGAGTTTCCGGTGATCTCGGATTTTGATTGGCTCACATGTTGATCATCATTTATGTCCTCACGAGCACTTTGAAAACGTTGAAAGCACTCGTGCACCCTACTACGGGATAGACAATCATTGCCATAAACTTGTTTCATCAATTGAAACGTTTCGCTAAATGTTTTACCAATTTTAAAACAAAAATCTAATGTTGGCTCTGTGTTCGAAGTCCATTTTCGCACCGATAACACAAACATACTGACACTTAAAACGCAATAACTTCACTTCCAATCGATGAGATGTCATGAAATTCTCACTGGACAATCGATAAAGATAACAGATTTTAACTCATGAGTCGATATATAGATGGCGCCACCAGGGAGCGCTTGATTCAAAAACTCCTGTTTACTTTGTAATGCACCTTGTAGATGCGCAGAGTCCATCAGTAAGCGAGATGCCATCAAATTCACGTACTTGAAAGCAGACTGCACAAGAAAGGTTTGCTGACATGATGGCTACGATGAAGAGAAGGAGCGACGAAGAGGCAAAATTTAGGGAGACATCACAACAATGCTTTTAAAATGTTGCGGAGTCTTTAAATAATATGGCAAGTGCTTTTTCAAAGCTGTCGGAAGCTGTATAAAAAAAAAATTAAATAACTATATGTTAAGAAGGTATTTTTAAGTTGTTCCTATTTATGTTTATTATGTACATACATATAAATGAAGTCTGAATAAATGAATTGATTAATTTTTTTTGAAAATATAAATGGAAGATTTCTTTGTAAATATAATTATTTACAAAGATTGTGTGAGAGAATTTAGGAAGCTACGTCGTGCGTTCAATCCTGCAGTGTGATATTGATTTGTTTGTGTTTTTAGCTGTAGAGTTATCCTAGACGGAAGAGTCCTCAAAGTTTTCAATGTCGATTTCATCGAAGTCACAAATACCTTGTGTTTGCAAAATGTTGTGAAAAACTGAGCAAGTATAAATCAAGAACGCGGCGTTTGAGGGTGTATACCTCAGTACTCGCTCTTTATATAAGCACCGGAAACAAGACTTTATAACACCAAAGGCTCTTTCAATTATGTTCCTAGCCTTTATATGGATTCTGTTATAAAGAACTTCATTTGGTACAGATGTGTCTGATATAGGAGTCAAAAGCCAAGGCTCCATTAGATATCCTGAGTCACCTAGAAGCCATTTAAATGAACCAGAAACATGTTCCCTTAGTAATTTTATTCTGGCCGGAGATGTTCTCCCAATTCCAGAGTCATGGCATGAGCCAGGAAACGAGCATTTAAATGCCGAAAAATAAGTTTGTCGTCACAAATTTAAAATTCATATATACATATATTACTTATATCAAATTAATATTTTAAACTACCTTTTCGGTTCATGTATTCATGTGGAATAACGTTATACCCGTGACAGACATGTAGTAACAATACCATATATGTATGTATGGTACAAATACTAGCAATACCATAGGATATGTCATACGAGCAACGCAGTATTTGCTGGTAACAATACTATGATTTTTCGTTGTGGTATTTTTATAAACACAGCTAAAAAAAGAAACAAACTTTGCTAAAAGCTTTTATACATTACAAAAGCTCTTCGAAATATTCAGTCAAAATTTCTTAAAAAATTAATTAATGAAATGCTCAAATTTTTTACTCGCTCAATTGAAACATAACATGGCATGCGAACCACCGGCCCAGGATAACGCGCAAATCGATTCTGTTATTATTAATAAACAGATTAGGGGTATTCGCTTGATCTTGCAAGATTGCAGATTGCAAAAATACTATACCGAAATATACAAGGGCACGATAGCACCCATTGCAGAATCTAGTGATATATGAACGGCTGATTCGGTCAATTTGTTGTGAATGACTATTATGCATGGCTATTGTGAATTGGGGCACCTTCTGCAAACATTTTTAACAAAAAAACTGTAACAAATCTTTATAATTTATATTGAAATTATAAAATCTATTTAAAACTTACCTTCCTCAACACTTCAACGACGTAATATGTCTTTATGTAAAATGACAACTAAAACAGGGTTGCAATTATATTTTTGCGTGATATTGCACGCAAATATACATGGGTTTTGGTCTGACATATTTTACAGCCATTGCAAATAATTTTCTGCGTGTATTTGTTGTTGTGACGGTGCACCACGAGGAAATATATGCAATTATTGCACCGTGCAAGGGTTTTGCAAGAGCAAGAGAATATCCCTATTACATATTTAAAGACATCATCATGTAACAATAACATAGAAGAAGGGGAAGGCGAGGACATTTAATACCAACTTGGTAGATCAAGTCAATGAAATTACAGTAAATTGTAGGCTAAGGTCGAGTTCTTCCGAAATACTTACACATTTTTATTAAATATGCAAAAAAAAAAAAACGGGCGCGAATTCACAATGTTTGATTCCTTCCTTCGACATTAAAAACTTCACTCTTAGTAAATACTATTAATAAAACACAGCCCGTTTGAGGTTTAGGTTTGAATATACGAAGGATGCGGAATATTAAAAAAAGTAAAACTGTAATGCTGCGACGAACGTTTGCTCGGTGCGAGATCGACGAAAGAAAGGGGCGCTCGTCTTCCACAGTGGTCGGTTTTAATTGTTGGGTAGTATAGAGTTGTGGTGTGATGTCTGTATTCTTCTTCTTCTTCTTAATTGGCGTAGACACCGCTTACGCGATTATAGCCGAGTTAACAACAGCGCGCCAGTCGTTTCTCCTTTTCGCTACGTGGCGCCAATTGGATATTCCAAGCGTAGCCAGGTCCTTCTCCACTTGGTCCTTCCAACGGAGTGGAGGTCTTCCTCTTCCTCTGCTTCCCCCGGCGGGTACAGCGCCGAATACTTTCAGAGCTGGAGTGTTTTCGTCCATTCGGACAACATGACCTAGCCAGCGTAGCCGCTGTCTTTTAATTCGCTGAACTATGTCAATGTCGTCGTATATCTCGTACAGCTCATCGTTCCATCGAATGCGATATTCGCCGTGGCCAACGCGCAAAGGACCATAAATCTTTCGCAGAACTTTTCTCTCGAAAACTCGCAACGTCGACTCATCAGTTGTTGACAACGTCCAAGCCTCTGCACCATATAGCAGGACGGGAATTATGAGTGACTTATAGAGTTTGGCTTTTGTTCGTCGAGAGAGGACTTTACTTTTCAATTGCCTACTCAGTCCGAAGTAGCACCTGTTGGCAAGAGTTATCCTGCGTTGGATTTCTAGGCTGACATTGTTGGTGGTGTTTACGCTGGTTCCAAGATAGACGAAATTATCTACGACTTCAAAGTTATGACTGTCAACAGTGACGTGAGAGCCAAGTCGCGAGTGCGACGACTGTTTGTTTGATGACAGGAGATATTTCGTCTTGCCCTCGTTCACTGCCAGACCCATTTTCTGTGCTTCCTTGTCCAGCCTGGAAAAAGCAGAACTAACGGCGCGGGTGTTGAGGCCGATGATATCAATATCATCAGCATACGCCAACAGCTGTACACTCTTATAGAAGATGGTACCTTCTCTGTTTAGTTCTGCAGCTCGAACTATTTTCTCCAGGAGCAGGTTGAAGAAGTCGCACGATAGGGAGTCGCCTTGTCTGAAACCTCGTTTGGTATCGAACGGCTCGGAGAGGTCCTTCCCGATCCTGACGGAGCTTTTCGTGTTGTTCAACGTCAGTTTACACAGCCGTATTAGTTTTGCGGGGATACCAAATTCAGACATCGCGGCATAAAGGCAGCCCCTTTTCGTGCTGTCGAAAGCAGCTTTGAAATCGACGAAGAGGTGGTGTGTGTCGATTCTCCTTTCACGGGTCTTTTCCAAGATTTGGCGCATGGTGAATATCTGGTCGGTTGTTGATTTTCCAGGTCTGAAGCCACACTGATAAGGTCCAATCAGTTTGTTGACGGTGGGCTTTAATCTTTCACACAATACGCTCGATAGAACCTTGTATGCGATGTTGAGGAGGCTAATCCCACGGTAGTTGGCGCAGATTGTGGGGTCTCCTTTTTTATGGATTGGGCATAGCACACTTAAATTCCAATCGTTGGGCATGCTCTCGTCCGACCATATTTTACAAAGAAGCTGATGCATGCTCCCTATTAGTTCTTCGCCGCCGTGTTTGAATAGCTCGGCCGGTAGTCCGTCGGCCCCTGCCGCTTTGTTGTTCTTGAGGCGGGCAATTGCTATTCGAACTTCTTCATGGACGGGTAATGGAACGTCTGCTCCATCGTCATCGATTGGGGAATCGGGTTCTCCTTCTCCTGGTGTTGTGCGTTCACTGCCATTCAGCAGGCTGGAGAAGTGTTCCCTCCATAATTTAACTATGCTCTGGGCATCAGTGACTAGATCACCTTTGGGGGTTCTACAAGAGTATGCTCCGGTCTTGAAACCTTCTGTAAGCCGCCGCATTTTTTCGTAGAATTTTCGAGCATTACCCCTGTAGGCCAGCTTATCAAGCTCTTCATACTCACGCATTTCGGCCTCTTTCTTTTTCTGTCTGCAGATGCGTCTCGCTTCCTTCTTCAATTCTCGGTATCTATCCCATCCCGCACGTGTTGTGGTCGATCGTAACGTTGCGAGGTAGGCAGCCCGTTTTCTCTCCGCTGCGGCGCGGCACTCCTCGTCGTACCAGTTGTTCTTTTGCACTTTCCGAAAACCAAGGGTTTCGGATGCAGCTGTACGTAAGGAGTTTGAAATGCCGTCCCACAGTTCCCTTATACCGAGTTGTTGATGAGTGCTCTCAGAGAGCAGGAGTGCAAGCCGAGTAGAAAATCGTTCGGCAGTCTGTTGTGATTGCAGCTTTTCGACGTCGAACCTTCCTTGTGTTTGTTGGCGTGCGTTTTTTGCTGCACAGAGGCGGGTGCGAATCTTGGCTGCAACAAGATAGTGGTCCGAGTCGATGTTAGGGCCTCGGAGCGCACGCACATCTAAAACACTGGAGACGTGTCTTCCGTCTATCACAACATGATCGATCTGGTTGGTAGTTTTTCGATCCGGAGACAGCCAGGTAGCTTGATGAATTTTTTTGTGCTGGAATCTAGTACTACAGATAACCATATTTCGGGCCCCGGCGAAGTCGATCAGCCTCAACCCATTTGGGGATGTTTCCTCGTGGAGGCTGAATTTACCGACCGTAGTGCCAAAGATACCTTCTTTGCCCACCCTGGCGTTGAAGTCGCCAAGCACGATTTTGACATCGTGGCGGGGGCATCTCTCATAAGTGCGTTCCAAGCACTCATAAAAGGCATCTTTGGTCACATCGTCCTTCTCATCCGTCGGAGCGTGGGCGCAGATCAGCGATATGTTGAAGAACCTCGCTTTGATGCGGATTGTGGCTAGACGTTCATTCACCGGAGTGAATGATAGTACTCGGCGACGGAGTCTCTCTCCCACCACGAATCCCACACCAAACTTGCGCTCCTTTATATGGCCACTGTAGTAAATGTCACAAGGACCTACTCGTCTCTGTCCTTGTCCCGTCCATCGCATTTCTTGGACGGCGGTGATGTCAGCCTTTGTTTTTACGAGGACATCAACCAGCTGGGCAGCGGCACCTTCCCAATTAAGGGACCGGACATTCCAGGTGCATGCCCTTAATTCGTAGTCCTTCTTTCGTTTGCCATGGTCGTCATCAAAAGGGGGGTCTCTCATCCGAGGCTGCTGTTGGTTTTTCATTGGGGTGAGCTTTTTACGTGGCGGGTCCCAAACCCAGCGCACAACCCTATGCAGGGGTGTTTCGCCTTCTCACTTTAGCTCACTTTCGAACGGATGTTCTTAGGCTACCCAGAGGATACTTGGTCAAAGACCGGAAGTCGTGAGCTGCTTGAGTCATATGTAAAAGAATCGTTTCTGGCCACTCCCAAGTGAATGGCGATCAGAGAACTTTCCTCACTTGCGTGAACTTCTACACATGACCCCATCCTCTGTATGTGTGGTATATATTCGTGTGTATTAGTGAGTGGTGCCTTCAGTTGGAATGTCTGCATGTGTGGTGTCTTCATATGTGGATCGCGTTGGTGTGGTGTGTTGTGTCATTCAGTGCCGTGTGTTGAGAAGGGAGAGCTAACTCATCTAGCCATCCCGGCCCCCCGAGGCGAATATTAGCCTAGCAGTCACTGTAGTTGCTGCAGCGTGGCAACAACGCTGTTAAGGCCAGTGGAGCGGCGTGGTGTACGATGCTACCGGCGTCGCGGTGATGCTTCAATTCTACTTGGTCTGGATGATGGAGGGGCAAATAATCTTCGGTGCCGACTGGGACGACTAGACTGCTGCGATCGGTTCGTGGCGAGCTGTCGAACGACGGGCCGTTTTGGGGTGCGATGCAGCATGGTGTGGTGCGGCCTATTGCACATTTGGCATAAGGTGATTGATGAACACTTCTGGGTGGTGTGTACCGTTGCCAAGCAGTTTACGCAGTGCCCATGAGCTTCAGTAACCTTCTTCCGTTGCATGGGCTGCATGCTGCGAAAAATGCTGCAATGTTGTAGCCGATGTGGGCGCCGACATATGGGACATCAGCTGCGCTGAGGTTCCGCTAGGGGTGCTGAGGACGGTGGTAGTGGTCGCGTACCACTACGAGGAGCGGTTGCAGTGGCGGTTGCCGCTAGGCCTCCAGGCGTTGGAGTTGCCCCAGGGCGCGGCACGGTTATAGTTGACCTAACCGTTGGTATATACACATTCATTGTAATGAAAGGCAGAGCGAAGTTACAGCGTTCCGGTGGAAGTGCTGCCATAATCTGTGTTTTCAACTCCTTGTGCATAGTGCAGATCTTGCACATGAAAATGCGTTTCTTTATTTGAAACTTAAGACGGGGAATATAGAACACGAAGCAGAACTTTCGTGTCCAAGAATGGGTTAAGAAACAAGAATGAACTCCTTTTATCAATGAGTTTTGATTCCCTTAATAATGAGATATCGCGGCTGAAGTAGCACATTTAAGTGTATGCGATTAGTGCGACCTTTGCTTTTTGGAGTTATAGGTGCATCAATGGAGATTCTGGGTGAATTCCCTTAACTTTATTTTTGAATCGCTCTATGAACTTTAGCAAATAGGCGATAACTCGAAGGGCACGAGGGAACGATGAAAATCGCTCAAGGATGTCACTATCATCCAATGTTGCGTGAAAGCAGTCGATTTTTCGACTTTCTGGGGCACATGTATTGCGCATTGGCGATTTTGGCAAAGAATCGGGAGATTCTGTTAACCATTCCAGCAGAGGGTGGTGGGGACAAGGTGAAGCGGCTTGCACCCTCTTGTACATACCTAAATCGGCAGGAATGTCAGCACTGGCTACTTGTCGCCAAGTGGCTGACCCCACTAGGTCAAGTATATGTGACGTACAAATAGATATGTACGTCTTCCATGCGTGTGGTGATTTTTCCAACCAGGCTAGAACTATTTCAGAATCGGACCAGAGCACACTGGCACAAAGCGAGAGAAATGAGACATTAGAAACACACGAACTGTGCAGTGAAAATAGCTTAACAATTAGCTCTTATAATAAATTAAATTGCGATATAAAATCGTGTTTAATTCCTATAAATCGAAATGAGTATTGATAATAAAGGCATATGTTATATAACAAAGTAGTTTTTATGTAATAATATGTTGTTTTATTATTTTAAAACAATTGTTTTACAAGTGCCCTTTTGAGTGGTATGTTTTTCCTTATATATCGATTTAAGGTATACAAAAAGTTGTGATCCCTGTCTCGCCCTTAAATGAATCAAGTTTGTTTATATTAGTTAATATTTTCTATGTCTATGCTTTTGATTTCATCTGCAACTTTTCGCAACTTTCTTTGTTATTCATGTTATTCTGCCAGGCATGCGATTTTTTGTGTGTTATTTTTTATAATTTTTTGTATTTACGTGTACGTATATTCTTGCATATTTTTTTGTTTTTATGTTTTTTTTCATCATACATATATACACATATTTGAGCTTTGGTTTTCATTTTATCATTTTCTCACTTTTATCAAATGTTTGTTTTATACGTACTTTTATTTAGGCACATTATATCGGTGTAAACTTTCACGCCTACATATCTTTGAATTTTGGTGTTTAGAAAATGTGTGAAGAAATATCACTTATCACCGAAGAAAATTTAATAAAGCTTCATTATTTACTTATTAGAAGCTTCGTTAACAAAAAACTTGATATTAACTTTTAAAAAGTTTCAAAGGAAAAACAGTTATCCCGAGCCAATAAAGGTCTCAGAATCTAATGTTGAAGTTGAGAAAAAAAAATTATTGGACCACATTGCGTCAGAAATGTAATTAATGAACGGAATAAGTCCTCTAATTACCTATTATCAATAGATGCAAAGGAATTAACTTCAAAATATTTCTGGTATTATCTTCCTTCGTCAGTCCGCAAAATTTTAATTCACGCTCCTGATGTTTTTCACTATGCACCAGTTTCAATTGTAGAGCTCCCATAAGAATATGCTGAGTCAAGCAATAAGGACGTTAAGATGTATCGACTCCATCATACATGAAAGAACTAACGGATCGCTACAAATCAGGACTTGCTGAACCGATTGCAAAAGTTAATCAATTTTATTAAAATCAGTTTTTGATTTAGTTGAATAATATTGAAAAAATTCCTTTTCTCGTTTATCAAATTTTTTAATTTAATATAATTAATTAAAATTTGTTACCATCGGGGGGTGGCAGAGTGGGAAACGGCTCTCCCTTTTATATATTTTAAAAAGCTTTGGCAAAAGTTTCACTTTTATATATGCAGTGGATGTATTTTTGGCCGCTGATTCCATACAAGACCGACCACTGTGCAGAGATGCAATCTGTTTTTCTTCAGGTTTAAGTGGGTCTGCACCATGGAAACTAATTTTGCGAGTAGTAGGGCGCCGCGGAGCTCAAGTTGAGGTAGACTTAGCGTTTTTAGAGGAACCACTTAACCTTTGCTACTATTAAGAGGCTTGTAGTCGCGTTATCGCTTTGTGTGCGCACATAGGTAGTGGCACAGTATGCCTTTTCAGAGGCGTCACAGAAGCCGTGTAATTCGATTTTGCGTTCGGGGGAATAGTTTACTCACCGTGCGATTTGTGTCTGTGAGATATCGTTTAGATTGCTCACGAACTGGGACCACTTTTCTAAAAGAAGTGGTTTTACTTGCTCGTCCCAGTCGGTCCCGTCTAGCCATAATTCTTGTATCAGCATTTTAGCTTTTATCATAATTGTCGGAAGCCATCTTGCGGGGTCGAAAAGTTTTGCCACAGATAATAGAATTTGGCGTTTTGTAATGGCGGATATATATATATTATAACCTGTGATAAGGCTTCGTATGCGTGTGGAAGACTGTGACTTCCAGATAAAATATCGTCAACATACGTTTGCGTTTTTAACACCTGGGTTGCCAGAGGGAATTCTGAATTGAGTTGTCATTGTTGTGACTGGTTCCGCAACGAGTCCACTTAGGACCCATCCGAAAATGGTATTTTGCGCCGGAAATATTTTTGTAATTTTCTCAATACCGTTGAGTATTATCTGTGGTATGAGATCGCTGCCTGATAGAAGATCTATTTGTGCGGGAGTGTTGCAGTTTGGGTCTGCTAACTTAAGGTGTGAAACCTTTTGCCAATGCTTGCTATTTATATTATAGCTTGGAAGCATGTTTGTTAGTTACGGTAAGACAATAGCTTCTCTATATCTAGCGGATGCTAGGGCGGAAATTAGGGTAATGGGGCAGATTTTATTAGAGTTTTGAACTACTCTTCCGCCCATTCCCGTAGTTTCGAAATTGGCTAATATTGTAGGCAGTTGTAGCACATTTTGTGCGCTAGACGCTATAAATGATCGTTGTGATCCTCGGTCTATTAAAGCCCTGAGTTCCTCGGTGTTCGATGGAGACGACTGCTGTGGGTAGTAGTACCCTATTGTGGTTTTCGCTATGTAGCTTTTGCGTTTTTAATGCCTTTGAGCAGCATGGTGCTTCTTAGCAGTTTCCTGAATTTGTTGTTGCAACTAAACCTGTTGCTCTTTTTACGTTTGCCCTTTTTGGGAGTGAGCTGGAAAATTGGTAATATGTTACATCGAATGATGTCGTTTATGGAAATAAACGCAAATAAATTTGCTTTCACAGTCTTTAAGCTTGTGTGCATGTGATAAGCAGTTTGTGCAAAGTCTTTTGGAATTTACAAAATTGTTTCGGTCAATTATATTCAGTTTCTTAAATCTATCGCAAGATTTAAGTTTATGCCCCCCTATGCATAGTTCGCATGACGTTTGTTTGTACTTTTCAGATGTGAACGTTTGATTTTTGAAGAAGCACCTATTTGAATAGTTGTTGCTACTGGCTTGGGTTCTTTGGAAGCTTCTATTAAGGCCATGGGAAATACCTTTTAGTTTAATTATCTTTTACCAACTCTTTTTGCGATTTCATACTGGTCAGTTAGGAAATCTTTGATTTGCTGCCACGTGGGGCATTTTTTTCTTGGTAAGAGAGATTGCTCCTATAGCAATAACGATTTTTCTGGTAATGCGGCGATGCATATATTTACCAGAATTGGGTCTAATTTTCTGTGGGAACGTTTTGTGACGATAAAACCGACAAACAGTTGGAAACAGTGTATTGAAATTTCATATATTCTTCACTTGTTACCTTTTGAATTTTTGGCAATTTCATTAATATCGTTATTTGCTTATCTACCAGTATTCGTTCGTTTTCGTGCCTTGATTTCAGAACTTCACAAGCCATATGGAAATTGTCGTCATTTAATGCCAACTGTTTTACGATGATGCCTGCTTGACCTTTTGTTTTGTATCGGAGATGATACAACTTTTGTGCATTTGATAATTTTGGATGGTCTATGTAAACGGCTGTGAACATGTCCTGGAAGGACGGCCATTGTTCATAACCACCATGAAAAATTTCAATGTCACAAGCGGGCACCTTGAGGTGGATACCCGAACTTGCCTTTTGATTTTGAATTTGTGGCAGCTCTACTCTCTGAGGTGGAGTGGGTGCAATTGCTTTAATTAATTTTATCTGCTTAAATATCATTGCTTTTGTAACTTCTAACTGATGTAAGCAGTTTTCATATTTGGCGTAGGCCGAGGACTTCAAATTTTTTGGTGGATATGAGTTATCACATTCCACTATTGCGTCATAAGAAGCTTGGAGGCGTATCCAAAAATTGTCGAGATTTTCTTTTTTGATCTCTAATGCCGATTTAGAGTTATCCTGAATAGGCGAAGATGAAAACCGAGTGCAATATCTCAGCAATGAATTTATTGCATGTTATGTCTTCACCCCTTTTTTGTTTCGTAGCAACTGAGTTCGTTTAGATTATTTTGAGTCTGCCGAACTCAGCAAAAATAACGAAATGCCCCGTTGTCGTAATACTGAGCAGCAGGAGGACGAGCAACCAACTACAACAACTCAATTATCACGTGAATCCTTGTCAGGAAATGTCGTTCATCGTCTGCTCAAAATATGGCCATTGATTGAACAAGTTTGTTCAACAAAAAAATATTTAGACAAGCCCTACCCTTGGGCCTACAAAATGTTCTTGATGCGCTTTAATTTAAAATTTTAAAATTTACTAGGGGAACGAAGAATACCGACTTGAAAATGAACCAAACTTAAGTTCGTCATCTAATGTTGTAGTTCATTTCAGCCACATTGTGGCACGTTTCGTCAATCATTATATTTTCTTCGACAACAACTACTACACCAGTCTCCCATTATTGGCTTATTTGCACACTCAAGGAATTTCCGCATTGGGAACAGTTCACGAAATTAGAATTCCTGGCTGTAAACTGCCAGTGAAAATGCAAAATCGGGGTGATGCAGACGAGTAAATACGTAGCGTCGTTTCACGGGATTGATATTTCCACAGTCTCCTGGAAGGATTCAAAAGTGGTCAACATGGCTTCAACACTCTCCAGCTGTTGAGAGGTTCAATAAAAGAACACTGTGCATCGAAAAATCCCATGTCCAAATGTTATACACGAATATAACAAGTACATGGGCGGTGTGGATCTTATGAATTCATCATTATCATATGCTTGATATGGCAATGATTGATTTGTGGATCCTATGTAAATGTCATTATTCCGTAATGTCGCAAACAAACCCTGTGATGAACCCGCACGAATATGAATTGGCGAAGTCTTGATGACAAGTGGAACCCTGTTACAAAGAAAACGAGCCGAGCTTTAAAGGGTTAAACTTAGGCTCTTTGCTTGACTTAATGAGAAATTCTCATTTGAGTTAATAAGGTTAATTTTAATACATATTAATTGAATAAGAAGCAAAATACAATAATAAGACTAAGTGACTCTACGACATATAATATAAATTAAAAAGACCTTTTCATCGAATAATGAATGTCGAATCCTATCTTTTAATTTTCGTTTAATATATGGTTATATACATATTAATTATTTGAGTTGTATTTTAAAGCAACCGGTTCTAAATTAAATGTGAAATGATTGGTGCAGAGATATATTCTTCGGTTGGTTCTTAATATTACTGCAGGATTGTGATATGCTTGTATTATGAGATATACATTAGTCCTGTACTACTATATTACTGGTCAGTTCAATTGAGCTCACGACCACCTCTGATTTCTTAACTATTTATAATTTTCAAGTATTAGAGTATAGTGGCTGTAGAAATTTCAAAAAAAACCCAAATCATAACAAATCACTTATTTTGTCTAATCCGAAATCAACTCGCTTGTCATCTTTTTTACTTTATAATAACGATCCCCCGAAACACTAAAAGCTCCATCAGGATCGGGAAGGACGTCTCCGAGCTGTTCGATACTAAACGAGGTTTCAGAAAAGACGAATCTCTTTCGTGTAATTTTTTCAACCTACTTCTGGAGAAAATAATTCCGCAGAACTAAACTGAGAAGGTACAATCTTCTATAAGAGTGTAGAGCTGCTGGCGTTGCCGATGATATTGATGTCATTGGCCTCAACACCCGTGCCGATAGTTCTGCTCTCTCCAGAATGGATAAGGCAGTGAAGCAAATGGGTCTGGTGGTGAACGAGGGCAAGACAAAATATCTCCTGTCATCAAACAAACAGTCGTCGCATCCGCGACTAGGCTCCAAAGTCACTGTTGACAGTCGTAGATAATTTCGTCTATCTTGGAACCAGCATCAACACCAACAACAACGTCAGCAAAAATCCAAATTCCGTGAATTCTCACGTCATCCCACGTCAAAGAGAGAAGGGAGTAGCATTTTTCACTGTTCAGTTACATTACGCGCCCATAAGATAGGTCGCGCCAGCTGACACGAACCACGATTCTACGTTTCTCACTGGTTGTGCTATAAGAAGTAAAGTCCTCTCTCGACGAACAAAAACAAAACTCTATAAGTCACTCATTATTCCCGTTCTGCCATATGGTGCAGAGGCATGTACGATGACAACATCGGATGAGGCGACGTTACGAGTTTTTATGGTCCTTTGCGTGTTGACCACGACAAATATCGCATTCGATTGAACGATGAGCTGTATAAGAAATACGACGACACTGACATAGTTCAGCGAATTAAAAGACAGCGGCTTCTCTGGCCAGGTCATGTCGTCCGAATGGACGAAAACACCCCCGCTCTGAAAGTAGGAAGGGGAAGCAGAGATAAAGGAAGACCTCCACTCCGTTGGAAAGACCTGGTGGAGAAGGACCTGGATTCGGTTAACGACTGACGCGCTGTTGTTAACTCGGCTATAATCGCGTGAGCGGTTTCTACGCCAGTAAAGAAGAATAAGAATTACGATTATAAGTACAAGTGCAGCACACGTGGACTCAGAGAGTGTCTGGCAAACACTGGTTTAGAGTAGAACACAAAATCAACTTAATTTTGACAAATTTTGCTTATGAAATGTAAAAATACTAAATTATGGTAGTCAAAGTTGCTGGAGGGAAACTTTCGCTTGCAAAGTTGTCAGGTAACAGTTAAGTTAAAATGATTATTCAATGTAACAGTTCTTATTTAAGTGTATACCCAGTAGTTCTTTTTTTTTTTTAATAATTCACTCATTACCACGGAATAACAAAAAAATGCAAATGTAATTTATGTTTAAAGTGGTTTTAAATGATCCATAAAATATGTAAAGTATAATATAAATAAGTACACGAGGGGTATCGACGAGACGGTGTCCACATTCAGCAAGGTAAATGATGTTTTTTCGAATGTAGTCTGGTGGTTGCTGATGAATCGATGACTTGAGTAGAGCTCTGGATCGCTGAAGACTCGAATTAACGTATCACACAGGATCGGTGAATAATCGAAATGTATGCATATATAAAACGGCTATCATCCAATCCATTTTTGTTTGAGATGGTGAGCAGGCGCGATGCGATGATGTGATATGTTGTCCTGTGTGGTGATGTATGGAGTATCGCATGTGGTGTATTGTGCTGTGTTTTGTTGGGGTGCGCCAGTTTTTCCCGGGTGGAGTGGGGGTTTCTTAACTCATTTAAACATCCTGTGCCCCCTAGGCGAGTTTTTCGCTTAGTATTATACGTATATGTTGGAACGTGTATTTAGGCCTACTCTTGAGGGAGGAGCCGAAGTTGCAGAATCCGTGGTAATGAAGCAGTGGTAGTGGTATCTGAATGCGTAGGAAAGATTTTTTTTGTTTTAAGTACTTTCGATGAATCATATTTTGCTGCGGGGATCGGGGCTTGAAATAAGCAACTTTATTGTTCGTGAAGGGTTTATATTTATATTGATAAACTCTTATGTGAATTTTTTTGGCTTGACGACTTTTTATTATGTTATACTCGTGTATATGTTATTTGTATCGACGGTTATTGACAATTTATTTACTGTCGGCTTATTACGGATTGCGACTCCACGCCTGACTAAGGTATGGCCAGAATGGGTGCGCCTTTGAAAACATGTTTAGGGCTGTTAAATGAGAAGGATCTTGCGGGTGTACAGTGAATAGCGCTGAATTCAGAACGGCTTTGGTTCTTGTTAATACTGTAAACAATTTTTCATAGTTAATTTGAAGCTTTCTACATCTGATTCTCATAATAACCAATATGAGGAGCGCTTATGTAGGAAAGATAAGAGCAACTTTTGCTTTTATAAGTTTAGGTGCGTCGCTTTATCGCATGGAGAGTATAGAGATCCCTTAACTTTATTTTTGTATTAACCTATAAGTTTTAAAATTCAGAAAACTATTAGGCAACATGGAATGTAGGGTATGGATTTTTCAACTTTCTGGGATGATTATGTTTATGTTATGTTATATCATCATTGGCGAAAGAAATCCTGCAGGGTGGAAAAGTTTTGCCAAAGGGTATAAAATTTGCGTTTTTATTGTTTCGGATAATTGCCGGAAGATGCGGTTTAAGTGGTAATTAGTTCTGTGACTAGTTTACATTGAGTTTCGCTAAGCAGCATTTAAATTGTTTTACCATCGGGCATTGTGTCTCGTGTGAATTTTCGGTATTTAGGTTGTCGCGATTTGCTTTTGCAGTTAAACCCGTGGTTTTGTTTTTATAAGCGCTTATTTGGGGCGGGATGGGATGCATGCTGTAATAAAACATTGAATTTTAAGTTTTTAAACTTCTCGTAAGATATAAGTTTATGCTCTCTTTTACATAATTCACATGACGTTTGCCTTTTCAGTTCGGATGTTAACGATTGCGTTTTTTAAATGCTTCTATATTGTTGTTGCATCTAGCTTGGAGTATACTGAAAGTCCTTTTGAGGTCATTTTGAATATTTTGATTCAATTAGTTTTCTGCCTACCCAGCGATTTCGTACTGGGTAGCTAGAAAATCAAGCATTTGTTGCCACGTGGGGCTATTTCGTAATCCAAGCGATTATAGCCATACCAATGACGACTTTTTCGGTAATACTGTTTTGCGTATATTTACCAGTATTGGGTCCCAGCTATCTGCAGAAATCTTTTGTGTCGACATACAATTGGAAACAGTGCATTAAAGTCTAATATATATACTTCATTTGCTTCTCTCTAAATTTAAGGCAAGTTTATTAGAGTCGTTACTTGTTTATCGACCAGATATATCGATATTGATATCATCGCCCTTGGCACCCGCGCCGTTAGTCTGCTTTATCCAGACTTTTCAAGGAAGCAAATCAAATGGGTCTGGTAGTGAACAAGGGCTAGACGTCACTGTTGACAGTCATGGCTTTGAAGTCGTAGATAGTTTCGTCTATCTTGGAACCAGTATTAACACCACCAAAAATGTCAGCCTGGAAATCCTACGCAGAATAACTCTTACCAGCAGGTGCTACTTCGGACTTCATAGGCTATTGAGAAGTAAAATCCTCTCTCAAAGAACAAAAGCCAAACTCTATAAGTCACTCATTATTACCGTCCTACTATATGGTGCAGAGGCATGGACGATGACATCATGTTATTAGTCGACGTTACGAGTTTTCGAGAGAAAAGTTCTGCAAAAATTTATGGTCCTTGGCCACAGCGAATTTCGCATTCGATGGAACGGTCAGCTGTACTGCCGAGGTCATGCCGTACGTAGGGACGAAAACACTCCAGCTCTGAAAGTATTCAACGCAATACCAGGCAGGGGAAGTAGAGGAAGAGGAAGACCTCCACTCGGTTGGAAGGACCAAGTAGAGAAGGCCCTGGAAAAAAAGAAATGACTGGCGCGCTGGAAAAAAAAATGGAATGAATTTTGGAAAAAAAACTTACTAATACTATAGACAAAGAACTTTAAAATGGAATTCGAAAAGAATTATTATTTTGGAAAATGGTTCTTCTAAGGTTTATTCGATATCTTACCTAAACAAAGAGTTCGTTGGCTTTGGGAGGACATCAAGAAGACTTAAGTCAGGAAGGATTCCGTGGAAATTTTCTGTCCTTTGTAAAACTCGTCGTCCGATATGATCACCTTTTGCGGCAAATTTTGGATATGCCCCAAGGTAATAAAAGTTATTTTAAAAGTTTTTTATCGTTTTGGTTTGTTTATAATTATTAACTGTTTAATATCAGCACTTTTTTGAAATTGTGTTTTTTCATGTTTTTAGGATCTACAAGATATCTGAGTGTAACAATTCAAAATGATTGAGAGCCTGGGGACCAAACTCGATACCCATCTACTATAACAATATATGTACTTAGAATGTCAACGATTTTTGCCACCATAACATAGAGGTAAAAGAAGTGTTTCTAGGCTTTTATGCAGCCATCAAACATGACGCAGTACATTTAATCAATCAATTGTCATTATTATATTGTTTGATTTAACAAAAGGTGTGGGGCAAGGCTATGATGGAGCCAGTGTGATGAGTGGTGTGTAAAAACATATTTAGGATAGCCAGTCTAACGCAGAATACGTATTGTTTAACTCATAATTTAATTTTGATGATAAGTGATGTGGTTGTGTGGAAATTCACTTTTTTTCGCACCGTTGCAAGATTGGCATTACTTTTTGGAAACAGCATCAAACGATGGAATCTACTGTTCCAAAATTCACTGCCGAATCGGACACCACTCTAAACAAACTAACAGGGCATTAGCAGGTCAAAAAACTAAAAAGAACTCTTGTTTGCCATTTTGAATATGCTGAATAGAGATCATCATAGATATTAATCGATTGTCGTTTTTTTATATTTTGTAACTCTACTCAAACACGAAAAAGCTAAAAATAAATAAATTTTACATAAATTTCGTAAATATTATGAAACAAAGTCAACATATATTTTTATTTTTATTGTTAATTATTTTTTTACTATGTTATAGAAAATTTAATATTTGTTATCGACATATTTACTTTAATTCAAGTGTGAAAACATCTCTAAATAATGAAATGAAATAGATTTTGTGACTGTCACTTACAGAATAGCAAAATCGTCTCAAGTCACAAAAATTTTCTTTAACTTAAAATCTCAAATTTAGAGACTTGTGATTATATCACAGTACAGAATCGCACGGCTAATATGCGTACCTTGTGAATGACATTTTGATTATCAAATCTGTTCACGGTATATTAAAGGTAAGAAATACTTTTGTTAGCGAATAGATTATCGATTGTTATATGTAACAAAAGTATTTGTTACCAAAATTTCTGTTAGTATTATTATTTTTGTTATCAGTTTTTTACTTTTAACATATAAATATGCTAGCGTGTTTGTTATATATTTCTTTGCAGTAACAAGCATATTTGTTATTTCGATTTCCTCGATATGTTATTTTATTTGTTACCCATTTCTTACTTCTAACAAATTCATAGGTTAGTGTGTTGGTTATAGTTTTGTTACCTTTTGTTTTGCGCCAGTCGTTTCTTTTCTTTTCTTTTTTTCGCACGGTGGCGCCAATTAGAGATTCCAAGCAAAGACAGGTTCTTCTCCACCTGGTCTTTCCACCGGAGTGGAGATCTTCCTTTTCCTAAACCCAATGGTGCTCTCAGAGAGCAGGAGTGCAAGTTGAGTAGAAAATCACTCGGCTGTATGTTGTGAAGGCAGATTCTCGACGTCGAACCTTCCTTCCGTTTGTTGACGTTCATTCTGCACAGATGCGATGAGTATCTTCGCTGCAACAATGTTCGAGTCAATACAAGGAATTCGGAGTGTACGCACGTCTAAAACACTGGATACGTGTCTTCCGTTTATTACAACATGATCGATGGCTGGTGGCTTGTCGATTCGGAGACATCCAGGTAGCTTGATGAATTTTCCTATGGTGGAATCTAGTATTATAGATCCCTTTTGGTACATCGGGCTTTTCTTCTGTCGGAGCGTGGGTGCAAATCAGCGGTTTTGATGCTGATTGCGGCTAAATGTTCATCTACAAGAGTAAATGCCATGACTCGCAGGCGAAACCTCTTTCGCATCAAGAATTCCACATTGAATTTTATATGGCGTCTGTAGTAAATGCCAAAAGGGCCTAGTTGTATCGGTCCTTGTCCCACTTATCGTTCGTCATGAACGGCAATGATATCAGCCTTTACTCTTAGAAGGACATTAACCATCTGGGCAGCGGCACCTTCCCAATTAAGGGACCGGACATTTTAGGTGCATGCCCATAAATAGTAATCTTTAATGCGTTTATAGGTCGTTCACCAGAAGGGGGTCTCTCGTCCGAGGCTGTTTTTTTCTTTTCTTTGGGGTATTTTTCACGTGGCGGGTCCTAAAACCCAGCGCATAAAACTTAGGGAGATGTTTCGATTTCTCCCTTTAGCTCACCTTGAAACGGATGTTGTTTGGCTACGCAGTGAATTTTTAGTCTAAGACCAGAATTCGTGAACTGCTTGCGTCATTTGTGAACAAATCGTTTATGTAGCCAACTGAATAGTGATCAGAGAACTTTCCTCATTTGCGTGAACATGACTTCATTCTCCCCAGATACTGATTAACCTTAAAATATATAAGACACTTTAAACTAATTAAGATTAAAAGAAGCTTACTGCTTGAGGTCCACCAGCCCATATCTGTTCATTAACAGCAATTTTTTTGTTTCTTAAATAAGACTCTAAAGTTTTATGCATATAAAAAGTTAATATCCCTATCTATCTATCCCAACTGAATAGTGATAAGAGAACTTTCCTCATTTGCGTGAACATGACTTCATTCTCCCCAGATACTGATTAACCTAAAGAAATGTAAGACACTTTAAACTAATTAAGATTAAAAAAAGATTACTACTTGAGGTCCACCAGCCCATATATGTTCTTTAACAGCAATTTTTTTTTGTTTCTTAAATAAGGCTCTAAAGTTTTATGCATATAGAAAGTTAATATCCCTATCTACTTCAATAACTTCTTTAAGTTTTGAAATTGTTATATTAAATAATTATTTGCTTCTAAATTTGAGGTTTGAATTCTCTATTATTACGTGGTTATTTTCATCCATTTTGTCAATATATCTTTCTATTTTGTCTCTGTCGCTATCCTTCATTGTACCGTATAGCCATTATTAGTAACTAATATCCCACCCAGCCAGCGAAGAGGACTAATTAACTTTATATGATCGAGTATGCGTCATCATCGAGTATGAAGATCATATAAAGTTAATTAGTCCTCTTCGCTGGCTGGGTGGGCTAATAGTTACTAAATATGATTTAATCTTATTTAGTTCTTTTATGTAAAATGTGTTTCTCTCAGTCTGTGGGTTGTTCGAAGTTGTGTTCCAGAGTTTGGGTAATTTTTGTAATTTTTAAACGGTCAATAATACGTAATATTGTGATGATGCTGCATGCCTTTGAGAGATTTTGGGGCGAAACCGTTTGCACCCTCAAAGTACCGTTCCTCAATATCAGAAATTAGGGTTTTAATCGCCAACATTTGATTTTTCCCAACAATTTAAAACTTCTTTTAATATTTGCTGTGAGGATGTTATAAGTCGATCATAATTCCCGTCCTGATATATGGTGCAGAGGCTTGGACGATGACAGCAACCGATGAGTCGACGTTACGAGTTTTCGAGAGAAAGGTTTTGCGAAAGATTTATGGTCCTTTTCGCATTGGCCACGACGAATATCGTATTCGATGGAACGATGAGCTGTACGAGATATACGACGACATTGACATAGTTCAGCGAATTAAAAGACAGCGGCTACGCTGGTTAGGTCATGTTGTCCGGATGGACGAAAACACTCCAGCTCTGAAAGTATTCGACGCAGTACCCGCCGGGGGAAGCAGAGGAAGAGGAAGACCTCCATTCCTTTGGAAGAACCAAGTGGAGAAGGACCGGGCTTCGCTTGGAATATCCAATTGGCACCACGTAGCGAAAAGAAGAAACGACTGGCGCGCTGTTGTTAACTCGGCTATAATCGCGTAAGCGGTGTCTACGCCAACTAAGAAGAAGAAGTGAGGATATTATCAAGGGACGTCTTTTTGTATCTGGATTCTTGTCACCAGCATTTCTGTATTCATTATTCTAAACCTTTTGTCTATAGTGTTATGGAATCTTTCGATGTCCGCATTGCCAGTTTGTATTTTGTAATATTAAAATTTGTTGCGTTAAATTCATTATCACCCTTTATGCGTTTTGGCTTTGGTTTTAAGAAATGATTTGTATACCCTTGTTACCATAGAGTATATTAATAGTATGCTACAGAGTATAATAGTTTTATTCACCTAAGGGTTGTATGTATCACCTAAAACCAGGCGAGGTAGATATAAGGATATATATGTATGTATATACAAAAATTATCAGGATGGTAAGAATAGTTCAAATTAGTCCATCCGAGCAAGCTTTAACTTTAGTAAAAATGGAGATATCTTGATGAAGCCTAACGCTCAGGTTACATAGTACAAAAAAAATTACCAGTTCGTAGATGGGCGTATTCGGACCACTGCCATGCCCGCAAATCGCCATTAGCCGAAAACTTATAAAGAACCATAACTAAGCACTAAATTGAGATATAAAGCTGTAATTTGGCACAGAGGATAGCAGAAGCAAACAAAGTGGGCGTAGCCACGCCGTCTAGTATGTTTTATGTACATATCTCCTAAACCACTAAAGCTACTACAACCAACAACTCGGATATTATAAGAACTTCTACCAACAGTGTGAAACGGATGAAATCGAAGGATAACCCCTCTCACTCTCTATATAACGGTACTGATCAAAACTACTAAAGACGTTATAAATCCATAACTAATTACGCCAGAGAAATTAAATTTTACTTCCGAGATGGTATGAGAAGGCTTTAAGAGAGCCGGTGTGAAAATTGGAGAATGGGCGTCGTAACGGACTACAACTACGCCTACTTGTAACATAATATAATTTACAAATCCATTTGATCCTTTCACTTTCCAGTACACAAATCAATTAAGAGTAGTAATTAACATAACTTCCTAAAACTTGGCATTAGTAGTTTCTTTAAAGTATGACCGAAAATTGTCCAAACTCAAAGAAAAATTTTCAAGACCCAAGGTACCGAATATGTAGACGCCAGTATCTATAGTTGACTTTTGCCCGAAAATATCGGACAATGTATGATACGATTGAAACAAATGCGAGAGAGAAACCTTCCTTTTAACATTACTTCAGTGTATCAAAAATGGATGGAATCGTGACAATACTTCTCTGAGATACCGTATTTATAATATAAAGTTTCAACTTTCTAGGTGCCTTATGCTGGATATATCGAACAATATTTAAGTTCACGCAATGAAAATTACAAAACTTGTTTTACTCACACAGTTCATCTTTGAGCTATAAATAGATACAACTGGGCGAAAACTTGACCTAGCCCCCATAAGCTAAGATTTTCAAACATCCGTCTGACTTTGCTCCATATGATTGGTGATTGTATGTAAGGTACCTTAGTGAAACCCAGGGAACGTTTTTTTAAATAAGTGCCATGATAAAAGTTAAGGCGTTACGTAGGTTTACGGATTTACAACACTAGTATTGTCCTAAATTCTCATGTTGATACGAATAATAATTTGGGAGGTACAGCTATGAGAACTTGTGAGTTCGAGGCTAGTTAGGCTAAGTGCGCCGTTTTTAATTGCGTTTATGTCGGAACTGTGTTTCTTAAGTCGGTTGGAAAGATTTCTCGAGAACACCTCAACCGATCTTCATGAAATCTTACACAGGTCTTTAAGATACATTTCTTAAAGACTTGGACAAAGGATTATTTTTTTGATTATAACTATTTGAAAAAAACATGTCGCGAAATTTTAACTTTTCTAGAAATTTCTCCCGAAAATCCGATTTCCAGTTTTTGTATCTGTTTAAATGAGTTATGCATCCACCCCCTCTACCCGGTAAAACTGGCGCATCCTAATACTACAGTGCAATTCACCACAGCAGATGACACTACAGCACAACTCAACACATCTGTACACCAACCCACTCAACAAAAGGGATGGGCAACGGGAAGGCAGACTCAATTGGTTCTAACCAATTTGTGCGACACATACATACAATTCCATCATCAAGACATTCGCTAATACACTGCGCCGCGTCAACATCTTGCGCCTCTAACGCGATTATACAATGCGGCCTTGACCCGCGGCTTCTCGATCACCAGCATCGGCAAATCTTTCTCGGAAGTGAAGTCTCACCGCCTATTCCGTCGAGATTTATGATAACGAACTTTGTAAAAATTCAAATTTATGCTACAAATAAACGTTAAACGATTGTACATTGTAACCCGTGTGTATTTTTACTAAGGACTTGTTAAAGTGGTTAGAGCTTTTCTGTGCACATTTGGGCAGCAAATTATTCATGGTCCTTCGAGCCTTACCGAAAGGCACCTTCGGATTTTTATAAAAAAAAACAGAAAACACTACATTAAAATACATAAGATTTAATTACATATATTAAAACCAATTGTGTGGACAAAAATAGTGCAGTAAATTAATAAGAAAACAAGAAAAATGGTGCAGTGACACACAAAAAAACCTATAAACATATACATATTCACGGTGTGTTACAAGAATGGTGGAGTGACAAAAAAACAAAACTAAATTCGGTAACAAAGTGCAGTGACATAAAGTGCAAAAACGAACAAAAACAAAAAATAAAACTAAAAACCTAAAAAATACAAACATATTTACAAAAAAATAAATGGAAGTGCAAGAAAACAAAAACATAAAAACACTGTGCGCGAATTCCTGCTGTAAAACAAATATATATAAATATATACCAACAAATTAAACGGGCGCGAATTTTAAACAAAATAGAACAAATAATATCAACAAACAAAAAAAAATAACACAGACAGCCGGGCGCGAAAACCCAAACTGAAAGCATATAGATACAACAAACACTATTCGGGCGCGAACAAAACAAAACAAAATACAAACAACAAACACAACAGGTCCAACCAACTGAGAGAAGCGGAGGAGCAAAATTGGCGGGAAAAACATACATACATACGTATACCAAAGGCGCACTTTACATATAAAAGGAATACCAAGTGAGCGTATCAAGTCCTTTAATACATATCTACACATATGCATATATACAAGTACCAAATTTCGATGCCTAGGTACTAGCTTACCTTAGTGTATTCAAATACACATATTAACAAAAAAAAATTCAAATACTTCCCATATTTTCCGGCATACCTCTTAAATGTTTAATAAAACAAAAAGCAGGATTCTATAAACTAAATAAGCAAAAGCACATATGTACAATAATCAAAATCGAAACATTTTAAATAAAACAAAAAAAGAAAAAACGCAAAGGCAAAGATACATATATTCAAACATATTTCTCCATACCTCTTTTAATTTTATATATTTGTACATATAAAAATATACATAAGTGCATAATCTATATGGACATTTATACATACATACGTACAAAACAAATCGCAGTTAAACAAAAATTGTGCACGCACAATATACAATATATTCACATATTCTAAGCCCACATTGGCAATTATCCGTCAATACCTCTTGTTCTTTGGCAAACAAAAACAAGCAGGATTGTATACAAAAAGCGAGTTGATCTCTCTAACGAGCTCTCAATTGCTTAAGAATATAACAAAAGGCATAATCATAAGCACACAAACAATTCGTGCATACTTATATAAATAGCGCATTGATCTCTTCAGCGAGCTCTCAATTGCATAAAACATACATATAAAGCATACATACATACAAACAAGTCCAAGTATTAGGGTGTGCCTAAATACTAACACAAGGACGGAAAAAGTTTTAATAAATTAAAAGTTCTGATTTGATAAATATAAATCGTCTAAATAATAAATAAATGAAATCAAAGACATTTTCAAACTTAAAACTAAAATATAAAATATGTAAATATACATATATTATTATTTGCAAATAAATAGAAACAGTAATAATAACACGATATAACATACTCGTTTTTACCAACCTAAATCAAAATTCAAAACTCTACTTACCTCAAAGAGTATTCAGTTTTAAGTAATATTGTTTATTCAAATCAGTCGCACTAAGAGGAAAAATTTTTTTAATAATTTATATAGATATTAAAAAAAACCAAAATGGCTAATAACGAAAAAAATCAAAATACACCTGTAGGAGCTAAACGCTCAAAACAGACTTTTAAGTTTATTTCAGAAAGTGACAGTTTCACAAGATACTGCACTAGATTTGCCTCTTCACCGATTCACGAAAACTCTGAATCGTTATTAGAAGTAAAAGGCCAAAATCTTACAAATTTTTGGACTCGCCTCCAAACGGCTCATGACGCCATTGTAGATTCTGACGATTCAGATCTACCACAAAATTTTAAATTATCTGCTACCGCAATATACGAAAACTGCTTGGACCAGTACGAAGAAACAAAAGCTATGATCTCTGATCAACTAAAGCTCATTAAAACAATTTCACCTACTCCCCACAGTAGAGTAGAGCATACACAAATAGACAGTCAAAAGGCAAGTTCAGGCATCCACCTCGAGTTGCCCGCATGTGACACAGAAACATTCTATGGAGGTTATGAAGAATGGCCGTCCTTCCGGACATGTTCACAGCCGTTTACATCAACCATCCAGAACTATCAGAAGCACAAAAACTGTATCATCTCCGATACAAGACAAAAGGTCAAGCAGGCGTCATTGTAAAACAGTTCGCTCTTAATGACGATAATTTCAATTTGGCTTGGGAAGCTCTAAAAGCTAGATATGAAAACGAAAGAATACTGGTCGATAAGCAAGTAACGACACTATTAAACTTGCCTAAAATCAAGAAAGAAACAAGTGAATAATTTGAAAACACTACAATCCACTGTTTCTAATTGTTTGTCGATTCTGTCGACACAAAATATTCCCACAGACAGCTGGGACCCCATTCTGGTAAACATTTGCACCGCCACATTACCAGAAAAGTCGTTACTTCTATGGGAGCAATCACTCTCATCACGGAAAAAGTGCCCAACGTGGCAACAAATGAAAGATTTTCTCACCACCCAATATGAAATTGCGGAAAGGTTAGAAGAAAAAATAATCAAAACTAAGAACAAACACGACCAAAATGGAAGCTTTAGTAGACCCCAAGTTAGTAACAAAAACAATTTAAACAAAAACTTTCACAAAACGCAATCGTTCACATCTGAACAACTAAAACATACGTCATGAGAACTATGTACATAAAAGAGAGCATAAAATTATATCTTGCGAGAAGTTTAAAAACTTAAAAGTTAACGAACGAAATAGTTTTGTCAGGTCAAGAAGACTTTGCACAAATTGCCTGTCACATGCGCACTCATATAAAAATTGCAAAAGCATATTCAATTGTATCTATTGTCACAAAAGACATCATTCAATGCTTCATTACAGCATGCATCCCATCTCACCCCAAAGAAGCGCTTATACAAAAAGAATCACGGGTTCAACTTCAAAAGCAAATACAGAAAACCAAAATACTAAAAATTGCCAAGAAACGCAATGCTGCTCAAAGGCACAAAAATTTCGACAGCGAAACTCAAAGTAGACCAATTTCAGAACGAATTACCACCATTACAACTCAAGTTGAGGAAACCTCGAACGAATGCTTCAATTCACAATTGAAGAAATTTCGAGAGATAAGAAAACCCCCTCTCCTATCAAATAAAATTATAAAAGATCGGTATTGTGAGCACTTCTCTAAAGCCACAACTACTCGATTAAATAATGGCCGGTACGTCGAGCGACCACCACTAGAGCCACAATTTTTCAATACCCCACATAAAGGTAGAAGAAACAAGGTCAGATTCCCTCTGACAACCTCTTATAAAAATACAAATATATGTATGTTCGTAACTTTTCGACCCCGCAGGATGGCTTTCGCCAATAATGATACAAAAATCCTGCTTAAAAAATCTCAAGCTATGTAGCGCGGTACTAAACTTCAAATTAGTGCATACGCACTTTAACATAAAATATAATAAAAATGTCTCAAAAAGTCAAAAAAAAGAAATCGACACTTTTCATACAATATTGCCCCACAGAGGCTTAAATTTTCAAATATGTAAATAAAATTTCAAAAGCAAGTTAAGGGATCACCATACTCCCAATGCGATACAGTGACGCACCTCCGCTTACAAAAAGGCAATGGTCGCTCTTATCGCATCTATCCAAGCGCTCCTCATATGGGTGGATTATGGGAATCAGCTATACAAAGCATAATTATAAAAAATTATCTACTCCACGAATCGAAGCCGTTCTCTATTCACGGCACATCCCTCGCAAGATCCCTCTAATTTCATAGTCCTAATCGAGGGCTAAGGAGTACCCATTCTGGTCCTATTGGAGCCAGACGTGGAGATGCTATCCTTTATAAGCCGATTTATTTGGCGATAATCCAGAAAAAGCAAGTAATAAATGATCAGCATAATAACTATCAAAGAAAAACCCGTTTTATATAATAACTACGAAAAGCACTCGTAAATGCGCAATATATATATAGTTTCATATCATATGAACGTCAAAGCAAATACATACTAAAATATGTTTAAAACCAAAGGCATTTTCAGCATTTATTCTGAGCCCTCGGGTACTCTACTAGCAGTACGCCGATATACATTCCATCGCATATACATACACAATACTAGGCAAAATATTCGCCTAGGGGGCCCAGGATATTTAAATGAGTTAAGCATCCACCCCCTCTACCCGGTAAAACTGGCGCATCCTAATACTACAGTGCAATTCACCATAGCAGATGACACTACAGCACAACTCAACACATCTGTACACCAACCCACTCAACAAAAGGGATTTGCAACGGGAAGGCAGGCTCAATTGGTTCTAAGCAATTTGTGCGACACATACATACAATTCGATCATCAAGACATTCGCTAATACACTGCGCCGCGTCAACATCTTTCGCCTCTAACGCGATTATCCAATGCGACCTTGACCCGCGGCTTCTCGATCACCAGCATCGGCAAATCTTTCTCGGAAGTGAAGTCTCACCGCCTATTTCGTCGAGATTTATGATAACGAACTTTGTAAAAATACAAATTTATGCTACAAATAAACGTTAAACGATTGTACATTGTAACCCGTGTGTATTTTTACTAAGGAATTGTTAAAGTGGTTAGAGCTTCTCTGTGCACATTTGGGCAGCAAATTATTCAGTATCCGAGTTCTAAGTTAAGGTTTTAACTGAAACACGTACAGTTTTCACTTTAGATGACCTTGTAAGAAGTTATCCTGGAATGTCCGAATTTGAAATATTGTTTTCCAAGAATTTCAGAATTTCTTTGCTACCAGTGTATGTTTGTAACAATAAAATTTTTAATACAATATTTAATTTTTTGTATGAGAAAAAATTTGTTGAAAAAAGGTGTTTTTACCCGAGGAAACCCATGTAACCTCTTAATTTTCTCTTGCAAGGAGAAGTCCCTACATAATTAACTATAATAACAGGACCGGCCCTATACAATTTGACGTCCTACGCAAATGCCAAATTCTGTGCCCTTTCTAAATCTATTTGCTCTAACAACAAAATGTAAAACTTTTTAAAATTATTAACGTAATTTTATTAAAAACAAATACACTTATAAATCAAAACCTTAACATATGACCTTTTCAACTCCACTCAGTTGAATTAAGTACTTCAACTTTTTTCAGTACAAGTATCGTTGGTGATTTGACAGATAACACTGTGGAACATTTTTGGGATTATTGTCTGGGGGGTGAGAAATTCCAAGTCAGGGTGATGGTACTAGATCAGTATAGTAAAAACATTAAAGGGTTTGGCGTTCGTATGAGTCAGTTTTTTTTTATGACCTTTTAAATTTTTTCCTTATCTTGATGTTTTTTCGCTTAGTTGTAACATTTTGGCAAACACGTAGTTTTTATACTCTCGCAACAAAGTTGCTAAGGAGAGTATTACAGTTTTGTTCACTTAACGGTTGTTTGTAAGTCCTAAAACTAAAAGAGTCAGATATAGAGTTAAATATACCAAAGTGATCAGGGTGACGAGTAGAGTTGAAATCCGGATGTCTGTCTGTCCGTTAGTCCGTGCAAGCTGTAACTTGAGTAAAAATTGAGATATCATGATGAAACTTGGTACACGTATTTCTTGGCTCCATAAGAAGGTTAAGTTCGAAGATGGGCAAAATCGGCTGACTGCCACGCCCACAAAATGGCGAAAACCGAAAACATATAAAGTGTCATAACTACGCCATAAATAAAGATATTAAAGTGAAATTTGGCACAAAGGGAGGGGCATATTTGGACGTAATTTTTTTGGAAAAGTGGGTGTGGCCCCGCCCCCTACTAAGTTTTTTGTACATATCTCGGAAACTACTATAGCTATGTCAACCAAACTCTACAGAGTCGTTTTCTTCAGGCATTTCCATATACAGTTCAAAAATGGAAGAAATCGGATAATAACCACGCCCACCTCCCATACAAAGGTTATGTCGAAAATCACTAAAAGTGCATTAACCGACCAACAAAAAACGTCAGAAACACTAAATTTTACGGAAGAAATGGCAGAAGGAAGCTGCACTCAGGCTTTTTGAAAAAATTGAAAATGGGCCTGGCGTCGCCCACTTATGGACCAAAAACCATATCTCAAAAACTACTAGACCGATTTCAATGAAATTCGGTATATAATATTTTCTTAAACCCTGATGACATGTACGAAATATGGGTGAAATGTGTTCACAACCACGCCTTCTTCCAAAATAACGCTATTTTGAATTCCATCTGATGCCTTCTCTGTATAATATATACATTAGGAACCAATGATGATAGCGGAATAAAACTTTACACAAATACACACACCCGATCTTAGCCCTTCCCTACTTGTTTTTTTTTTTTTTTGATGTTAAACTACGTTTTTGCCAAAATGTTACAACTAAGCGAAAAAACATCAAGATAAGGAAAAATTTAAAAGGTCTTAAAAAAAAACTGACACATACGAACGCCAAACCCTGTGAGGGTTTTACTATACTGACCTAGTACCATCACCCTGACTTGGAATTTCTCACCCCCCAGACAAGAAGAAGATTTTGCGACGATAATAAAGACTTCGCAATCACTCAAATCCATTGAAACTACCTAACACCAATTAAGCCAAAGTTTTACTGACAACTTCTGATATTATGTTTGTCGCAGATTAATAAATTATTTTCTAAGTAAGTAATAAATTTGTTTGTATTTATGAGATGAAAGAACATTGTCATAAACTTTGCATTTTCTTACATTTGTTAGTCATCTGGAATGTACTTTAAAAAATTTTAACTTTGGGCTGGCGTATATGCTTGTTAAATGACGGATGATTAGCAAAATACTTCAAAGCATTTAATTTAAGAAACACTTTCAACGGTCCAATAACATTGTTTTCACTGTTTCTAAATTATAGCTTGCCTCGTCCAGTTTCGAGGTTTTATTCCAGACGCTTAACAATTTTTTTACTTTACCTATACATACTATATATGTCGAAAATAACTAATTAAAATAGTTTGAAGTTAAATATAAAAATATTTTGTTTACACGTTTTCCTTTTACTATTATTCGTTTCGTGGAGTAGAGAATTCTTCATAATTAATTTGATGCTTTTTAAAGCTGATTCCTATAACCCACTCATATGAGGAGCGCTTGGGTAGATGCGATAAGAGCGACCTTTGCCGTTTGTAAGTGTAGGTGCGTCACTGTATTGTATTGCGAGTATGGTGATCCCTTCCTTTTGAGATTTTATTTATTTTTGCAAATTAATGAAGTGTCGATTTTTCGACTTTTTGATTCAACTGTGTTATATTTTATGTTTTAGTGCGTATTCACTAATTTGGCGTTTAGTAGCCCGTCACCGCTCAAGGATGGCGAAAGCCATCCTGCGGGGCCGAAAAGTTGTATGTGCTTTTAATATAGAGACCGTCAGAGGTAGCTCTGTCTTTGTTTTTTATACCAATTTGTGGAGTATTGGAAAATTGTGGCTCTAGTGGTAGTCGTTAGACGTATCGGCCATTATTTTATCGAGTAGTTGTGGCTTTAGAGAAATCTTCACAATACTGATCTTCTAGAGTTTTATTAGTTATAGGGCGAAGTTTTCTTACTCAACTTGAGTTGGTATGGTGGTAACTACATAGTTCTGTATTTAGTCCACTGCGCCTAGAGCAACATGGTGTCTCTTGGTAATTTTTCGAGTTTTGGGTTTTGGGTTTCGGGATTTGCTTTTGCAATTAAGCCCGTGATTTTTTTTGTATAGGCGCTTCTTTGGGGGGAGATGGGATATGTGCTGTAATGAAGCATTGAATGGTGTCTTTTTTGACAATAATAATAAATTTGCTTTTGCAATTGCTAGATGTATGCGCATGTGATAGGCCATTTGTGCAAAAACTTTTTTTCATGACAAAATTATTTCGTTCCTTTATATTTAAGTTTTAAAACTTCTCGCAAGATATATGTTTATGCCCTTTGACGTTTGTTTTTTCTGTTCGGATATGAACGAGTGCGTTTTGTGAAAGCTTTTGTTTAAATTTTTGTTGCTTCTGGTTTCGGGTCTATTGAAGCTTCTATTTTGGTCGTGTTTAATGTTCTTAGTTTTGATTATTTTTTCTTCTACCCTTTCCGCAATTTCATATTGAGTAGTCAGAAAATCTTTCCTTTGTCACCACGATTACTCCCATAGAAGTAACGATTTTTCTTCTAATGCTGCGGTGATTGGTAAACATAGGGTCCCAATTGTCTATGGGAATATTTTGTGTCGAAAGAACCGACAACCAATTTGAAATAGTAGATTCTAGTTTGATGAATTCTACACTTGTTTCTTTCTTAATTTTTGGCATGTTCATTAGTGTCGTTACTTTTTTATCGACTAGTATTCTTTCGTTGTCATATCTTGCATTTAGAGCTTCCCAAGCCAAATTGAAATTATCGTCATTAAGAGCGAACTGTTTTACTATTATGGCTGCTTGACCTTTGGTTTTGTATCTGAGGTGATACAATTTTTGCGCTTGTGATAACTGAGGATGGTTTATATACACGGCCGGGAAAATGTCCCGGAAGAACGGCCATTTTTCATAACCTCCATAAAATGTTTCTGTGTCACATGCGGGCACCTCGAGGTGGATGCCTGAACTTGCCTTTTGACTGTTTATTTCTGGCAGCTCTACTCTCGGATGTGGAGTACATAGGTGCAGTTGATTTTATTAGCTTTAATTGATCGGAGATCATAGCTTTTGTTTCTTGTTTTTGGTCTAAGCAGTTTTCGTAAATATCTTAAGCCGATGAATTAAAATTTTATGGAAGATCTGAATCGCCAGAATCTACTACGGCGTCATGAGTCGCTTGGAGACAAGTCCGAAAATTGTCGAGATTTTCCTTTTTGATTTCTATAGTGGTTAGTACCACTTTTACGATTATTAAAAGAAAATGCTCACTTAATTAAAATGTACAATCATTTTACGTTTATTTATTACTTGTAAAAAATATGAAGTTAGGTTTGAAATACGAATGTAGAGAGCGGGGTGGATGTAATTCCCAACAGGATCACCGGGAGATCGAAGGAGGAGCCGTGACTCAGTAAGATCGAATGTATAAAAAGAATGGTCATGTCCACAGTGTATAATCGAGTGTTGACGTGGGAATTGTGTAGGACGAAGTGATTCCTGCTCAAGGGACCATCCTTTATGTTGAGTGGGTCGATGTAAAAGTGTGTTGGAGTTGTGTGGTAATATAAGAGTATGGTGTCATCGAATGTGGTGTACTCCTGTATTTTATTAGTGTGTGCCACTTTTTCCGGGTAAAGTGGATGGATGCTTAACTCATTTAAACAATAACAACTAACTAGTTTAGGACGATGGAGTCATGTGTGTAGAAGTTCACGCAAGTGAAGAAAGTTCTCTGATCGCCATTCACTTGGGAGTGGCCAGAAACGATTCTTCTACATATGGCTCAAGCAGCTCACCACTTCCGGTCTTTGACCAAGTAAGCTCTGGGCAGCCTAAGAACATCCGTTTGAATGGGAGCTAAAGTGAGAAGGCAAAACATCCCCTACATAGGGTTGTGTGCTGGGACCCCCTTTTTGATGACGGCAATGGGAAACGAAATAAGGACTACAAATTGAGGGCATGCACCCGGAATGTCCGGTCCCTTAATTGGGAAGGTGCCGCTGCCCAGCTGGTTGATGTCCTCGTTAGAGTGAAGGCTGACATCACCGCCGTCCAAGAAATGCGATGGAAGGGACAAGGACGGAGGCCAGTAGGTCCTTGTGGCATTTACACCAGTGGCCATAGGTGGGAGAGAGACTCCGTCGCCGAGTACTATCATTCACTCCGATGAATGAACGTCTAGCCACAATCCGCAACAAAGCGGGGTTCTTCAACATATTGCTGATTTGCGCCCACGCTCCGACACAAGAGAAGGACGATGTGACCAAAGATGCCTTTTACGAGTGCTTGGAACGCACTTATGAGAGATGCCCCCGCCACGATGTCAAAATCGTGCTTGGCGACTTTAACGCCAGGGTGGGCAAAGAAGGTATCTTTGGCACTACGGTCGGTAAATTCAGCCTCCACGAGGCAACATCCCCAAATGGGTTGAGGCTGGTTGACTTCGCCGGGGCCCGAAATATGGTTATCTGTAGTACTAGATTCCAGCACAAAAAAATTCATCAAGCTACCTGGCTGTCTCCGGATCAGATCGTTTCATTGCCCGACCATGAGAAAGTTTGAATAGCAATTACCCGCCTAAAGAATAACAAAGCAACGGGGGCCGATGGATTGCCGGCCGAGCTATTCAAACACGGCGAAGAACTGATGAGGAGTATGCATAGTCCACAAAAAAGAGACACGCCACAATCTGCGCCAATTACCGTGGGGTAAGCCCCTCAACATCGCGTATAAGGTTTTATCGAGCGTATTGTGTGTAAGATTAAAGCCCACCGTCAACACACTGATTGGACCTTATGAGTGTGGCTTTAGACCTGGCAAATCAACAACCGACCAGATATTCACCATGCGCCAAATCTTGGAAAAGACCCGTGAAAGAAGAATCGACACACATCACCTTTTCGTCGATTTCAAAGCTGCTTTCGACAGCACGAAAAGGAGCTGCCTTTATGCCGCGATGTCTGAATTTGGTATCCCCGCAAAACTAATACGACTGTGTGAACTGACGTTGAGCATCACCAAAAGCTCCGTCAGGATCGGGATGGACCTCTCCGAGCCGTTCGATATCAAAAGAGGTTTCAGACAAGGCGACTCCCTATCGTGCGACTTCTTCAATCTGCTGCTGGAGAAAATTATTCGAGCTGCATAAATTAATCGGGCAGGTACTCTCTTTTACAAGAGAGTACAGCTGCTGGCGTATGCCAATGATATCGATATCATCGGCCTTAACACCCGCGCCGTTAGTTCGGCTTTATCCAGACTGGACAAGGAAGCAAAGCAAATGGGTCTAACAGTCACAACTTTGAAATTGTAGATAATTTCGTTTATTAAGGAATCAGCATAAACTCCACCAACAATGCCAGCCTGGAAATCTAACACAGGATAACTCTAGCCGACAGGTGCTACTTCGGAATAAGTAGGAAATTGAGAAGCAAAGTCCTCTCTCGACGAACAAAAGCCAAACTCTATAAGTCACTCATAATTCCCGTCCTGCTATATGGTGCATAGGCTTGGACGATGACAACAACTGATGAGTTGACGTTGAGAGTTTTCGAGAGAAAGGTTCTGCGAAAGATTTATGGCCCTTTGGGCATTGGCCACAGCGAATATCGCATTCGATGGAACGATGAGCTGTACGAGATATACGACGACATTGACATAGTTCAGCGAATTAAAAGACAGCGGCTACTCTGGCTAGGTCATGTTGTCCGATTGGACGAAAACACTACAGTTCTGAAAGTATTAGACGAAGTACACGCCGGGGGAACAAGAGGAAGAGGCAGACCTCCACTCCGTTAGAAGGACCAAGTGGAGAAGGACCTGTCTTCGCTTGGAATATCCAATTGGTGTCATGAAGCGAGAAGAAGAAACGACTGGGGCGCTGTTGTTAACTCGGCTATAAACGCGTAAGTGGTGTCTACGCCAATAAAGAAGAAGAAGAAGTTTAGGTTATATTATGTCATACGTATATTCAAATATTAATTATAACAAAGTTAACGCATTGTGAAACAATTACTAGGTAAATATAAGATTAAAGATAGACTAAATCTTAATTTGCGGCCAAAGTAAATACAAAAAAATTTAATTTACGCTTTCTTATTCTATTTTTTCTTATTCTTGTAAAATGTAATAAGGCAATAAAGAACGCAATAAAGGGATAAAAAATTGTCCGGTGTAAATTTAAGTGATATAGCTTTACTTTTATATAGCTAATTTTAAACCAAAAGTACCCCTTTGTTTGGTTTTCGCATCACGGCAATGCACCGTCGCTTACTGCGTTGATTCTAAGTGAGTTTTTCCCCAAAATTTTGGCAAATATCGTGGTGCAACTACCATATTCGCTTGATTCAGCTCCATGTGCTTACTGGCTATTCAGCAAACTCAAACGACCACCTCGGGTAAATCGTTTTGAGTCAATTGAAGACATTAAGCGTCAATAGCTACGCGCATTGAAGACTATTCTGTAAACTGATTTTAATAACTGTTTTGAGGATTGGAAAAAACGTTGGCACATGTGCATTGTGGCAAAAGGAATTCCTTTCATAGGGACGACGTAGATTTTGAAGAATAAATCGATAATTTTAAATTATGAACATAGTCTTACTATTTTTTTCTCCTAGTAGTGAACGCTACAAAATCAGTCGTTGGTATGAAAATTTTTATGTTTAAAATAGCCATATGACACCTAGAGGAAATAAAGGCCTGTTTTTAACCATTTTTTGCACTAAAGCACATTGTTTTTAGGAATAGATTGTCTATAATAAGTATCAATAATACTTTAAAAATATATGCGTATACATATCAGTTCAATTAACGTTGTTCTGAGTCAACAACTACAATAGTAATAATGGACTATTGGCTAAATGAGCTTCTGATCCCTCTTTCACAGTATAACACTGCTACACCCCATACATCATACACACCACATCTTCATCACACACCACTTCTTACATTCCACAACACATGAAGACACCATACCAAGCTAATAAAAGGGACCGATTGACAGAGCACAAGTCCCTTTTAAATTTCGATACGACAATTTTTTTCATAAGATCGCTTCCGCAACTTCATTTTCTCCGCTTATAATTACTCACGGGTGAAAAGGTGCTCAAATTATATATGGTCCTTCCAGCCGTACCGAACGGCACCATTGTCTTTGACCAAAAATAAATAGATACTGTAAAAAAGGTATTAAAATTGTGGTGACAATAAAAAAAAAAATGAAATAAAATAGAAACGCGGTGAAGTATAGTGAGAAAAACGAAAAACCAAAAAGAAATAAAATAAAATTATACACATACGTGGGCACACTAACAAGATGCATCACATCTGGCAGCACTGTTTGTCAGTTATTCTGGCAGCACTGTTTGTCAGTTATTCTATTATTTTTCTATTCATTCTCTGTATATTCTTGGAAATTTACAGTTTCCAAATGAATTCGTAATTCTTAGTTTACAGTTTTAAGAAGCGTCACTTTTTGTACAGACGCCGTCAAGAGTACAAGTGTTTAAGATCTCTTTAATAAATAATCGTTTTAATATTAAATGTGGTGTCGTAATATTTCCACACATATATACTTTTTTTTTTTTGCGTTTGAGGGGGTGGAAAATGCCTTCCGCATCATCGGTGCCTTCGTCACAGCAGCGGTATGTGCCACTTGCAGGTCACTAAAAACCTCCCCTCTAAAGAACCGTCGCCCACCCTGTGACCGCGTTTGCATTACTTCAGGGTGGCGTTCCATTTTTCTCATTGAGAGATTTACATCTGCGCACCTGCGTCCAGGTCCCGCTTTCTGATGCGTAGCACTATTGCTGCGTATTTCTGGATACTCCCCCCGTTTGTTTCGCTCTCCAACATGACGCTGATTACATTGTCAGCGTTTATTGGCCCGACCAGGTCTTCTACGACGGTGCGTTCTCCTTGCCAGCGCTCACATTCAAAGAATGTCGCGTCGTTGTATAGGCGTGACGGCTCTTCGACTTTTCCCATTCTGTAGAGGTACTTTTTGAAGTATCCGTGGCCGGATAACAGCTGGGTTGTGTAAAAGTCTACTTCTCCGAATTTACGACTTGTCCATAAATGTAGGTCTTTTATCAGCCTGGCCGTCCACCTGCCGCGACTTTCATTCTCCCATCTTTGTTGCCATGATGTTATCGTATCTTTCCTTATTTGTTGTATTGCGCCTATGTTATTGCCGGGTGATTTCTTGAGCTCACACAGCTTTTTCCTTTCATATGCCAGTAGGTCGATTGGAGCACTGCCGCTTATAACTAATATTGCGTCGCCTGATACTGTTCTGTAGGCTGATGCAACTCTGAGCGCTGCGGTGTGGTACACTCTGGTCACTGCCTTACGCCGGTTTTCCTTTTTAAGCGCGTCTGCCCAGATATCGGCTCCGTATAATAGGACGCTGATTGTCGTTGACATTAGGAGCTTTCTCTTTTCTTGGCTGGGGCCTCCTATGTTAGCTATTAATCGGCTCAGTTGAGACGTGATCTTCGCTGCCTTACCTGCGGCGTGCTGGATTTCAGTAGCTCCGCACCAAACCCCTGAGGTAGTCAGGCATCTTGAAGCTATTTTCGAGGGCGTCGATCATATCTACCCATCGAGCCCTGTTGAAGGCGTTTCGGACATCTAGAGTCGCCAGCAACACTATTCTTTTGTATTTATGCCATCTGCGCTGTGCTGCTTCTACGCTTTCTATGACGCATTTTATGGCTCCTCTGGTTGATCTGCCGGGTCTAAAGCCGTGTTGTCTAGGGGACAGTCCTCCAGCTTCGTTGATAGCCGCTTCGAGTCTGGGTTTAAGTAGGCTTTCGTACAGCTTTCCCGCTGTGTCAAGCATGCATAATGGACGGTATGCTGATGGCGAATTGGGGTCTCCTTTTCCCTTACTGATTAGCACCAGCCGTTGCTTTTTCCAGGGTTCAGGGAATATTACGGCTTCAAGGCAGGCGTTGTACATATTCAGTAGTACTCCTGGGCGTTCTGCAGCGATTATTTTGAGGACTTCTGCTGGGATCCCGTCCGGGCCGGGTGATTTGTTGGGCTTGAACTTGCTAGTTGCTACTTGCAGCTCTTCAAGGATGAACTGGGGTATTTCCGCAGTGCTTAGAGTTTTTTCTGGATCGCTGGCCCTTGTTTCGTGTGTGGGGAATAATGCGTTCACGATGTGATCCATTTTGTCAGCGGTTACGTCAGGTGGCTTTGCTCTAGCGCCGAGTTTTTTCATCACTATTTTATACCCTAACCCCCAAGGAGTGTATGTTTATATCCTCTCGTAGTTCCTCCCATTTTTTCTTTTTCAGCTCTTTTTTTGCTGTTTTGTATTGCTCGGCTTCTTGGGGTGCGGCTCCTCTGCGCCTGGCTCTCGTGTAAGATCTGCGAAGGCGGAGGCATGTGCGTCTGAGTTCGGCGATGTTTTCAGTCCACCAGTAAACTGCTGCTTTACGTTTGCTGTGGGTAGCCTTGGGCAGGCTTTGGTTATATTACGCATTGTGTGCTCGACTGTTTTTCTTGCTATAAGTGAGGGGGCGCTAGATTGGTTCTGCTCGTCTATTGCGGCGATTAATTTCGATGTGTCTAGTTTCGAAATATTCCACTTTCGTCTTCCACTATTTTTGCTGAGCTGGTGAGCGTTTCTTCCAGTTTCGATCATGAAAGAGATGTAGTGATGGTCGCTGCCAGTGTAATCCTTCAAGACTTTCCAATTATTTATTGAGCCTGCAATGCATTCTGTTGATAGGGTGATGTCTGGTGTGGTTTCCTCGCATCCCGGTCTTCTGAACGTCGTTGCATTTCCCGTATTGAGCACTATTAGACCTAGCCGCGTAGCCATTTCTAGAATTCGCTTTCCTCTGGAGTCAGAGTTTGGCATACCCTACTCTACGTCTCTGTAGTTTAGGTCTCCGGCGATAATCAATTGGCCTTCTATAGCCCTGGCTGTGTCCTCTATATTGTTGAGCTTTTCTTGGAATTCCTGTGTACTATCGCCTGACGTCAAGTAGCAGCTAATTACTGTAAAAATTTCGCACTTGGCCCACACGAAACCGTTGCCGTTCCCATTGCTTACAGTGGTGGCGTTACTCCCTGGTGGTAGCCATATAGCGGCGGTTGAACTGCTATCTTCTAGCCATGTGCCTCTCTCTTTCTTTCTGTATTGCTCGCTTATGATGATTATCTCGTAGTCATTCTCCATCACCATTTGCGAGAGTAGTGCATCAGCGGCCTTGCATCTATGCATGTTGGCTTGTAGGATCTTCATCTGTTTCGGTAATTCCTATATAACGAGCATTTTGCGGAGCCCGGAATGTGATCGGCTTTTTCGTGTTTTGCCTCTTCGCAAAGGCAGCAAGAAGGAGGCTTTGTGCGCTCTTTTAATTTGTGCCCTGGTTGGCCGCATTTAATGCAGACACCTTGTCCTCTTCTATCGGGCCCTTTGCAGTCCCAGGTTAAGTTCCCTGGTCCAAAGCACCGGAAGCACCTGTTGGGGGTTTCTTTTAGCCGCAGTTTGCAATATACCCATCCAATTTTGATGCGTGCCTGTCGCATCAGTGTGTCTGCCCTATCTTGGTCCAGCGTTATGTATACCCTTACCTGCTCTCTTGTGTTAGGAGATGTTATATTGATTAATAAGTCTTCGGTGGGGTCCCTTAGCGCTTCTTTGACAGCCACTGCAACTTCCTCTTTTGCTGTGAGCGAGTCGAGGTCTCTGATTTCTATGGTAGCCTTACTTTTAAGGTCGGCGACAGTTGCAGTCTCTTTAAGTGTGGACTTAAGTGCCTCACAGAAGCTGGCCTTTTATTCCCTTCTGCTGGTTTTATTATAACGGCCTCTGTTTGTCGTTTAGGCCTATTATTCCCTTTTTGGCTTGCAGCCATGTTGTTGATTTGTTGCCTCTTGTCTGCGTTTTTGGGCGCTTATTCTCTCGTTCCTTCGTTTGCGTGGGTCTCTCTGGGTTTTTTAGGCAAAACTTTTTCCCACTGGCCGTCGTTTTCATGTCGTGGTCGCACTGTTTCTCGCGGCTCCACAGCTCTTGTCGCACAGCGCTTCGAGGTTGCTGATTCGGGGGTCGTGATGCGTCTGCTTATATGTGCTCGCCTTTTTTCGTTTTCTGCGGTGAGCCAGTTTCTGCGGTAGATCTTTATGAAGTCGAAGAGTTCGTCTGGCTGTGCCGTTCCATTCTTGACGTTCTTGCTGACGTGCTTTTGTTTTGCCATCGCCAATTTCATTTTTTGCACTATACCCTTGCACTTTTCTAGGGATTCCTCTTCTGCCCGTCTCATTTGGGTGATGTACTCTTGTTACAGCGAGTTTTGAGTTCCTTCTTTAGCGACAGCTGGGGTGCTCTTCCCTTCTCCTTGTTTTGCGGGTGCTGCTTGTGTGACCGGAGTCTCCCTTGAGACTGTCTTTTCTACATTTTTGTCTGTCTGTTGTGGAGTGGCGATGAGTACGGGGGACCTAAGTACCCCTTTGCTTCTACGGAAGACTGTCCCGTATTCATCTTTTTGGCCATCTTTGTTCTGTTGGTCTTTTTGTTGTGGTTTTTGTTGTTGTTGCGGTGTGTTCATTTTTTTCTATTGGGTCTCCGCTTCAAGCCGCTATCTCCGCACGTTGTAACAGTCGCCTTTAATGAACTCCGTGGTTATCTATGCAAGCAGGAAGGCCACGCGAGGGTTGACACAAGTCCTTATGGGAGCTTGTGTTCAGAGCCAGATTCGGGCACGAATCATGAGCTCGTCTCAATTGAACGTACTTGAAGACCTGCCATGGTTTTAACGAGACGGAGGTGAGAGCAGTATTAGCCTGCCAGCCATTTCGATAAGATGTCACTCCTATCTACTGAGGTGGCAGAATACTGCCCTCCCCAGCCCTTTGTCAATCTGATCCATATCGGTTTTCCAGTGCACCATAATCAGAATTTTACTGGTCTCAATTCTGCTGGGCTTTTGCCCAGGGTTTTTTCGTCGTCTTCTGTTCCCTCGTCGCTTTGTTGCCTCCCTCTCTTGGGTAGGTTCTCCTTCGGTGCAACCCCGGTGAGGGTTGTGGACGCTTATTTTAAGGCGGCATCTTCTCGCCTCTTCGCGGGAGGTTCATTGGGCGCGTGAGGCGTTTTGAGCCAGGCCCTCCTCTCCTGCAGCTCTTGGTCGGGGGCTGCGTATTACTATTCGCAGCTAACCTACTTTGCGTAGGCCGTCCACTATCCGCCAGCTGTGACACCGATAGTAGCCTGAGCTCAGCCCTACCACCCTATATACATTGTATATGCACAAACAGTATGTATACATGCATATGAAGAAATAAAAAACTGGAAAAAACCCAAAGGCGAAGTGACAACATTTCGGTGCCAAACTTTAAATATACGGTATATTGTCGGTGCAGTGACCCGTGACGCAAAAGAACAACAACAACGTGTACACATATATCAAACTGTTTAACATGTAAAAACAAAAAAAGCAACCAAGACAAACGGCCGCGATAAAATAATTAATTCAACGGGCGCGACAAAATTATATTACCAATTACAAAAACCAAACGGGCGCGTTAATGACAAAATAACAACAAAACATCTGGCCACCACATCCCGAGGGTTGCACACTACCAACAAAGAAGAAGCACACAAAACAGCTGACCGCCGCACATAGGAGCATTTGGTCTCAATAACAGAACAAAATTATTTAAAGTGATTGATGAAAATGATTGAATATAATAATGCAATATATTAAAATAAAACGAGTAAGGAGGGGCTAACTTCGGGCAACCGAACTTCTTATATTGAATATACACATACTATTAATACGCCACATACTCTAAAAAAACGTTCCCTTGATTCCATTAAGGTGCCTTACTATGCAATCACCAATCACAGCTTAAAGTCGTCTATAACTTCGAAAATCTTTATATTATGTATATCGGCGCTCAGGGAAATATTGGCCTGATTTAACCCATTTTCGATATGCAGAAATATCATTGTCAGAAAAGGATTATGTCTGAATTCCTATTGCATATCACACATAATGACCGATATTTTAGATCAAAAGTCAACTATAGGTATAGGGGTCCACATATTCGGTACGTATGGACTTGAACATTTTTGGTTGGTTTTGGAGAATTTTTGGTAAAAAGGTGGCATACTTTAAGGGAATTATTACTGCAAAATTTAATTCCATTTTATCAATTACTTCTTAAATTTGTGTGAGTGAAAGAATCAAAAGGAATTTTAAATTATGTTATGTGGGAAGTAGCTGTGACATAAAGATATTAAAAGAATATCACAAACTAAATTTAGTTGAAATCGGTCTGTCGGGTCCCGAGATATGGGAGTGGGCGGTGCCACTCCCATTGTCCAATTTTCACACCGGCTTCGATAGAGCCCCCTTATACTATCAATATACCACCCGTCTAGAATAATTTAGCAGGATTTCAATATTTAATCAAAGAAAGATTTTATGCAAGAGACCAACCTAAATCAAGGCGTTTTTTTTTAAAGGGAGGGAAAGATGGGGAAAATGTTTAAGCTTATTTGTTAAGAAGAAACGTTGTAGTTTAGTAAAAAATTAATATATAGCTCGACCTCCCCCGACACTATAGCAAAAAACACTAATTTCTAAAAAATTAAAACTTTTTTTTTCGTTTTTTTGATCATTCATTGAAAAACTCGAAAAAAAAACAAATAATACATTAACTAAATTAATCTTTATATTATTATTATTTAATACATACCATGTTGTCCAGAGTCCATAAAAAATTTTCCAGAATTCACTTCATGCAATACAAAAAACCACTTGCAATTTCGAGAACAATAGAGAGTATCGCGTACTGAACGAAGTCTAGGTTCCGACTACTTGTGTGGAATATAGTGGGCTGAAGGTCAATAATTTAATCGGTTTATTGTAGTACGGTTACTTAGGTACTAAAAAAATTTAATTTTGAATAACATCGCTGGAGTTTGTAATTCTCACTTTTGTCCGCTTTTTGAAGGAAAATTCTCCTATGTGCGCCGTTAGGAGAGGAGCCCTCAGAGAGCAAAAAAAGAAAAAAAGCAGCAAACATACACTGCTACTCTCTCCCCCAAAAGAAAAAAAGACCCTTGAAGAGAGTCAATGTAAGTTTATCGTTTTCATTTTTATTATATGTACATACGTATGTATGTTGGTACTGGTAAAACCAGAAAAAACGTTTGAATAGGTTTAAAAAACGGGTACCAATAAATTGACAAAAACAAAACCTACCGGTATTTATATTTCTCCAGCCTTTTAACGGACCAAACGAATAAAAAACCGGTACATAAAAAGAAACACGAACAAAACATACACATCACATTACTACAAGTATAATAATATTGCTGCCTTTTCTTATGGGAATACATTTGTGTGCATATACACACATAATACAAACACAATACAAAATACTAATTCAAGTATCTACTTGCACTATTCTATTCAGTAAGCGGGATTGCTTTAAAAATACGCAAGCTAAGGCAGAATTATAACTAAAGCGAAAAATAATTAAAAAAATAAAATCTATTGGCATAGGATGTAATTTGCATTTACATATACATTGATACATTTGAATATTTACATACTTGTATATATTAACATACCTATAAAAAAGCCCTAAGCATAAGTGCAGACGGTAAAAATACCTGCGATCTCTTGGTAAATTTTCTCTCACGTTGAAAATATGGCGAATTCGCATATTCATATATATATACATACGTACATACGGCACACGAAAAATTACGCGGGTTAATATAAAAATTCACCACACTTACTAAACATACTCGTATACATACAGTGCACTGCAGTGGCAGACAAAAGTCTACATACACCCCCTATTTTCATTGCTATGAGAGTACAACAAGTTTTTAGAAAAATGTATTTATACAGTTTTATTCTAATATTTATTCTAATAACAATTAACTAAAATATCCATTATTTAACATAAAACAACAAATTTATGGAAGAAAAACTCAAAAATTGCTTTGACAAAAGTCTACATACAGTTCGAAGCTCATACTTTGTACATTGTTATGATAACAGTAATGAACCGTTAGCCTTTTTCTTTTATTTCAATATGCTTATTGTTTGACATTTATTGAATTTAGTTGTGGTTTAAATACTTCATTAGCTATAATGGCTACGCGAAATGAAATATCAATTGATGTAAGAAATTTGGTGATAAAACAAAGAAAATAAAAAAATCATATAGTGAAATTTCTAAAATTTTGAACTTGCGTAAGGCAACAGTACAGACAATTGTAAAAAACTTTAAAAATAATGGTTCCAATAAAAATAAACTTCGCAGTGGACGCCCAAAAAAACTATCTCGTAGAGCCTGATTCTCACAGAAGTAGACAAAAATCCAAAAGTAAATACTCCAAATTTAGCCGAACACATAGCAGGTACGTCACAAAAGAGTATCCATCCAAGAACAATAACAAAAAAACTCTAAACGATAACGGATCCCACAGTAGAACACCACGGAAGAAACATTTTATTTTTGAAAAACTCGGAAACTTCGTTTAAAGTTCGCCAAAAAACACAAAGAAAAGGAGATGGATTTTTGGAAAAAAGTTTTATTTACAGCTGATCCTAAATTCATCCTTTTTGGTAGCGATGAAAGGGCTAAAGTTTGGAGGAAAACTAACGCTACGCTTAAACCGAAAAACGTAGTATCAATTGTGAAGCGCGGTGGCGGCAGCGTAATGGTTTGGGGAGCTGTTGCGGCCTCTGGAGTTGGGAAGTTGGACTTTATTGAAGGTGAAATGAACGGTTATAATTATAAGTCTCTGTTGGAACATAATTTGATGGCTTTGGTGGATAATTTAGGGCCCGGTTCCGGTTGGATATTTCAACAAGATAACGATCCGATGCATCCGACGCAAATTGTTAGGAGTGGTTGCTTTATTATACTCTAAGGCAATTAAATACACCACCTCAAAGTCCAGATTTGAATATTATTGAACATGTCTGGGAAATATTCGAGTGTAGAATTTTAGCTCTGCTCTACTCAAAGAGCGCATATTAGAACCTTGGAACAGCATTACATTTGTAGCGTTGCCAAATTTAGCAGAATTAATTAATTAATTTTTCGGAATCGATCTTCAATAGTCGAAGTCGATTAAGAATCGATTCTTGACATTCGAAAAATCGATTATTTTACGAGAAAACTCCATTTTTCAGTAGAATCGGAATCGAGTTTACCATCCCTCCTGGCAGCCATCGCGTGCACATATAATAACCTCCGCAAAATAACCACCACAAAAAAATGATTTTTTTTCCATGTAATTTATATGGAAAACAGAAAATTTGAAAGAGGCACCTCTTAATATTAATATTAAGAGCTCATCTTTTGAGTGACTTTTTTTTAACACATTTCGAAAGTTTTGAGCCTGTTTTTCAGTTGAAAAAAAAAGGTTGCCTCAAAATGGCACACCCTAAGGTATACCCTATAAGAATTACGGACACAATGTAATGTATATACTGAATAATTTAAAACATATCAAACCTAAATTAAATTAAGTACTGAATACGCGTAAATTTATTGACCTACAAGAGTTTTCGGTTTTTGGCTTCACGTACGATTGTAAACGGAAATTGAATGCGTTATTGTTTTGTCAATTTTATTCAGAACTCTTAATTAACTAAAAGAGTTCTCGTTTAACTATACATTTATACGAAACTTTATTTAAAATTCTTACTGTCTAGTTTTCAGTTAGACATTTTAAATTACTTCAATACATTTCCTAAATGAGCTCAGATTCAAAAGAACTTAAAGCAATACAGTTACTAAACGTTCCGAAAATGATTTCAGTCGAAAAAACTTCTGGACACGTCTCCAAGCGACTAATGACGCAATCATAGAATCATGGAGACTGAATTTAGCAACTGTTGTGCAAAAGATACCTTCTTTGCCCACTCTGGCGATAAAGTCGACAAACACGATTTTGAGATCGTGGGGGGGATAGCTCTCATAGAGGGCATCTTCACATCACATCCTTCTGTCCCGTCGGGCGTGGGCGATGGAGTAATGTGTAGAAATTCACGCAAGTGAGGAAAGTTCTCTGATTGCCATTCACTAGTGAGTTGACAAAAACGATTAATTTATATTTGACGCAAGCAACTCAAGACTTCCGGTCTTAGACTAAGCATCCTCTAGGTAGCCAAAGAAGATCCGTTTGAAGACGAACTAAATTGAGAACAGAATTACCCGAGTAGGTCCTGAGAAATAGTACATCAAATATAGGTGGGGGTAGACATGCTCGTTGTCCAATTTTAAACCGGATCCTATAAATCCCTTTCGTATAATTTCGGGTATATAATTCAATATTTTTAAGTTTTTGCTGTTTTAGAAATTATCAAAATAGCCGTTATTTGGGGAGTGTACACGGTTACTATTCGCTTTCATAAATTTTTCTACTGTGCCAGCAGGTGCTAAAACCTATATTTGTTAGCAAGTTTGGTTGATAAAGCTTTAGAAGTTTGTGGGACATATACATTTTATACATAAGAGGGCAAATCTTCGTCCACTTTTCAAAATTGCACAGACAGACAGACGAATGGCAGACAGTCAACCGGATTTCAACTCGTCTTATCATCCTGATAATATACATATGTATATGTAACTCTATATTTGTCTCGATTAACTAGCTCTTTCTTAAAAAATTAGGAAGTCTATCTCTTAAATCATTCAATCCATATCACGAAAATTTGTAAATGACAAAATCTATAAACACTTCTTTGCTAAACTACTAAAAGTTCAGTAAATCAATATCCCCATAAATGCGTCAGAGACGAATCCAGAAAATTGTCAAAGTCGCACCAATTCTGTTCAAGCCCTCAGAATCTGAGGAAGTAGACCACAGTTATGGTTGACTTTTTACCGAAAATATAATTGACATTCAGATATAATCTTTCCTTTATATATTATCTCTACCATGTAAAAATGGGTTGAATCGGGTTAATACTTCTTTCAGGCTAATAAAAATAATACATACACTTAATATACGTAAGGTGACAATTTGAACGTAAATCCCTCTTTCGACGAACCAAAACCAAACTTTATAAGTCATTCATTATTCCCGTCCTGCTATATGGTGCAGAGGCATGGACGCTGACAACATCTGATGAGTCGACGTTACGAGTTTTGGAGAGAAAGGTTCTGCGGAATATTTATGGTCCTTTTCGCATTGGCTACGTGGAATACCGCATCCGATGAAACCATGATCTGTCTGATGTATACGACGACATAGTTTAGTGATTCCTTCGAGCAATGGAACGTCTGCTTCATCGTCATCGACTGGGGAATCGGGTTCGCCTTTCAGCAGGCTGGAGAAGTGTTTTCTCCATAATTTTAGTATGTTCCGGTCTTGAAACCTTTCGTTAGTCGCCACGTTTTTTTGTAGAATTTTCGAGCATTATCCCTGACGGCTAGCTTGTCAAGCTCTTCATACTCACGCATTACGGCCTCTCTTGTTTTCTGTCTGCAAACTCGTCTCGCTTCCCTCTTCAACTCTCGGTATCTATCCCAGCCCAGGCTGGAGAAGTGTTTTCTCCATAATTTTAGTATGTTCCGGTCTTGAAACCTTTCGTTAGTCGCCACATTTTTTTGTAGAATTTTCGAGCATTATCCCTGTCGGCCAGCTTGTCAAGCTCTTCATACTCACGCATTACGGCCTCTCTTGTTTTCTGTCTGCCAACTCGTCTCGCTTCCCTCTTCAACTCTCGGTATCTATCCCAGTCCGCACGATTGTAACGTTGCGAGGTAAGTAGGCTGTTTTCTCGAGCGACTTGTTAACTGCATTGGGTAAACTGGACGGCTCAAAGTTGTTGTTTGGGAAATTAGATTAAAATACCTTTTCTAGGTGACTTGCAAAACAATTAGCATTTTCTTCGTCACTTCGAGCCCAATTTTCGGTTAAGTTCCGCATAGGCATGTTGGAGTCAGTTGATGACTTCATGGACTTTTGCGCTTTTCAAAGGAAATTTTGTTTGCTTGAATTTGGACACAGCTTCTTTATATACATTTCAGTGATGAATTCTTCCTCACGTTAAAGCGCTTTTCTTAATCTACGTACAACAGATTTCAATTGAAGCTGAGTGGAAGGTGAGCGATTTATCTGTCATTTTCTTCTTGCACACCATTTTTCATTTATAAACTTTTATATTTCTAGTTTTTCTTTGGTGTTGCTAAGCAGCTGCGCTAGTTATTATATTATTGAGTTCTGTTATGCTTTCGTGAATATCTCTTCTTGTATTTATTTTTTACTCAACATTAGTGTGGCTTCTCACGTATTATTTATAATTTAGCCAATTCGTTGTATAAGATGTTTGACGCACTTTTATAACAACGAATATGGGTTGTTCCCATATCTTTGTTAATACAAGAGAGTGATCAGAAGTTAGGTCAGTACATGTATCAGCTATAAGCGATCTATCTATATTTTTGATTAAAGGGAAATCTGTTAATTCTGTTTTGGTTACGAGCACTAGGTCAGCTCTTCAGGAGATATTATGTCAAGGTTATTGTGTTTATTTATAATAGTGTGTTATAGCTGTCGTCCTTTCGGATTAATTAGTTGTGAGTCCCAATACGTGTGTTTTGCATTGTAATCTCCATCTGCTACCTATGGCCTACTGTTCCAAAAAAGTCTTTAAATTGGATGCCTGTAATTTAAAATCGCGTTGGGCAGCATATGGCAGTTAGGCTTAAGTCCCCGCAGCGATTATAGAAATTTTTGTAGCTTGTAACTGCGTTGTAGCAAGAGTTCTAGTGCGTGGTGATTTAATCGTTTTCTAACCAACACTACTATTCCACCATGTGCCTTTCCATGAAACTTTTTTCAGTGTATCTTTGAATTTTTGTTTCATCTCTGTTAGCTTTTTTCAAGGGCACAATTGGAAAATTGTTTGTGCCTATTAAATTGTTTATTTTGGAGACATTGCCAATTGAGGTACGCACACGCAAATAGATTGGAAGGGGTTTGGCATTCAGAACTGTGGTGGTTCCCTTTGCTTCATCGTTAGGCTCCTTTTTCAGCAAGGCAAATCTATTACCATTAAGAATTTCTGGCTTTTTACCATTTGGTATATATTTGACCGCTGATTTAATTGGACTCGATTTACTTTTTACATTTATGTAGCGATTAATACCAGTCTGAACGGATGGTCCTGTTTTGGTAGGTACATTCTTACCTTGCGTTTTGCTTTCCTTCGCTGTCCGGTTTCTTGCTGGTACCTGCACAATGTTTGCTCTCGGCTCGTATTTTGATAAATTAGTACCGAATTCACAACTATTAGTTAACCGATGGTAAACAAAAATGTTAACTATTGGTTAACTAGTACTTAGTATTCACAGAGGAGACTTTAACTAATACTTCTCTTAACGGAAATATTACCTTCATGTTACTGGATTTCATTGGTACCATTGCCAAAACATATGTTTTCTGTTTACATTTATAAATGAATTTTTAAAAATGGAAATACCAAAGGGAAGTTCTACAAGTTTTTCCGAGGAGGATTCAACTTTTATTAAAACTTATAGAACAGCAAAATAACATAGAAAACAAAAAACTACCAAGGAAAAAGGAAAAAGAAGAATCGTGGGAAAATATAGCTGATAAACTTAGTCAGGAAAACCCCTTTTCAATTCTTATAGAAATCTGCATTGAATATAAAATGAAAGAATGAGTATAAATGCACCGATTCGCTCTTATAATATCTCACCCGGGGAATGTAGTTTCATAAGTGTGCAGTCCATCGCTGCAATTACACCTGGGTCAAACCACGTCAAGTGGTCCATGAAAATTTCGCAAAATCACCGATTTTGAAAATAAGCAGTTTATTAGGAAGGGGACGTGATATAAATATTTCGTCAAAATTCGTTTTTTTTTTTGTTGAAGTGTTTGAAGATTGAAATTTAGAGCACAACAAAATTGTAAAATTATTTTCTCATAAACTACTGAAAATAAATCCATGAAATTTTGTGAAGTCAAAGAAAATTATTCGTGCTACGTTAAAGGTATTTTTTTACGATCAATTTGTTTAAATAGTAATTTTTTACATAATTTCTTGTTAAACAATTGAAAATTTTCAAGTTTTCTTTTTTCTTTTTCTTTTGAATTTTTTATTTTAATATTTAATATAATACATGTTATTACTTTTGTAATAAAGTAACCTAATATGATTATCCCCCAATTAGGATTTCTTTTCATTTCTTGTTTTATTGGATTTAACATGTTAAAGTTTTCCAATCTTAAATCAATATTACATTATACATTTTCCTTCTTTTAAGTATTTACAATTTTCGAAGTGCGATTTTCATATTTTATATAATCAATTATTACGTTATCTTTAAAAGTTATAAAATATACTCCGTCTATTGTATGATTATTTACAATATGTTTTTCGGAAACTATTACCGTCTTTTATACTTTATTTGCTTCATTATTATTTTATTACTTTATTTGCTTCATTAATCTTTGTACAATTAGCATGTTTATTATTTAACATGTCTGATAAACAAGTATTATTTCTTTTTATCATACAAAATGCATTATTTAACTCTGTTTTACAAAATTGGACTGAATAATATTTATTTTCGCATTTTATTATTTCACTTTCGATTAATAATTTACCATTAATACCATAATAATTACATCCTTTTTGGAAACGGGCATTGCTTTAAATACTTTACAAATATTTTGTAGTTTTGGATATTTAATATATACTATTATTAGATTATTTTTTTGTGCAATTTTAAATTCTGAAACAGCGATAAGATGTGATACAGTTAAGTTAATGCTTTCCTCGCTTATTATTTTATTGATTTCTGCAATGTTTAAAATTAAGGGATTCAATTGAATTCAATTGCGTATTGTATTTTCAAGTTCAGTAATTATTAGTTTGTTTCTTTGTCTTAAAATAGTCTTTTCTTTCGAGCTGCCTTGTAATTGTTTTATTATTTATGTTAATTCTGTGATTGTTTTAAATATTTGTGAGTTGGTTGTAAATTGTTTATTATTTTTTTTATTAAATCATTTAGTTTGTTTGTAATTTTCATAAAATCATTATGGTCAGATGTACCGGAAAACCATTTCCATACCGTACCGAATTCATGAATGCCTCTTTTTTGTCTGTTATTATCAATTTTTCATTGTCTTAATAATGATTCTATTATTAGTATTCAAAGTCTATACTTGAATTGCGAATTAATATTATTTCTTCGTTGGTTTTATATTTTTCTATTTTATTTTCAAATAATGATAACTTTGTTAAATGATATACTGATCTGTAATTTTCAAAAATTGCTGCATCTTCTTCGTTTACAAGTATGTAATTTTCTCCTGTCTAGTCAATTATGTCTGATATAGTATTGTTGATGTATAAAAGTATCAACGAAATCAGCAAAAATGTATTCATTGTGCCTATAAGACAATGAAATTAAACTTTAATATTGTCTTTATGTATTATTATATTTCTATTTCGTATTTTTACTTTATTTCCTAAGTCTTCTACAACTTATTGTTTTTTATATTTAGGATTTAATTTATTTTTTTCCCCATATATTTTTTTCACATATTATTTCTCCTTTATGATAGCGTTTTGTAATCCTTTTCTTATTATGGTACTGTAACATCTTTTCTTGAGCCTTTTTAACGTGGCTTTCAAGTCTACGTGTGTTTTTTTTTTATTAAATAAAATATTAAAAGGTTGTTTACCTGTTACTGAGTGTATTATATTATTATATTCTTGAGCCGCTCTAATAATGGCTTCAAAGTTACTAATTAAACTATATTCCTGTTTTAAACATCTTGAAATTTCTATTAATGTTGAATGAACCCTATCCATTTGCTCATTACGATACTAGTGCTATGACGTAGTGTACAGTAATAAATTTGTATATTTAGTCGTTCCATTAAGGAGTTGAATTGAATTGTACTTAAACCTGGTTCATTGTCGATAACAATACTTTTTACATCTAGGAATGATTGTAAAAGTTCTAGAATTTTTTCTTCTAAATTCGAATTGTCTTCAATACATTTTATGATTAAAAATTTAGAATGAGAATCAATACACGTAAGAAATTTCAATTTCTGTGCGAAAAAAATTTCGATGTGAAATTGTTCTCCCACTTTTTGTGGTATAGGTTTTGGATGTCTTTCATATTTGTTTGTGTTGCATATCATGCAAATGTTTGCATATTGTTTAAATTGCTTTATCAATAACGGGCAATAATATTGTTGTCTTATTTGAGCCAAATTTTCCCTATAATTTCTATGCGCTCTATTATGAGTTTGTTCAATTATTGCCCCTTGATCTTCTTTTTTAGTAATGTCATTGGGGAATAATTTGGTATATAAAATTTGATTGTCGGAAATGCTTCTTTCAAAATGATTTTTATTGCGTACAGCACTTCAGGTGTGCATCTGTGGTTAGAACTAATAGTTTTCAAAAGAAGTTTAATTTGTTCTTGTAATGCTTTCTTTAAAGTTTCGCAAGCAGATATTCTTTCCTGATCAAGGTTAATAACTGTTTTCTTTGACATATATTGTGATATTTTCCTATTTTCTACTTTCAAATGTTTGTTTAATGGTTTAGCAATTGTTGCGTAGTTTTCAATAATTTTCTTGTAATGTCCCGTTATTTCTAAAAATCCTCTAAGTTGCCGTAGCGTGTTGGGATTTGGATAATTCTTTGTCGTTTATATCTTTTTGGAATCTGTTTTTATTACTTTGTGGGATACAACGTATTCTAAAAATTCAACCTCGGCCGCTATAAACATTGAAAAATTTTCATAAAGGATTTTTCAAGTTTTTGTCTATATTTTAAATGAAATATATGCTCTTTTAATGTTTCTTAGTTTACTATAATATCGTCAATATAGACGTGACAAAATTTTCCGATACATTCGTGTAGAATATTGTTCATTGCTCTTTGAAATATACTTGGAACATTTTTTAGCCCAAATGGCATTATTAAATATTCATATTTGCTATTATTCACGGAAATTCAGTTATTTCAATATCATTTTCATCCCTAAATATTTGATGAAATTCAGACTCAAGGTCTATTGTGGAAAAATATTTAGATTTTATCAAATTATAGAGTATAACCTCTGGATAAGGCATTGGATATCTATCCGTTATTGTTTTTTCGTTCAATTTTTTAAAGTCGATGACCCCGATATACTATGAGCTTTTTCTATGCTTTGTAATTACATTTTCCAGTCAACTTTGGATTTCCTGCTTTGATATCTGTTCTGAATGGTAAATCCATGTTTATGTTTTCATGGGTTTTATTTATTATTTTGATAACATCTTCTCTAAGCAGTGGGATGTTAATATTTTTAACTTCATTACCATTGTTTTTATATTTCACTGCAAATTTTTCGAAATTATTTTCATCAGTAATATTGAAACTATTATTTTTTTTAGATATTAGTACCTATTGGAGTATAGTTTTTTATTTTATTATCGGTATTATCTTCGACCAGCGTCGAATTTTTTGTCCCATGTAGTTTAAATTTTGTATTTTTATATTCTTATTTCGTCTTTCACCATTCTTTTTTTGTTTTATTTTGCCGGTAAGAACTTCGGCTGGTCGTTGTAGAACATTTTTGTTCCACAATATTTTGTTTTATAATTATTCTTTTTATTTTGCTGGCATACATCTTCATATGGCGTTTTAGGCTGCTTTTGTCACAAAATAAATTTTTTAAATATAATATTGTTGGTAAAATCTTCGACAGGCGTTGTAGAACTTGTTTGTTCCACAATTTTAATTTGCTTTTATTTTTAATATGTCCGGTACTTTCTTCGGCTGGCGGCCTTCTTGTCCCAAGGTGTTTAATAAAATTAAATCATTGAGAAAATGTATTTTCTCTATTTTTTTCTTCCATAAATTAGTTACCGATTTGGAATATTTATTGTGGCTCCGATTTTATTTAAGAAATTAATTCCAATTAAGAGATCGCTTTAAGTTATCAATTTCATAAAAACGTTCTTGTACGCCCAATAGATTAATATTATGAAAATATTTTATGATGGTCGAACCATTAATGGTTTTTATCCTCTTTTTAATTACTATAGTGTTTTTGTTATTATAAATTCCAGTTCGTATATATGAACTGGTTGCCCCCCTATCTATTAAAACTCGAATGATTTGCCCGGTTTTCATATCTGTTTTTATAATATAGGGCAAATCAGAGTTTACCCTAAAAAATGGTTTTCCCCAATATTATTAATTCTGTGAAGTTTAGGTTGAGGCTGTGTGCTTACTTGTGCACTTTCATTTTGCCTCTTTGGCATATTTCTTCGTTGATAATTGGTTTCCCAATTATATTTGTTACTCCTAGCCTGCCCATGGTAGTTTGTTTGAATAGGCCTAGGTTTACTATATACTATTTGATTTGATTGATCCACGTTCATTGATTCTGGACGATTGGGATATTTTTGGTACGTATTAGTTATCGTTTTCGTATAATTGAAATTATTTTGAAAGTTTTTATTAAATTGTTGTTTTCGAGAATCAATTTCTTGAATCTTTTTGTAGAAATGTAACGCGAATTACGACCTCATTTGGTTTGACTGAACTTCTTGCTTTGGGAAGAGCATTAGGCAAATCAGTGGGCCTTAAAGTAAAAATTATTTCGTTTAGAGGGTGGTTTAAACATGTTATGAAGGTTCTAAGTGCGGTTTCCCAATTTTTCATATTTAATTGCTCGGTTATTTCGGAATTTGTTCTGTGCGTCATTATTGTTTTATTTATTAACAATGTCAATTTCTTATTGACATTATTGTAGTAGCCTATTAAGGATCGTGATCCTTGTCTAAGTAAGCTCATTTCTTGGTCAATTACGTGTATTGGCATTCTATCAGCATACGCAAAATCTAATCTCGAAAATACTCTCCCACTCTCTTCTATATAGAGACTCATTGAATTTTTTGCAACTTTCCTCCAGCTACCCGAAAATTCCGGCAAAGATTTCACAATTTCTAAATTTTCATTGCATACAATTAAGTCGTTAATTGCTGTGTTTCGTATTCCGTCACCTGCGTAGCAGTTGTTATGTTTTTTATTTGGTTATTTAGCTGAACTATTTCGTTTTTTGTGTTGCTATCAGTCGAGCTATGTCTTCTACAGTAAAATTACCAACCGCTATTTTCGAACATTTTTGAATTATGTTGTCAACTTTAAACAAATTTTTATTTATCTTGTTTTTATATACTCTTTATTTAATACAATAATAATATAATTTATCTAGTTTTCTTTTTTCTTAAATAAGGGCTGTGAGTATGAAACAATTTTTCATACTTAATATTAGTGGGATTATTCCCATTTAATTATATAATATAATATAGGATTTACTTACAACTAACTTTATGTTGTTGTTGCTACTGTTGCTGTTTAATGTTTGCCTTCGCTGCTACTGCTGTTGCTATTGTTGCCTTTGCTGCTCCTGTTATTTTGGAAACTTGTTGCCTTTTTTCTCTATGCTTAGTCCCTGCTTTATTGCTTTTAATGCGGAGTTTTCAGTGGCACACTGTTTATTTTGTTGTTGTTGTTAAGGAACTTTGCGTTCTGAATTTGTTTCTTCTTTTTTGTTTATTATATTTCTTCAGTCAAACTATGGATTTTGTTTGATTGAGTAGATTAATCGCTTTGTTTGCACTTTTAGTTTTTTCTTTCTGATTTGATTTTTATGCTTTTAATTTTGTTGCAAACTAAACAATTTGCCTTCGCAAATCGTCACGTTGCGTGGTATATGCAAGGGATTGTTGCTTTACAATAACTGAACTAACTTTATATTCCTTAAATGAGTTAAGCATCCACCCACTTTACCCGGAAAAAACTGGCCCATCCTAATAAAGCAGGGCAATTCACCACAGTTCGCAACCCATTACCAATACAACTCACCCCACCAGTACCCACTCAACAAAAAGGATGGGCAACGGGAAGGCAGATTCATTCGTTCTAAGCACTTCGTTACATACAATTCGTCACATATACTGCGAACATCAACTCTCCGCTTACAACACCCACCCCGCGCGCGACAGTAAGCTTTTCGGATCTGGCGCGCTATCGATATACTCATGTTTAAGTTGGTAACCCAAATGACTTAAACATTTAATCTTAATAGAATAACATTTGTAAAAATATTAAAATTTCTTAATAAATTACATTGTATTATACCACTCAAGTGTACCCGGTGCTTTTATTTCGAATGCGCGGGACAACCATTCAAAAAGGTAAAAATAGAGATGCATACATAAATACGTATCTACTGGTTACGAAATTAATCAATTTTCATATATAAATATGTCATATTTATTTATATAAAATTTAACAAAGTTGTTTTGCTTAGAATTCCTGGTTGTATAGATTCCAGAACTTGCCACGCCACTTCTTTGCTCACACGAAACCGATTCCGAAACTCTACATTGTCATCCATTTGGAAAAAGTTTGGGTGATTCTATAATTATATTCCAAATTTTCTCCATGTCGACAACACTTTAAATATCTGACCCAATATTATATTCACAATACATTTGAACAAATTATCAGTGAAAGCAACTGCCAATTATTCTTTTACAACTTAAGCTGTTATTTGACTAGTAGTTAACAAACAGATATTGGTGGTTTAAGTCAGCGATGGGCAACTTTTTAGCTCACAAAGTTAGGAAAGTGCGAACGAGGGCTAGATAAAGGGAATAAGAGTTTACGGAAAAAAGGGCATAAAAAGTTGCGAAAAAAACAATAACATTCCTCCGAAACTTGATGTTTTTCGCAAAATGGCTGCGGCAATAACGACATTGTCCACAAAGTACAATGAAAAAAAGCAAAAAGAGCGGAAATTTACTTCATATCATATCATAACAAAACGAGGTAAAAATATTTCAGAGTTTCGCATTAATATTTGTTTTTATTTACCTTTGTATGGAGGGAAATTCTGACCACTATCAGGAAAAATTATATAAGTTATACTTATATCTAAAAACAATTTTATTTAATAAAAAGACAATACATTTTAAAGTTTCACATTTGTTGTTCCTATTTTGTTCACAACAATGTATACTATATGTGATAAAGCTGTTAATGGTGATGATACCAGTTATAAAACACATATGCAAGGTAGTTTTATATATCTGCATATATAAAGAAGAGAATATACTTGTGACCATAATAGTATATGTATATTTTCTTTAAAAAATGCTTAAATAAATATGTATATGATGTTTGACATTTTTCAGTTTGTTTGTTTTATCAAAATATTGAAAGAATTGAGGCTTCTTCTATAATAGTTTTAGGCCCTTTAGAAAGGGAACAAATATTTTCAAAATAATAAAAAATCATCAAGTAAAAATATATTTGACAGGAATAGTTAGTTAGCTAGTAGGTGTGTGCTGAGCGCTCATTTGTGCATATGTGTTTGAAAAAACAGTGGTTCATAAACTGAAGTTATTATAATTTAAATGTGTAGAAATGTTATTAGCGAGGGAAAACAGTGCCTAAAATTTAAAAAGAAAAATTAATTAAATTTAATGTGGAATGGAAAGAAAAGTGTTCATGTCAGGGAAGCTCTGGCAGCAAATTAAACAAACATAAAATAAGAAGTAGGTAATCTGATTTAAATTTTGGTGCAATAATGCGTGTAGCTACAGAAAATGAGATTAAACCAAACATCTTCTTCTTCTTCTTCTTATTTGGCGTAGACACCGCTTACATGATTACAGCCGAGTTAACAACAGCGCACCAGTCGTTTCTTCTTTTCGCTACGTGGCGCCAATTGGGTATTCCAAGCGAAGCCAGGTCCTTCTCCACTTGGTCCTTCCAACGGAGTGGAGGTCTTCCTCTTCCTCTGCATCCCCCGGCGGATACTGCGTCGAATACTTTCCGAGCTGGAGTGTTTTCGTCCATCCGGACAACATGACCTAGCCAGCGTAGCCGCTGTCTTTTAATTCGCTGAACTATGTCAATGTCGTCGTATATCTCGTACAGATCATCGTTCCATCGAATACGATATCCGCCGTGGCCAACGCGCAAAGCACCATAAATCTTTCGCAGAATCTTTCCCTCGAAAACTCATAACGTCGACTCATCGGTTGCTGTCATCGTCCAAGCCTCTGCACCATATAGCAGGACGGGAATTATTAGTGACTCGTAGAGTTTGGTTTTTGTTTGTCGAGAGAGGACTTTGCTTCTCAATTGCCTACTCAGTCCGAAGTAGCACCTGTTGGCAAGAGTTATCCTGCGTTGGATTTCTAGGCTGACATTGTTGGTGGTTCCAAGATAGACGAAATTATCTACAATTTTAAAGTTATGACTGTCAACAGTGACGTGAGAGACAAGTCGAGAGTGAGACGACTGTTTGTTTGATGACAGGAGATATTTCGCCTTGCCCTCGTGCACTGCCAGACCCATTTGCGTTGCTTATTTGTCCAGTCTGGAGAAAGCAGAACTAACGGCGCGAGTGCTGAGGCCGATGATATCAACATTATTGGAATATGCCAGCAGCTGTACTCTCTTATAAAAGATTGTACCTGCTCGATTAAATTCTGCAGCTCGAGCGGAGCTTTTCGTGTTGCTCAACGTCAGTTTACACAGCCGTATTAGTATTAGTTTTGCGGGGTTACCAAATTCAGACATCGCGGCATAAAGGCAGCTCATTTTCGTGCTGTCGAAAGCAGCTTTGAAATCGACGAAGAGGTGGTGTGTGTCAATTCTCCTTTTACGGGTCTTTTCCAAGATTTGGCGTATGGTGAATATCTGGTCGGTTGTTGATTTTCCAGGTCCAAAGCCACACTGATAAGGTCCAATCAGTTTGTTGACGGTGGGCTTTAATCTTTCACACAATACGCTCGATAGAACCTTATACGCGATGTTGAGGAGTCTTATTCCACGGTCGTTGCCGCAGATTGTGGGGTCACCCTTTTTATGGATTGGGCACAGCAAACTTAAATTCTAATAGTTTGGCATGCTTTCGTCCGACCATATTTTAAAAAGAAGCTGATGCATGCTCCTTATCAGTTTTTCGGCGCCGTCTTTGAATAGTTTGGCCGGCAATCCATCGGCCCCCGCCGCTTTGTTGTTCTTCAGACAGGTAATTGCTATTCGAACTTCTTCATGGTCGGGCAATGGAACGTCTGCTTCATCGTCATCGATTGGGGAATCGGGTTCGCCTTCTCCTGGTGTTGTACGTTCACTGCCATTCAGCAGGCTGGAGAAGTGTTCCCTCCATAATTTAAGTATGCTCTGGGAATCGGTGACTAGATCACCTTTGGGGGTTCCACAAGAGTTTGCTCCGGTTTTGAAACCTTCCGTAAGCTGCCGAATTTTTTCGTAGAATTTTCGAGCATTACCTCTGTCTGCCAGCTTATCAAGCTCTTCATACTCACGTATTTCGGCCTCTTTCGTTTTCTGTCTGCAAATGAGTCTCGCTTCCCTCTTCAACTCTCGGTATCTATCCCATCCCGCACGTGTTGTGGTCGATCGTAACGTTGCGAGATAGGCAGTCTGTTTTCTCTCCGCTGCGACGAGGCACTCCTCGCTGTTCTTTTGCATTTTCCGAAAACCAATGGTATCGGTTGCAGCTGTACGTAAGGAGTTTGAAATGCCGTCCCACAGTTCCCTTATAACGAGTTGTTGACGAGTGCTCTCAGAGAGCAGGAGTGCAAGCCGAGTAGAAAATCGTTTTGCTGTCTGTTGTGAATGCAGCTTCTCGACGTCGAACCTCACAGAGGCGGGTGCGAATCTTGGCTTCAACAAGATAGTGGTCCAAGTCGATGTTAGGACTTCAGAGCGTACGCACGTCTAGAACATTAGAGACGTGTCTTCCGTCTATCACAACATCATCGATCTGGTTGGTGGCTTTTCGACCCGGAAACAACCATTTAGCGAGATGTACTTTCTTGTGCTGGAATCTAGTACTACAGATAACCATATTTCGGGCCCGGCGTAGTCGATCAGCCTCAACCCATTTGGGGATGTTTCATAGTGGAGTCTGAATTTACCGACCGTAGTGCCAAATATACCTTCCTTACCCAACCTCTCGTTAAAGTCGCCAAGCACGATTTCGACATCGTGGCGGGGGCAGCTGTCATAAATGCACTCCAAGCGCTCATAGAAGGCATCTTTGGACACATCGTTCTTCTCTTCCGTCAGGGCGTGGGCGTAAATCAGCGATATGTTGAAGAACCTCGCTTTGATGCGGATTGTGGCTAGACGTTCATTCACCGGAGTACTCGGCAACGGAGTCTCTCTCCCACCACGAATCTCACACCAAACTTGCGCTCCTTTATATGGCCACTGTAGTACATGTCACAAGGATCTACTTGGCTTTGTCCTTGTCCCGTCCATCGCATTTCTTGGACGGCGGTATTTTCAGCCTTTATTTTCACGAGGACATCAACCAACTGGGCAGCGGCACCTTCCCAATTAACGGACCAGACATTCTAGGTGCATGCCCTTAATTCGTAGTCCTTATTTCGTTTGCCATGGTCGTCATCGAAAAGAAGGTCTCTCATCCGAGGCTGGTTGTTCCTTTTCATTAGGGGTGTTTTTTTTACGTGGCAGGTCCCAAACCCAGCGCACAACCCTGCGGAGGGGTTATTTGTTTTACATTTTCTAAATTGATGGTAGTTATAAGGAAACTTACAATTGTTAGGCAATTTTACAACTGTTACCCACAGTGCAACTTCCCATATATGCGCGCGCTTTCATTTGTAAACATGGAGTGGTGAAATACGTTGCTCCCCGTCTTCATGTTTGCGCAATTTAATTTATTTATTCGGGTTAGGAATAATATAAATATAATTTTAAGTCAATGAAATTGGTACTGACTGATCCTTTATATACAAATGTACTTAAGTATTGAATATATTAAACTTAAACTGTACCTTTAGAAGTGGCATACAGAACTTGTTACTCGGCAATCGATAATAATAAAGTGGCCTAGGGGCTATTGTTCCAGTGGTTTATATAAATCTAGGTGCTACTTATATCGGGTGATTTTTTAAGAGCTTGATAACTTTTTTTAAAAAAAAAACGCATAAAATTTGCAAAATCTCATCGGTTCTTTATTTGAAACGTTAGATTGGTTCATGACATTTACTTTTTGAAGATAATTTCATTTAAATGTTGACCGCGGCTGCGTCTTAGGCGGTCCATTCGGAAAGTCCAATTTTGGGCAACTTTTTCGAGCATTTCGGCCGGAATAGCCCGAATTTCTTCGGAAATGTTGTCTTCCAAAGCTGGAATAGTTGCTGGCTTATTTCTGTAGACTTTAGACTTGACGTAGCCCCACAAAAAATAGTCTAAAGGCGTTAAATCGCATGATCTTGGTGGCCAACTTACGGGTCCATTTCTTGAGATGAATTGTTCTCCGAAGTTTTCCCTCAAAATGGCCATAGAATCGCGAGCTGTGTGGCATGTAGCGCCATCTTGTTGAAACCACATGTCAACCAAGTTCAGTTCTTCCATTTTTGGCAACAAAAAGTTTGTTAGCATCGAACGATAGCGATCGCCATTCACCGTAACGTTGCGTCCAACAGCATCTTTGAAAAAATACGGTCCAATGATTCCACCAGCGTACAAACCACACATTTCGAACCGAACACTGATTTTGGTAATAAAATTCAATGATTTGCAAGCGTTGCTCGTTAGTAAGTCTATTCATGATGAAATGTCAAAGCATACTGAGCATCTTTCTCTTTGACACCATGTCTGAAATCCCACGTGATCTGTCAAATACTAATGCATGAAAATCCTAACCTCAAAAAAATCACCCGATACTATTGAAATGCTGGTTGTTACTAGTAAATAACTATTTGGGTTGTTATTATTTGTTGTACTGATAGTGCACTTCTACTGTTCCAAGATAAAGTTCTTTTGATGATTTTTCTTTAATGTTGTTCGTTTACTGAAACATAAGGCTGTTTTGATGTTTGTTTGTTTAGGATTGTCTGTGGTAGTGATATCATGCTATACTTGTGATTAGATGTTCCTATGCTCAGTTGAGCAAAGGCGTGGTTAAATGTTAAAGTATTAACTCTCCCCTCTCTTGTGAAAAATAGAGCTCCTGATCTGTACTTGAGTCTTGAGTAGATGAGTCATTCCTGCACTTTCTATGGTAGCGTTGTAGTTTCTCAGATATACAGTTTTTTGATAAATTATATATGTTACAGTTAAAACTAGTTTTTAGACATAACGCGTTTTTCCACAGCGAGTCAGTTAAAGCTGTTCCGAACGTTGGAGTTCATTTGTTGTGATTAGCCGCGAGGCATCACCTGATTCGACAAGTGCGGGGGAACAGCGCTGTCCGCGCTATGTGCGTTTGCTTCGTTCATTCTCGCTTCGTTGTTATAGCGATAAACACGCGTAGGACTTATTCGAGCGATAGCAATTGTTATGGCAAACTTAAATGAGGGGACGCGATGGATAGAGGAGTTTTTAAACAAATGATTAGCGATTCAGGACTACTAAAAAAAAGAAGACCACTTTAATATTATGATAAAAGAAATCTATGACAAATTAATGGACAAAATTAAAGAAGCACAACTAGCTGTTCAAAAATCTCAAAAACAATACAGAAGACTGAAGCGATTTAAGGTAATTAATATTTGTGGTATACGAAAATTAGTGACTAAGCAGGAGCCCATGAAGTACTACTTGTATTTAGATGAAATTTTTGACATGATTGATGCAGCTCATGTGGCCATCGGACATGGTGGTCGGGATAGGCTGAAAAATTAAACTTCTCGAAAATATGCAAACATAACGTTAGAAATGATAAATATTTTTCTCTCTATGTGCGAAACTTGTCAGCGTAAAAAGAGTATGAAGAAAAAAGGACTTGTTTCAAAACCCATAATACATTCTGAAATGAACAGTCGTTGACAAGTCGATCTTATCGACATGCAAACACAAGAAGATCGGGGATTCAAAGTTTATAATGGTATATCAGGACCATTTGACAAAATTCTTACACTCCGATAACGGCAGAGAATTTGTAAATTCTGTCATAAATGAGATCGTTTCATTTTGTCCCGAGTGTAAACTGGTCTATGGAAAGCCAAGACACAGCCAAAGCCAAGGATCTGTTGAATGGGCTAACCAAGACGTGGAGAAAATTTTGGCTTCATGGATGCAAGATAACAATACTACAAATTGGTCAAATGGTATTGGTTTTGTGCAGTTTTGAAAAATCGGGCACTGCATTCCGGTATTAAACAGTCATCATACAAAGCAATGTTTGGTATCGAATCGCGAGTAGGGCTTATGACTTCGATTTTGCCTCGAGATGTTATTGAGGATATACGAGATGAAGAGGATTTTGAAAATGCGTTGAATAAAATAAATATGACGGATAATACAGATAATGCAGAATCCGAGCCTGTAGCTAGTTGCAGTGGACAGCATCTGATTATAACTGAAGCCCAACAAAAAGACGTAGAAAGTTCGTCCAAAACAAATAGAGAATCGCCAATTGTAACAGAAAGAAGTGAATATAGCATTGAAGATGAAGCATCTACGACCGCTGAACCTCTCATAATACCACCACAGGACAAAGACCTTGAAATTGTAAACAATATGAATCGACAAATAATGACATCCAGAGAAACAGCACATCAAAACTTAAAAGAACAGGCCAAGAAAATGACATTGACATCAGATGCAATACACGTTCCAGTAGAAATCGGTGATAATGTAATTATACAAATCCCTAATGTTGAGCAAAAGCTGATCTACGTGATATAGTCGGAGTGGTTCTTTAAAAGGATGATCAAGGTTTTCACAAGATAGGGACGAAATATGGAACGCTTGACAAATTATATTGCAGATATGAACATACGCGTTACTTCATTGTTTTATCAAACTTAGTTATATTCCTTTGTTCTCATTATTCCGCTAATGAGTAATCTATTTAAATTTGCTTTTCAGGACAGAATTTGACAAGTGCAAAGAAAAATTTTTGCTTGAAGAAGATGTACCGAATACAAATTTACCTTTGAGAACTATTGCTAAGGGAACAGCCATAGGAACAGGCCAAGGATTTATGCGCTGCGTATGCAAGAAAGGATGTATATGTATCAAAAAGGTGTCTCTGCAAGAAAAGTTGTTATCTATGCAATTCGAAATGCCACAATAGTTTGTCTTGCAATAACAAATAAATCCTGTAGATTGTTTCTTTTTAAAATTATATACTTTTTTTAGATTAAAATTTTTAAATTATTTTAAAATTATTAAATTGAAATAAATTTTAAATTATTTTGTCTAATTTTAGTTTTAACTACAGCTCGATGAGACAACTAGTTCTAACTAGGAAAAGCGCGTTATGCCTAAAAACCGGTTTTAACTGTAACATATATAGTTTGAATATTACAAATATACTTAATCCTAGGACTACAAGTACTCCTATAGTTATGAACATATTCTTGATTGGGTGTTCTTCAAATGGTATTAAAAATTTATTTAATTTTTTAATGTTGTCAAATCGATATTCGTTTTCTGATTCCAATATTTCAAGAATGTGAATTCTTTCCTTTCCTTTAGCTATAATATAATCTCTAATTTCTTGTTTCCTGTTGTGGAATACTTCAGAGCCAATAATAATTGTTTCATTAAATTGAATTAAATTCAATCCTTCAATTGATTTTTCGTTTATAATAATGTTTTCCTTGTAATACAACATTACCATGTCCTAAATCTGTAATGGGTGTGTTATTTTCTTGGATAACATTACAATGGGCTTCAAAACCTTCGATCATTGGTATTGTACAATTGTCATTAGGTTCTTGTTTACAAATATATTTACTTAAATTATTTTTACATTTATATCTTAATATTATTTTATCTTCCCATTTACTTACGATTTTATTCATATCCAAAATGCCTTGACGATAGGATAATGGAGTAACTTTGTTTGTTGTGCATTTCTTTTCAATGACTGGATATTTATAAATTACAATGAAAGTGTCGTCTAATCTACCTACATGCGTGTCTGCATATTCGGGTATGTCAATAATCGGTATACTAGTTTGTTCTACTGTTTAGTTTGTTTACTAATATCTTTCCATCTCGTCCGTATTTATTGCTGCTGAATAAAAATCTCCGTTCTTCGCGAAATTAATTGTCGTAGTTAAGTCAAATAACTCATTGCATAATTCTTGCGATATAACTGTTGGTTTAATCGTCCTAATATCAAATGTTTTAATCATTATTTCAAAGTTGGAATTAATTTGTCTTTGTTTATTATTATTTTCAATTATGTCGTTGGGTATTGTTTTAATTTCAATCAGGTCGTCGTGGTCTGGGACGCCTGTGATATATTTCAAAATCGATCCTAAGAAATCAAGTAATCGTCTTTAGCGTCTGGCTCGTACATTATTCAGTGGTTGTTTTCTGAGGATTTATATTCTGTTAAACAATCCTATTTCCGTTGCGTCTTCACTAGGCATCTCTCCTTTATTTTCGGCGATCTCGTAGTATGGTTTCAGTATTTTGCTTCAGTCCATCATATGGAATAGGTATTCATGGTCTTGATACAAAAATGATGGGCCAGTCTCGGTTAGCACGTACTTGCGATCTTGTAAGTCGGTTATTTCCTGAGCTAAGGATGTTGCTAGGATTAATGTTAGCGTTATCTTCATCATTGTTTCTGAGGTTGTCCTTGTGTACGATCTTCCCCTCCGTTGTTAAAATTGTTTCCTCACGATTTTGTTGTACTGTTTTCTTCAAATAGCGTGGATTTGTTTTATTTCGTCGGTTTTGTTTCGCATAATCTGTTTGTCCTGCCTTATTTATATTCCTTCTGTATTCGTTTTTTATTGTGGTATGATAGCATATACTCTTGCTTAAATTAAGGTATATATCTTACATATTTTTAGAAAATTGTTGATTGCCTTGATGTTGTCAGTATTTGGTGTCTTTCAAAGATTTGATGGTTTCGTTTTACCAAAAGTAGTTGTCCTAGATGTATTTAAAGCGGTGCATTCATTTAGGATGTGATTTACTGATATATTTGGCTGATTACAATATGAACAGCTTGGTTTAGCCGTTTTGTTTAAAAGATGACTGTGAGCTTTGAAGGCTGTTTGTGCGACAAATAGAACTGCTTCATATATCGCAGCTGCTTCAGCTGTAAATATCGAGAAGTACGTTGGTAAAATTCCGACGGCTATGGTGACACCTTGGTCGTTTGTTACCGCAAACGAAGTGTGGGTATCTGATTTGAATCCGTCGGTGTATCTTAATTTCCACTCCGGTTTGTACTTTACTACTGCGTCATTGAATAGCTGGATATATTGCTCTGCATTGGTGGTTGTCTTTTGAAATTCGAATAGCGTACTTATTATAGACGAATTCAGCGTTAGCCAGTGCGGGTGAGTGTTCACTTTTAAAAGTTGCGGTTTCGAAGTCACATGAAACTGATTGATAATATTCAAGCATTTTATAATCGTAGATGGCTTGTTGGTTTTAGGATTTGTTTTCAGTAGATTAAACAAGATAGAGTTTTTACACTGCATGAACTTTGGTATGAGCATCATTGTGTTAAATTTTATTCTATGATGAATGTTTGGAAGACCTGCTTCAGTTAGTACTACTTTGGTTGGTGAGGTGGGGAATGCGCGAATGCTTCTTCTTGCCGCCATGTGATAAGGGGTTTCAATGAGAGTAAAGTGCTTTTTTGCGCAATGCTCATAAATTGCGAGTCCAAAATCTATTTTTGACAACATCAGTGCTTTTGTGATATTTACAAGTGTTGAGATGTGTATGTAACAGCTTAATCTAACATATTTACAATGTTCCTTAAATGTTAGCTTTTTATCAAATAATAAACCAAGTATTCTTAAGATGTTAGTATGTGGGATTTGAGTATTTTCAAGTGAAAGGTTAGGGAAGGTGCAATTTCTTTTTCTGCATATGTGAAATGTTGAACTTTTGCTTGCAGAAACTTTGGTTCCTGTCGCTTTAAACCATTCCATTATGTCGGTCATAATATTAGTAAAATTAATTTTGACTTTGTTTAAGTTTTTTAGAGCCAAGAATATTAATACATCGTCAGCGTAGATAAGGTGGTCAACGTTGCGGTTTGAGATTATTAAGTTGCTGAGTTGATTAAAGGCTATAATAAATAACGTTGCTGAGAGAGGAGATCCTTGTGGTATGCCGTTATGAAGGGGGAAAATATTTGAGTTGAAGTTGCTAACACTTACGGAAAATTTACGATTTGAAAGAAATGACTTTATAAAATTATACATTTTGTTTCCAATGTCCCATTTTTGTAGTTCTTGTAGTACTGTATGGGCTCCGATTCTATCAAAAGCTTTTTCAAAGTCTAGGCTGAGGAAGGATAAATGGTTTTTCGCAGATATTGTTGAAGAGGTGCAATGTTCAAAGTAAAGTAGGGGGTCAATGACACCAAGACCACTTTGAAAAGCGAACTGATTGGGGCTTATTAAATTCTTTTGTTTGGCATACCACATTATTCTCTTTGAAATGATTTTTTCCAGAACTTTTGCCATACAAGGAATCAAAGAAATTGGTCTGAAGTCAGCGATTGAGGTATTTGATTTGTTAGGTTTGGGGATAGGGATTATAACAGCTTTTTTCCACTCCTGAGGCAGTAAGCCTTGTTCAAATATGATATTGTATAAAGTTATCAATCTGACTTTTAAGGAGTGTGGGAGGTTTTTTAATAGGGGGTAAGAAATGTTGTCTGATCCAGGTGTTTTTCCTGACATTTTGCTGATAGTAAAATCAAATTCTTCAATTGTAATGGAAGATTCTATCAAGGTAGCTTCAAAACACGGTGATGAGTTGTAGTAATTTTGTGAAATTACTTCATTTGAAAGAGTAATAAAATTAGAGTGAAAGTTTGAATTTTTGGAATTGTTTGACCATAATTTGGCAAAATTTTCAGCGATTTTTTGTGGATCATAAATAGGACTCAACGGTGATTGGATAAAGTCGATTTTGTTTTGATGGTATCCACCTGAAGGAGCTTTTATGTCACTCCATGTTTTTTTAGGGCTTGAAGTGGGTTTTATACCAGCTGTTAATTATTCAAAAGTTCTTCTTTTTGCAGATTTAAGTTCTCTCCTGAAATTGGAATTTGCTTTTTTATATCTAATTAAATTTTCTGTTGTTCTATTTTGTTTAAATGTAATCCAAAGTGATTGCATTGTGCTCCTTAGAGCAGTTAATAGCTTGGACCAACACGGGAGTTTGGTGGTAAATTTTCTTGCGTTTGTTTGAGGAATGGCTAGATGAGCAGCGGAAAGTATTATAATTGTTTTTATATTCGACGCTTCTGCATTTATATTCTTTGACGTTATTCTAGTGATAGTAATTGTGTTAATCAGGGAGCAGTATTTAAGCCAATCGGCTTTTTCTATAAGAAATTTTGATCACGGTTTAATCGTAAAATGCATCGGATCCCCATAGTGGACTCCAAGCATTAAAATCTCCGATGATTATGGTGGGTGGAGAAACAGCGTTTGTGATATTTATAAGATCACCGCGTCAAACTTTTGATGCGGAAGGATATAGCATGAGATTATAGAAAATTTGAAACCAATGTTAACTTCTATCGCAATGACGGAGATGTTTGATAATATTGGGATAATTTTATGTTTGATTTGTTTTTTAATAAATAAGGCAATGCCTTGTTTAGATGATTTGTTTTGTGGCAAATTATGAAAATGACCGACGTATTTGTGGGGCTTATACGCCGTTTTGTTTACAGGCAGGTGAGTTTCCTGTAATGCAATGATTTCTGGTGAGAATTCATTTATGAGTAAATTTAAGTCTGGGTAATTGTTGAATAAACCTTTCATATTCCACTGAAGAATTCTCATGATCTATTCTGTCGGGGGGTGTTTGGTAGGTAACGAAGTGACGGGTGTATTACTGAGTTGGCTGATCAAGTTGGAGATGAGTGAGGTTGTTGTAGAGTAATCAAAAGGAGTTGTGGATGAGTCATCGACTACACTTGTTGTGGGGAGAGAGTACGTTGAATTTGTTGCGTTTACTATGGTTGTTTTATTTTCAATATTTGTGCTATTTGTTTTAGAGTTAGAATTTGTTGAGTTTACAGTGGTGGTTTTATTTTCGTTGCTTTGTTGTTCGAGTATTATTTTAGAGTTAGATGGTGAAGATGAAATAGGAGTAGAAGAAGAGATTTGCGCTCCTCTTTGGGTATTTTGTTTGTTATTAGAGAGATCTGTGTTAATCGGATTTTTAAGTACGTTAGCGAATGATGGAAATGAAGAATTAAAAACATGTGGTGTTTGTGCTTTGGGAATATTTACTGCTTCGCGAAATGAGCATTTATTATCTGTTTGAATTGTTATTATTTTTTTTATTTCACTGAACTTTGGACACAATTTACTTGAGGCGACGTGTTCAGCAGAACAATTTACACATAGAGTGCGAGTACAGGGTGAGGGATTGTGTGTTGGTAATGCACATGCGTTTTTTGTATGGCCAAGAAGTTGGCCGTTTTTGCATCTCATTGGGTTTGGGTAGTAGGATCTTATCTTGGTTGTATATCATGATACATCAATTTTTTCGGGTAAGTAGTAGCGATCGAAGGTTAAAAGAACCACGCCACTTGGGGTGGGTTCACCATTTATATATTTTAGAAATTTGTAAATGGATGTAACACCCTGTTCTTTCAAATATTCAATTATTTCATTGTCAGAGACTTGATTTAAACACGGAGCGTAGATAGTGCCTATTGAGGAGTTAAAATTTTTATGGAGTTCAATTTTTACATCACAAATGCCAATGAGGTGTTTTGTTGCTGTGCATTTTTTTGCAACAGTGCTATTTTTTACTAGGAGTAGTTAATTGCCGTCTTTTAAATCACTAATTTTTATTATGTCAGAACTAATATGTCTTAGGGCTTTCACTTGAACTTACCACCACATACTTAGTGCTATCTTTTTTGTTGTTGGTAGAGTAGGAAATAATTCATCCTTCGCCAATTGCTCCATTTTTTTTCTTTTTGGTTGGGAACTGGACGATAATAGGGCGAACCTATTATTTTCTGAAGTGAACGATTTTAATTAAATGAATATAATTCACTAAAATTCACTAACAAATTTGAGGGAGTAGAGTGCGATGAGGAATGAGATAATAAACTATTCTGTTTTGACTGAATTCGCAGACAATACAACTGAGAGCACAACCGTTTGCGTCAAGTGTCAGTCGATGACTGTGCATGAGAGATACATGGTTCCATCGATTTCAAATATGTCCATTTGTATTTATGTGCCTATACCTTCAGGTATGGGTGTTTTTGCATAAACTTGGTTTGTCGGGTGGTGTTCGTATTTGTTCTCTTTACAAATGCTACAATTTCTAGTTAGTCGGAATACCAAATTTTTTTAAATTTGGCCAATAGCAAATTTCTAGTATCTCTAATGCATTATTTTTTGCGTTTCTATGTGCTCTTTCATGCGTATGTTTAATTATATTTTCTCTATCTTCTTCACTCGTAATGTCTTTTAATAGATTTTGACAAAAAACCTTTTTCTCTATATTAAATGAAGAGTTTCTAATTTAATGAATTTCATACCAGGTTTATAGTGTAGTGTGAAATGCAGTCGTGATATTAGGTTTGATAATTTTCGTAGTCGAGAAATTCATATTTAGCATTATTTATTGAAAATGCTGTTTTTTCCCTGTCTTTTCTTTTTATTTTAATTTGATAAAATCCTGATTCCAAATCTAACGTCGTGAAGTACTGTGCTTCTCCTAAGTTTTGGAGCATCATGGTGATGTCCGGAATGGGATATCTATCAGCGATTATTTGCGCATTTAACTTCTGGAAGTCAATAACCATGCATCTTTTTGGGTTGCCTTGCTCGTAATTCCCTTTTTTAGAAACTGTCCATATGGGGGAATTGTACGGGCTTTTGCTTGGCTGTATTATTTTATTATCTAATAATTTTTTTTATTTCAGTTTCTACAAATGCTTTATCCGCTTGGAAGTATGGATAGTGTCTGACCCAAATCGGATTATTTGTTTCTGTTCTGATTTCTACCTCTAATCTAGTTACGTAGGGTAATGTTTTACTCTGCTCATTTCTTTTCATTAATTCATTTATTTCTTTTTTATACATTTCTTCTCCTATCATATAATTTATTCTTTTTCACAATTAATACATTTCTTTCTGTATCTTTCATTGCTTTCATTTGGTTTAAACCTTTAATTCATATCAAGAAATCGAAATCTTGTAAGGTATCGAGTTCCAAAAATTCCATACTGAATCCTATTATATTCACTTTCTTTTTATATTTAATTAATGATTTACCGTGTAAAGTAGCTGCTTGTTTTTTACTTTCTACATCTATCCTTTTTGCGTGAGGGAATTTTGGATTTACATAATTTTCTTCTGCACCACTATCAATTAAAATATACACTGAGTTACCTTCTTCTGTGGTCCTTACAAGCGTTGGTAACCCATGCCTTAGAATAAAAAATATTCTTCCTGGTCTTATTCTGTATTTGATTGTTGATCGTGTGTAATTTGGTTGATCCGTTGATTCTTCGATTGTATATTAACATGACTTGTACATATTATCTCGTTCTCGTTTGTATCCCAATGCTCCTGCTACTTTCTTAAATGGATTTTGATAATTCTATCGAGGCTGCGGATTTCGTGGTGGTTGTTGCTGATTCTCGTTGTAACCTTGTCTCGTTGGTCTACGGAATATGGTGGATGAATCGATATCCATTGGTTCAACTGGGGGTTGTTGTTGACAAGAATAATTATTCTGATGTTGATTGCTGAAATTATGACTCTGATGATGGTTGTATCGTTATGTCGTTTGTCGGAATAGAAATCGTCTAGCCTATCGATCATGCCTTGGAAGTTTCTCTTTACGTTGTGGTTGATCACGATCTGTGCTGCTTTGCCAGTAATCTTTCCTCTGATCATTATTAATGGTTGGGCATATATGTGTATTATGTCCTTGGAATTGTCGTATGTCTTCCATTAATTTGGTTGCTACTTTCCTCCAGTTCCTGTATTCGTTGTAATCACCATTCAATTGTGTTATTGATTTAAACATATTCAGATCCACTTCTTCTGGTCTGGTGTTGGAACATATTTGTTCTATTCGTTGTGGAATGGTTGCACTTCTTCCTTATTGTAGTTCGGATAACTGTCGTTGCAGATCGGCGACTGCGTTGGTTAATGCAATTAAATTTGCTGATTCAGTTATCTTGCTGATTTATTTGTTAATTTATTTTATTAAAGAACGGTCTCAAGTTGTATTCTTGGAGCGCTGCTTGATATGGTATTCTTTCTATGAAAGCGTGTTGTTTGCCAAGGATGGTATATTGATCCTTCACTTGCAATTGGTTGTCGTATTAGGATTTTTATGTGAATCGCTTTTTATTGACGTTGTGTGGGATGATGCACTGGTAAACTTCTTGGATGGTTTAAATGAATCCTTTATTCGTTTCCAGGGACTAGGTTCTTCCCTTTCAGGCAGACTGACTAAGGATATTATTAATGATCCTTTTTTTGTTGCTGCCCCACGTTGGGCGCCAGTTAATTTATTTACTCGGGTTAGGAATAAAATAAATATAATTTTAAGTCAGCCAATGAGATTGGTACTGACTGACCCTTTATTCGCATGATAATTCACGGTATACACATGTACTTAAGTATTGAATATATTAAACTTAAACTGTACTTTTGCAAGTGGTATACAGAATTTGTTACTCGGCAGTCGATAATGATAAAGTGACCTAGAGGCTATTGTTCCAGTGGTTTATATAAATCTTAGTGCTACTTATACTATTGACATGCTGGTTGTTTACTAGTAAGTAACTATTTGGGTTGTTATTGTTTGTTGTACTGATAGTGCACTAGAAAGTTCTTTTGATGATTTTTCTTTAATGTTGTACGTTTATTGAAACATAAGGCTGTTTTGATGTTTGTTTGTTTAGGACTGTTTGTGGTAGTGATATCATGCTATACTTGTGGTTAGCTGTTGCTATGCCGAGTTGAGCAAAGGCGTGGTTAAATGTTAAAGTATTAACTTCCGCGACGATCCCTTCATCTAGCCCTCAAAATGTTCACGCGTGACCGAACGATGCAAAATTCCCAAAATTCAATATGCCCACCTCTGGTTTAACTAATAGCTAACTAGGCGATTAGTGTGTTCTGAAAAAGCGTTTCTTGACTCAAAAGATCAGAAGAAGAGAGCGTAATAAGCCAGCTTCGGATTGTGAAATTTCTACTAGCAGAAAATAGCTTATTCGGATGGTGAAATTTCTACTAGCAGAAAATAGCTATTGCCATATGAAGAAACAGCAGTAAAGCACATTTGTATTCTAGTGATATTTGACACATATGTACATAAGTTTTGATTTTGTTTATTTTCATTGTTTTGAATTGTACAAATGAAAGTGTTGTAGATTGATTTTCAAGTTATAAAGAGGTGTGAAAAACAGAATTTTTATATTTTTTTTTGCTAGTTCCTCCTGTTATATAAAATTTCATTATAGACGAAGAAAATATATTTTAAAGTGTTATATGTTTACCGTTACTTTCAATAACTTCATGTAAACTTTTCTGCATTGAATGAAATAATTTTTTCGTAATATCTGAACTAATTTTCATCCATTCTTCAAGAAGTATTTGCTTTAACCCATTTTTTGATGAAACATGGTTTTCTCGCACACGTCTATTCAAGTGGTCCCATAAATGTTCGATCTTAATTAGATCTGTAGACTGAGGTGAAGTGGTGTGAGCAGTGTTGTACAAAAACCACAATCGAGCAATTTCTGCTGGATGCTTGGGGTCGTTGACATGCTGGAAGTGGTAGTCGTTCTCTATTATTATTATTTATTTTCTTTAAGAATATTGAAATAAGGTATGTTGTAATTATAGCTCTCCAACCACAGATGCCGATATACACCACCACCCCAAAACTCCAGTACCCCCGTGTGTGAATATTTTTTTACGCAGCACCATTTAGCGCTCTACGAACAGTCAGAGGATGAACAACCGTACCAACGTTTTTTTCAGCATTGCAGCTATCTTCGATGATGCGGTTTTCTGATTTTTTTATTACCTTTCTATCTCCAGTTTATCCCGTTCTGATGGCGCAAGCGGCCTTCGACTTCTCGGTTGATACTCACAGTCTGGGTAATTTATGAAACGATTTGTAGTACCGTTGATTGTGGAACGGAGGCGTTGAACTATTTCTCTTATTTTCCGAATAGTCTTTTGTTATTTATAAGCATTCAATATAATTTAACGCTCCTCAACAGTCGTTTCTTTTCTTTTTTGACTATTTACTTTTTACCGTTACTTTTATTAAATTTTCAACTTGCATTTTTAAATATTACATCTCGTCACATGTTGCTTTGATATATGCGTTATCTTTTAGCTCAGTCGCCACTTGTGTCGGAGCTTTGCAGCCATTTACGTTTTGACATGAGTAAGAGGGCATCGAAAAAATATTTTCAAAGAAAGTTTTGTATTTTCAAGTGACTATTGTGAAGGCAATAATAATTAATTATAGCTGAAAATTGAGTATCTTTATCGTTATTACAATATAATTTGGTGTAAGTATTGATAAAAAGTTAAAAAATTTAAATTTTATGAAATAAAACTTAAATGGTCCCTTGAGGAAGCATCATGTGCTTATCAGATAAGTAGATTTTGTTACTTCTATATAAAAAATAAAGTGACTGTGAAACTGATTTTTCTGATGACGACAGCATCGCTGACTCACCCTTGGGGCTGCAAAATGTTCTCTATATGCTATGACTTAGGCTTTTGCTACAATTTTTAAATTTACTAGGGGAACGAAGACTATCCCCTTGAAAATGAACCGCTCGTAAGTTTTTCGTTCGTTTGAGCCGCATTGTGCCACGTTTCGTCAATCATTGTATTTTTTTGACAACTATGTAGTACACTAGTCTCCCATTGGTTTATTTGCACACTCAAGGAATTTCCGCATTGAGAACAAAAAAGAATTACTGGCTGTAAACTGCCTGTGCAGATGCAAAATCGGGGTGATGCAAACGACTATGTAGGTTCGTTTTACGGAATTGGTATTTCTACAGTCTCTTGGAAAGACTCAAAAGTGGTCAACATGGCTTCAACATTAGCTGGCATAAAGCCATACAAATACAATGTCCGAACACTCTCCAGCTGTTGAGAGGTTCAATAAAAGAACACAGTGCGTCGAGAAAATCCCATGTCCAAATATTATAAACGAGTATAACAAGATAACGGTACTGTTCAAACCTACTAAATGCGCGATAAATCAATAATACGACAGAGAACATAAATCTTACCACCGAGATGATATGAGAGAGCTTTATGGGAGCCGGCGTGAAAATTGGACGATGAGCGTGGCACCACCCACTTTTTGGTGAAATCCCATATCTCCAGACCCGACCAACCGATTTCGACAAAATTTAGAACATGGCATAAATCTTAAATTTTTATATCACATTGGAAAATGGACGAAATCGGACAACAACTTTACATACATATTTACATATGGCTCAAGCAGCTCACGACTTCCGGTCTTTGACCAAGTATCCTCTGGGTAGCTTAAATATATCCGTTTGAAGGCGAGCTAAAGTGAGAAGGTGAGAACTCCAATACATAGGGTTGTGCGCTAGGTTTGGGACCCACCACGTAAAAAAACACCCACAATGAAAAGAAACAACAAGCCTCGGATGAGTGACCCCCATTTTGATGGCGACCATGGAAAACGAATTAAGGACTATGATTTGAGGGCATGCACCTGGAATGTCCGGTCTCTTAATTGGGAAGGTACCGCTGCCCAGCTGGTTGATGTCCTCGTTAGAGTGAAGGCTGACATCACCGCCGTCTAAAAAATGCGATGGACGGGACAACGACTGAGACGAGTAGGTCCTTGTGGCATTTACTACAGTGCCCATATAAAGGAGCGAAAGTTTGGTGTGGGATTCGTGGTGAGAGAAAGCCTCCGTCGCCGAGTACTACCATTCACTCCGGCGAATGAACCTCTAGCCACAATCCGCACTAGAGCGAGGTTCTTCAACATATTGGTGATTTGCGCCCACGCACCGACGGAAGAGAAGGACGATGTGACCAAAGATGCCTTCTATGAGCGTCATGCTCTCTTGGAGCACACCTATGAGAGCTGCCCCCGCCACAAAATCGTGCTTGGCGTCTTCAAGGCAAGGGTGAGCAAAGAAGGTATCTTTGGCACAACAGTCGCTAAATTCAGGCTCAACGACGAGGGGAGAGATAACAAACTGTCTACCTCGCAACGTTAAGATCGGCCACAACACGTGCGGGATGGGATAGATACTGAGAGTTGTAGAGGGAAGCGAGAAGCATCTGCAGACAGAAAAAGAAAGAGGCCAAAATTCGTGAGTACGAAGAGCTTGACAACCTGGCCGACAGGGGTAATGCTCGAAAATTCTACGATAAGATGCATTGGCTAACAGAAGGTTTCAAGACCGGAGCATCCCAAAGCATACTAAAACTATGGAGGGAACACTTCGGCTCCCTGCTGAATGGTAGTGAAAGTACACCCCACGACAAGGCAAACCCGATTCCCCAATCGATGACGATGGAGCAGACGTTCCATTGCCCGACCATGAAGAAAATCGAATAGCAATAACCAGGCTGAAGAACAACAAAGCAGCGGGGGCCAATGGATTGCCGCCGAGCTATTCAAACACGGCGGCGAAGAGCTGATAAGAAGCATGCATCAGCTTTTTTGTAAAGTATGATCGAATGGAAGCATGTCCAACGATTGAAATTTAAGTGTGCTCTGCCCAATCCACAAAAATGGAGACACCACAACCTGCGCCAACTACCGTGGGATAAGCCTCTTCAACATCGCATATAAGGTTCTATCGAGCGTATTGTGTGAATGAATGACTAAACTCCACGGTCAACAAACTGTTTGGACCTTATCAGTGTTGCTTTAGATCTGGCAAACCAACCACTGACCAGATATTCACCATACGTAAAATCTTGGAAAAGACCCGCGAAAAGAGAATCAAAACCCACCATCTCTTCGTCGATTTCAAAGCTGCCTTTGACAGCATGAAAAGGAGCTGCCTCTATGTCGCTGGTCTGAATTTGGTATCCCCGCAAAACTAATACAGCTGTGTAAACTGACGTTGAGCAACCAAAATCGGGAAGGACCTTTCTGCGACTACAGCGGCTGGCGTATGTTGATGATATTGACATAATTGTCCTTAACAACCACGCCGTTAATTCTGCTTTCTCCAGAATGGATAAGGCAGCGAGGCAAAGCTGGTGGTAACGAGGGCAAGACGAAATATCTCCTGTCATCAAACAAACAGTCGTCGCACTCGCAACTAGGCACCCACGTCACTGTCAAAACTTCGAAGTCGTAGATAATTTCGTCTTGATTGGAATCATCATCAATGCCAACAACAACATCAGTCTCGAAATCCAACGCAGGATATCTCTTGCCAACAAGCGCTACTTCGGACTAAGAAAGCAATTGAGAAGTAAAGTCCTCTCTCGACAAACAAAAAAAACTCTATAGTCACTCATTATTCCCATCCTGCTATTTGGTGCAGAGGCATGGACGATGACAACATCTGATGAGTCAACGTTGCGAATTTTCAAGAGAAAAGATCTGCGAAAGATTTATGGTCCTTTGCGCGTTGACCACGGCGAATATCGCATTCGATGAAACGATGAGGTGTATGAGATATATGACGGCATTGACATAGTGCAGCGAATTAAAAGACAGCGGCAACACTGCCGAGGTCATGTCGTCCGAATAAGCGAAAACACTCCAGAAGTACTTGACGCAGTACCCACCGGGGGAAGCAAAGGTGGAAGGGCAAGGTGCAGAAGGCTTCGCTTGGAATCTCCAATTGACGCCATGTAGCAAAAAGAAGAAACGACTGGCGTGCTTTTGCTCACTCGTCTATAATCGCATAAGCGGTGTCTACGCCAGTAAAGAAGAAGAATTTCAGTAAAAAATATCTACACATTTGCCAACAATTCTCATGAAAACATTTATTGCAAACATATGTACATGCAAGTATACATATATGTACATATGCATGTATTTACGTACTATTCCTATCCACCTACCCAGCCTATCTTCAAATATTATTTATATGTACATACATACATATATGTATAAAAGCTACCGCTATAAAAGTTCGGTCGCGCGGTCGATCCACTACGCGGCAGTCGTGTGCGGAATGAAATAAATTTTGCTAGAATATATTGCCTATACTTAATGAATATGTATATACTTTAAATTCATATAGCAGGTAATTCAACCCAAAATATTGTTTTTTTTTTCAAAATAAACAAAGTTGTTTTCAAAACTATGTAAATACATTTTGTAATGAATAGGTAATAATATATTGTAACCTTTAACTATCCAAACAGCTTTGCGACTCAAGTAGCTCTTATAATTTTTCTATTACATTTTTATAGATTATAGCAAATAATTTAGTACAATTAAAGTTTTTTTCGAGTAGTCGAGTATAGAATGATCGCAGCGAAGTACTGAACAAAATTTCAGAACCTCCACGTATGCGCTCGAGAGTCGAGTAGGGAACGTGTGCAGCGGCTTGAAGATCAAAATATTTGAAATATTAGAGCTCTCATTAGCGAGTCAAGCTCTGAGTTTCCAATGCCTTCATAATCAGAGAGAAAGACCGCGGATATGAACGACTAGAGGTCGTTATCAAGTTTTAGCTAATAGCAAAATATTGGCTTTCAGGTACGATCCATAGATTGGATATGCTTAACAGCCTTCCGTCCAAATCGGAACCATGAATATGATCTGCTCTAAGTGTTCTGCCAAAAACTGGGCCGATGAACCAAATAGTATATGCTGTGCTTCTGAAGAAGTCAATCTCCCCAATATGTAGGAGCCGCCACAGCCAATCAAAAATTTAATGAAAAATAGTCACACATTCTGTACATTTGTTAAAAAACATACGTTTATTGTACCACCTTTTTCAAATGACGTCCTTTCGCGTTAAAGAAATAAGGGAATATAATTATATGCCTACTTTTAAAATAGAGGGACAATTTTATCATCTAATAGGTAGCTTCCACGATCAACAGACCAAAGTTACCAATTCCCGTGCGAAACCGGGCGGGCTGCTAGTATGGTACACAGGTATGTATATAATATATGTACATATGTATGTGGGATCGACCATTAAAGAAAACGCACTTGTTAATTGAATTAACTATTTTATTATTTCTAAGTTTATAAATTTCTTATTAGTTAGAATAAGCATACTGATGTTATATATACAGATTTTACCATTCAACCATTCAATTCTTTTGAATAAACTTGATTTTATTGGTTTTCAACCAACATTTCTAGAATGGGTTGCTTCTTATCTTAGTAATAGAATTCAACAAGTCATATTTAACGATACTTTTTCTGACGTAATCAATATTCCTTCAGGCGTTCCTCAAAGGTAGCCATCTTGGTCCAATTCTGTTCTTGTTATTTATTAATGACATATCATCTGTTATTATGTATTCAAGAGTTTTATTATATGCTGACGATGTAAAACTTTTTTAATCGGATACTTCAAATACCGAAAGATGTCAGTTGAAAACAGACTTAAACAACTTAGTTTCTCGGTGTGCTAGAAATGACATGCTATTGAACCTTAAAACGATGTGCTTTTCACGTATGTAAGTAGATCTGTAGACCCTACTTCATACGTAATAAAAAACTTTAGGTTGGAGCAAGTATGTAGTTTTGTTGATGTGAGAGTAACTATGTAATCTTCACGCATATTCCACGGTTTTTAAAGCTAAAGGCGCTCTTAATTTTGTGAAACGTTGGTCTAAAAAATTTAGAGATCCGCTTACTACAAAAATTTTTTTTACATCTTTGGTGAGGCCTATATTAGAGTATGCTTCTGTGGCTTGAAACCCTAGTTATGACGTCCATTTGGAGAAGTTAGAGTCCATTCAAAAACAATTTTTACTAATTGCCTTAAATCATTTGCATTGGGATTCCAGTTTAAATCTTCCCTCTTACATTAACCGTTTAAAACTTATAAATCTCCCTGCACTCGCTAGTTGTAGGGAGATGCGTGGTATACTATTTCTTTTAAAACTCATGAATGGGTCAGTCTGTAGCCCATCTCTCTTATCTGATATTAATTTTAACGATCCCGCTCGCTCTATCAGGCAGTTTACTTTTAAAATTTTCTAGAACAAATTTTGAGTTAAAGGATCCATTCCGTCGTATATGTCACGATTATAATTCTCATTCCAGTAAATTTGATCTAACAGACTCCCTCTTTACCTTTAAAAAAATTATTTTATCTACTCTTAAAAAGTAACATTTAAAAATAATAAACTTACTTTAATTTAATTCTTAATTGTGGCTGTTGAAATTTTTGTTTCTGTTGCTGAGCAGTTTAAGATCGCAACGCTTAAATCTCTCTTGCCCTTTATGACTTGGCTAATTCCGCTCGTTTGCGGGTTGCGCCCTTCGCGTCGGTTGGGCGGGAGAAGGGTAATCGTTTTATATATTATTATTATTATTACAAATGTTCCATCCGCCTAAATAAGTGCGTCGCGCGCAGTGACTGTTTGATGACTGTGCTTATGTCCCTTTTGTCAGGTTGGTCGTCCCTATTATCAGTGTTAAATTTGGTAAGTGTAGTGAGTGTGCGTACCAGTCGTACTCCAAAAGTCACTATTTTTTTGATCTACTCATACGCGAACTTTTTCATTCAACTCAACTCACTGAAAAAAACACAGTGATGAGTAAAAATCAACCCATTTTGCCGTACACATCATTCCGTGCATCTTGAGTCTTCGATTCAAAATATGTCACTCAATTCAACTCTTGTTCAGTGAACGTTTAATAAAATGAGCATATGTTGACGAAAGCATCATTCGGTTCAATATGAGTTGATCGTGTATGAGTAAACTATTAGCAACAAAACGACAAGATGTGAGCGTTGCGACTGCATATACATTAAAATTTCTATGCGAGCCTCTTGCGTTCCACGAACTGCAGCTTGTTCTTGTAGCTTGTTTTTGTTTTCTTTCATTTTAGTCAAAATCTTCGTTTCGCTATGACTAACATATCATTTTTGTAGTACATAATTAGTTGCATTTTGTTATTTGATCGATATGGAGGGTATCACTGAAAAAATTCGGAAGGAGTTGATCTAGATGACCTGCTGCCTGATGCAACAACGGTGTCTCGAGCTACGCTAAAGTTGGCGGATGATAGTTTTTTTATCATTTATTAAAGATGAGATAGCCGAAGTTGCTCATTGTGGTGGAGAAACAGCCACAGTTGACTTGTGGATGGACAGTTACGTCCATCGCAACTTTCTTGGTGTCACCTTGCACTATCAAAAAGATTTAAAATTGGTAGATCTAATTTTAGGTGTTAAGTCAATGGAATTCGAGCATTAAACTAATACAAACGTTTTACATAAGTTGGACACTTTGTTTGCTGAATTCGGCATATGTAATAATTTAAACCAAATGAAGTTCGTTACTAATACAGGCCCAAATATCGTCAAAGCTTTGCACAACAATATTCCGTTAAACTGCAGCAGCCATTTGCTTGCCAACGTTTTGGATAATTCGTTAAAGGAATCGATAGAAGTTGCTGAGTAAGTAGAAATGTGCAAAAAAAATTGTCAAATATTTTAAGAAAGCTAACTTACAGCATCATTTACAAACCTCGTTAAAAAACTAATGCCCAACAAGATGGAATTCAAATTTCACAATGTTTAAGTCCATCGTGGACAATTGATTCAGCATTAAAGAAATTCTGAAAGAACAACAAGAAAGCCAACGATTGTTGCTTATAAACATTTCAACGCTGAAACAATTGGTGGATTTATGTAGCGATTTCGAAATCATTTTTTAGAAGCTTCAATTTTGCAATTTTTTCGTTCGTCCATTGAAAAAATGCTGCATATTTGCGCAGCACCAGTGGCAGATGTACCGGCTCTGTTAACATTAAAAGAAAATATTCTTAATAATGTTGACGAAATCTGGATTACTACCAAAAAAAACGTCACAATCGAAGAACTAACAAAAAAGCTAGAGGAAATGGAAGAAATGTGTAAAAAACTTTCACTGGAAGTAAATACTTTAAAAGCCGGAAATATAAAGCTTAAGTCCACTGATGTAAAGAAAATTCAAAATTTGGAAAATAAGGTTGAATTCTCAACGGATGAGGAAGAACTAGCTAGAGAAATGGAATGGATTCTAAAAAAAAGACCAGGTAAGAAACGAAAAGCGGAGTGTTCTCCTGATCTTCAGGAAAAAGCAGATAAGGCCATATCAAAACCGCTTAACCCAAAAAATAGTTCGCGGCCTCCACCAATTATGGTGTCTGGAGATGCCACAGGCAGTAATTATCAACAACTATATGCTATTGCAAAATCAGAAGCAAAAAACAATTTTACCATTAAGCTTTTATATAATGGAATATATAAAGTAAATACTTTCTCCGTAGAGGACTACAGATGCATATCGAAAGCACTTTCCTGTAGAAATATATCTTGGTAATGTTTTGAGAATAAGCAAACGCGTCCAATTAGAGTTATTGTGAACAATTTGCACAACTCTTATGATCCGAAATCGATTATTAATGACTAAAAATAGTAAAGATTAAATGCACTGAGTGCTGTCAATCATCTTCCTTTACGAAACCAAAGCTATATTGAACTCAATTGTTTCTACCACATTGATGATACCACAATGCAAACATTGCATTTGGCCACACACAAAACTAATGAGGCAAACAACCAAGATGCGTTAAGTGCGCCGGTAAGCATAAAACATCTGAATGTTCGAAACCAGAGAAACAGCAGCCTAAATGCTGTAACTGTTGCGAAGCACATCCAGCCAACTATCGAGCATGCCTTGTTGCCAAAAAATTACAGAAATTCGAGCTAACACAATTGGCCACAAAAAAGGGGATGGTCTAACCCAAAAAGTAGAAGGTTCTGTAGACTTTAGAACAAAAAACAATGAACATCAATAACAGGAAGATCCTAAAGTTACAGCTGAAACAACTAAAAAATTTACTTTTTCTCATGTTCTAAAAGCAAATAATAATGATAATATATCATCTAACAGCATTTTATCACAGATCTTACAGAAACTCAATAAACAAGACGAATTCAACACTTCCTTACAAAATCGCTTATGCAAACTTGAAAAATATCTTTTTAATACCAAAGTTGACTAAACCTTTAAAAATTCTTCTATGGAACTCAAATGGGTTAATCAAACATAAGAATGAAATCGAAATTGTACTAAACTCCGAAAATGTCGACGTATGTATGATATCGGGGACACATTTTACGTCACAAACCTATTTTAAAATTCAAAATTATGAAACTTACCATACTATTCATCCTAGCAATTGCGCCCGTGGCGGAAGCGCAATACTCATTAAAAATACTGTTAAACATTTTGAGGAAGAAAAACTAGTGGACACGAGTCCACTACTAATCTCCAAAAAGCTGTAAATAAAGTCGTACAATGGGCAAAGAAATGGCAGATAAAACTGAATGAAGCTAAGTCTGTACAATTATTTTCACATACAGCAAGATACAGCACTTACCAATTTTCATAGACGGTGTACGAATACCGTACTTTAATGCCGCTAAATACTTAGGAATGACGCTTGACACTAAGCTACGGTGGAAAGTTCACGTAAAAAACAAACGTAAGGAGCTGGACATGCGACTCAAAAATTATAATTGGTTAATCGGTAACAAATCAGTGTTATCCATCGAAAATAAGTTACTTATCTATAAGCAAATACTCCGATCGATATGGAGCTATGGTGCACAACTCTGGGGATGTACTAACGCAAACAATAAGAAAGTCATCCAACAATTTCAAAACAAAGTACTAAGACTAATTGTCAAAGCGCCTTGGTATTGTAGATGTGCTAATATAGAGCGTGATCTAGGCGTAAACTCGGTTAACGCAGAAATATTAAAAATTGCAACAGCACATAGTGCAAGATTGCTTCAGCATTGTAACGAAGAAGTAGCTATGTTAACTTCTAGAGATGGACCACCAAGGCGACTCAAACGCCTGAAACCCAGCGATCTTTCAAATTAGCCAATACTCTCATAGTAGTTTTGTGATTTTGTAATTAGATATTTAAGTCCTATTCAAGTTGCTTGTTAGTCCTTTCTTTTATTTGAACTAGTTGCAATGTATAAACAATATAAAAACAAGTAAGGAAGGGCTAAGTTCGGGTGTCACCGAACATTTTATACTCTCGCATGATAAAGTGATAATCGAGATTTCATTATCAGTCATTTACATATTTTTCAAATACCGTATTTTTGTAAAGTTTTATTCCGCTATCATCATTGGTTCCTAATGTGTATAATATACAGAGAAGGAATCAGATGGAATTCAAAAAAGCGTTATATTGGAAGAAGGCGTGGTTGTAAACCGATTTCACCCATATTTTGTACATGTCATCAGGGTGTTAAGAAAATATTATATGCCGAATTTCATTGAAATCGGTGCAGTAGTTCCCGAGATATGGTTTTTGGTCCATAAGTGAGCGACGCCACGCCCATTTTCAATTTTTAAAAAAAGTTTGGATGCGGCTTCCTTCTGCCATTTCTACCGTAAAATTTAGTGTTTCTGACGTTTTTTGTCTGTCGGTTAACGCACTTTTAGTGATTTTCAACATAACCTTTGTATGGGAGGTGAACGTGGTTATTATCCGATTTCTTCCATTTTTGAACTGTATATGGAAATGCCTGAAGGAATCGACTCTATAGAGTTTGGTTGACATATGTAGCTGTAGTAGTTTCCGAGATATGCACAAAAAACTTGGTAGGGGGCGGGGCCACGCCCACTTTTACAAAAACATTACGTCCAAATATGCCCCTCCTTAATGAGATCCTTTGTGTCAAATTTCACTTTAATATCTTTATTTATGGCTGAGTTATAACACTTTATAGGTTTTCGGTTTCCGCCATTTTGTGGGCGTGGCAGGGGGCCGATTTTGCCCATCTTCGAACTTAACCTTCTTATGGAGCCAAGAAATACGTTTACCAAGTTTCATCATGATATCTAATTTTTACTCAAGTTACAGCTTGCACGGACGGACGGACAGACAGACATCCGGATTTCAACTCTACTCGTCACCCTGATCACTTTGGTATATACAACCCTATGTCTGACTCTCTTAGTTTTAGGACTTACAAACAACCGTTATGTGAACAAAACTATAATACTCTCCTTAGCAACTTTGTTGCGAGAGTATAAAAAAAAAGATCTGGATTCCAAATATTTGTGTGTGGCAAAAAGTTGCTTGTGTTTCGTTTCCACCTGCGTTACAAATGCAGCCCAACGTTCAAGACGCAATAAAAAAATTTTGTACTTCACAAACTAAGTACTTGGACATTACATCAACAAATTCTGCTCAAATTAGCCCAAACACACCAAATTGCGTTACTTCAGAATTTTGATTTGAAAGCTCAACTTTTTCAACAAGTATACAAGTAGACAAGGATCAAAATGTTTCGTTTTTTCTCCAACCTAATTAAGAAGTCGACACTTCTTCAAAACACCTGAAGATGAGCTGGAAAGCTACTGTAGAGAAATTGCTTCGATGATGACTAAGACTTCGAGTCCGTACGAGTGGTAAAATTCCTCAGATGGTCTCGTCTTCCGACTCATATACTACACTGGGAGTATGTTTTGATCATCCCAATTCCTCTGCAATAATACTGCTCCATATCCGAATTTCGAAGCGTCTGTATGTACTTCCGTTATCGCTTGCGGATTGTATAATTTTAAATCTGAAGCGTTAATTAGTGCCGCTTTTAGTTGCTGAAATGCGGCTAGTTGCTCATCACCTCTTGTTTCAAAAACTCTGACAGTGGTCTAGCAATCGTGGCGTAACCTTCGATGAATCGCCTGAAGTATAACGTCAGTCCAAGGAATCCTTGCATAACTTTTTTTATCACATGGCAGCGGGAAGTGTTTGATGGCGTTCGTCTTTGGCTCGGATGGTATTATGCAACTTTTCTGGATGATGTACCCCAGAAACTCTACATTCCGCACCGAAAACTGACACTTTTTTATTCAATGAATTATTATTATCAGATTTTCTATGTACACGATCACGATTCCCTTATCAAATCTCTGAATATGTCTAGAATGAATCTCGAAAACACTGCTGGTGAATTCCGAATTCCAAATGGTACTATACATACAAAAACTCATATTGTCCAGTTCCCGTAACGAATGACATATACTTTGTGGACTCAGCACTTGCGTATTCCGATGTATTGTTTTTAATGACCCCATCTTCCAGCCATCGGCCAAACATCGCCACAGGTGTTTGCACGTTCTTTGCTTTTAGATACTCGCTTATTAACTTATTTATCTTCACCGCCTGTGTAATACTAAGATGCTGAAAATCGTTGTCTGGTGCTTCACTCATACTAAAAGGTAGATATATAGTATATCTCCAAATTCTCCGATCAACTCACTGATACGATTGTTATCTTGTTTCATACGACGTTGATGCCACAGTGCATGGTGTCAGCCGTCGGGCTCGTTTACCGGATGCTGACTTGCTCCTTACGCGCTTTTTCTAACATCTATACATGCCCCACTCGAGATTCTTCCGTGTTTGCCAATTTCGCCATTTCCTTCCACATGCTTTTCTGATTCTGAGAGCCGTATCGCGCAAACTCCGCACCTATTTATGGCACCATTCGACACCTCGCTGTGCCTACGCAGTCCTCTCACTGCACTCTCTTGCTCTTCAGCACCACCTGTCTCTGCTAAGTCGTGCCTTTAGCACTCATCACATGTTCCTTCATAACACCCTTCGACACCTCACTGTGTCCACGCCAAGTTGATGAACTACGTCCACTTGCCCTATGGCACCAGCTTCTTCTCCGCTCGCATCAGATGGAACTACTATGGTACAAACATTTCTGTCGGTTGCTTCTACTCCCTTTATCTAATATCCATAGGTATGTTGTCAATAGCCATTGCGATCGCAAAGCTACCCATGGTTACTAATTCACTGCTGTCTATGCCAACTAAATGCTTTATTTCCTTACTTAATTCAACATCAGATCGTGGCATCAACAAAGCATCTTTCCGAATCAAACACAAGTCGGAACCAGTATCAATTAATGCTGACATCGTTTGCGGCATCATATTGGGTGCCGTAAAAATAACATCTTTAAATAGTAAACTGCTGTTCCTGCTTATCTTCGTCATTGTACTCATGCTGCTCCTTTTGCTGACCTTGGCAATAGTTTTACAATCGGATGCTTTATGCCCTTCTCTTCCGCAACTATAGCACTTGAATCTATTCCGTGGCGATCTCTCGCCAAGTGTTAACTTTCTCCGCATCTGAAACATCTCCTTTCTCCAAAATTGAAATTTGATGTAACCTTGTTTGACGACGTTGGTACCAAACTCGCCCTTCAATACTGACTTCAGCGAACTCCAGTTCCAAATTCCTTCTTGACTACGAACGTGCATCTTTGCAGCATCTTTTAACAACTGCTAGGCATAGATATATTTCTGCAGCTCACTCCAATGCACTGCTTCCGCATTATTTTCGAAGTCTTGTAGCCATTGTTCGAAATTAAGCTGCTCTACAATTTGTGTATTCACGCCACGCCAGCTACGTCCGCCTCGTCATCGCTTGCATTCAGACGGAAATGTTCCAGCAATCTGTCTTGCAGTAGGGTTTTCCGTTCGCTAGCTACTAACCACAACCTTTCCAAATTTTCCAAAGTCCGTCCAATGTCAATGCTAAAATCTCTTTAGGGTCCATTGTCTTCCAATGCTCTTAGGAATTTAATATCTATACAAAATACTATTATTATAATGCGAAAAGTTACAAAAGTTTATTTTCATTGAAGGAAGAGCTATACGAAATACTATTTTAAGAAACCACTTTTGTAGTTAATTCACATACAGTGGTATTCAGAAAAATATGAGGAACACTCTAAATGACACTGTTTGCAAATTATGTTTAACTCTTTATTTTTTATAATATATATTATAATAACAGTCGATTGTAGTGAACATTACTGTCCTTCCGGGAATAGATTTCAATGCAACAACAATTGGAGCGCAACTATGTAACCCCGTTTGAAGCAGCTACTGCTATTGGTGTACATACGCAAAGCCTTGGCCCCAACCAATGAATATAATATTTGGAAAATATGAATATTTTGCTGTGCCTACTCCTTATGCAACAGTCGCTAGAAGAAAAGGAATATTTATGAGATTTAAAGAACGTACATAGTTTATCGCAAATTGTTACCTCCCGTCATGGTTTCCAGCAGAGCTCTCAGAGTATCGTGAATTCCATTTAAAACACCCATGTGCTCTTTGTGTTGTCTCTCCAAAATCTCTTTCAGCTGCGCATGGTGATTTTCAATGAGACTGCTCGCCTCTTCCACACAGCTTTGGTTTGTGCGCTGTTTGGGTTGCTGTTTGTTTGGCACAACCTCAAGCACCTGACCCATTGCAACCTCTTCAAGTGCCTCCACTTCGAAGATGTCCAAACTGTCCGCGTTTGCCTAGAATTCCGAACGGATCATTAAATAGCTTAGTTTTTAGTTTTGTAATATGTTACTTACGTCCAACCTAATGTTGGCAGTAGCATCACCTTCATCCTCAATGGTAACATCGACCATTTCAGCTGTTGTCTGTAATATAAACCAATTTTATTATCACATTTATAATCACAACTTTAAATTTTGACAGACGTTACTCACCGACAAACCAATTTCGGGAGTGAGCCCATCACCGTCCACCATGTCGCTGGAAAAAAAACTCCAGAATTTTCCGGTCCATGGCATCCAACGGTTTTGGACCGTCCTGCAACGACAGGTTTCCAGTTCGTCTGGCGAACGCTCTGTGGGCATTGCGCAGCTTCTTGACTGCCGATTTTCAGTCTATCCAACACTAAAAAAAACCAACACACATATGTAAATTGTAATGATATACACAAGAATATTTTAGTTTTACCTTTTTTCAGCAACGGCAGCCCAAACCTCTTCGTGCTTCTTCCTCGCGTTTGGTTTCATAAATTGGCCCCTTCCAACGCTGCGGTGCTGCTGCATTAAGTGCAGTAACCGCCTCTTTTGGCCATTCGTAACACGTCACGACGTACTTCTCTGTAAAGAAAATGCATCAAATCTTTTTTTACTATTCATATATAATATATTAACAAAAATATACTTACATTTGCTTTAAATTCAACTAATTCCATTTTGAATTTAACGAAAAATTTTTTTGTCATCACCTCAAATGGAAGTGAGAAAACCAATCGACAGTATTTCATTCAATTTGGTTACAGAAACACTTTCAATCGAGCATTCCTACTGAAATGGAATGGAACATATCAGCTGACTATCGATTGAATCGAGTAATTATTTTACAGAAACACATTGAGTGAGAGTGACGTCAAATAGAGAATTTGAGTGGAGAACATCGATCGAAATGGGTTACCGAAACGCACTACTGACTTGATGTTACTGCATTTTCGGATACCGTTACACGTCCGTATATATTAAGCGGCTTCTTTCCCGTTATAAAATTTTTCTTTGTGTTAAAAAAGAAAACGTTTTGACGCATGCTTTACTGCTCCTAAGTATTTCACCGAACTGTTCTTACGTTTATTTAATTTTCGAAAAATGTGGGATCGCCCATTAAACAAAACGCAATTGTCACTTGAATTAACTGTTATTATTTCAGAGTGTATACATTTCTTATTACAAATGCTCCGTTCGCTTACATAAGCGGGTCGCGCGAGTTAATTTATTTACTAGTTAGGAATAAAATAAATACATATGTATGTATATAATTTTAAGTCAGCCAATGAGATTGGTTCTGACTTATCTTTTATTTGTATAATATTTCACCGTATACACATATACTTCAATATTAAATATATTACACTTAAACTGTACAAATGTTACAAGTGGTAACTTGTTACTCGGCAGTCGACAATGATAAAGTGACCTCAAAGCTATTGCTCCAGTTGCTTATACATATATGTAGGCTTTGCTTATCGCTGCTCATGCTATTGAGATGCTGGTTGTTTACTAGTAAATAACTATTTGGGTTGTTATTGTTTGTTGTACTGATAGTGCGCTTCTATTGTTCTAAGATAAAGTTGTTTTGATGATTTTTCTTTAATGTTTACTGAAACATAAGGTTGTGGTTAAAGGTTAAAGTATTAACTCTCCCCTCTCCTGTGAAAAATAGATCTCCTGATCTATAATTGAGTCTGGAGTAGATGAGTCATTCCTACACGTTCTATGGCAGCGTTGTAGATTCTCAGATATACAGTTTTTTGATAAATTAGATATAGTTTGAATATTACAGATATACTTAATCCTAGGACTACAAGTACTCCTATAGTTATGAACATATTCTTGATTGGGTGTTCTTCAAATGGTATTAAAAATTTATTTAATTTTTTAATGTTGTCAAATTGATATTCGTTTTCTGATTTCAATGTTCTGGTTGTGGAATACTTCAGAGTCAATAATAATTGTTTAATTAAATTGGATTAAATTCATTCCTTCAATTGATTTTTCGTTTAAAATATGCTTTCCTTGTAATACGAGATTACCATGTCCTAAATCTATAACAGGTGCGTTATTTTCTTGGATAAAATTACAATGGGCTTCAAAACCTTCGATCATTGGTATTGCACAATGTTTACAAATATATTTACTTAAATTATTTTTACATTTAGATGTTAATATTATTTTATCTTCACATTTACATACGATTTTATTCATATCCAATATGCCTTGACTATAGGATAATGGAGTAGCTTTGTATGTTGTGCATTTCTTTTCAATGACTGGATATTTATAAATTACTAGGAGCGACCCGCCCCGGCTTCGCACGGATGCAATGCTGATGCTAAAGACATTATGTACAGAAAAACTGTGAACATTGCAGTGGATGTTGTTACATACACATAGCGGCTTCGCACGGGCACTCAACATGACATTTACACAAATATTCACAATTTTTTGCGTCGAATTTAAAAAAAAAATATGAAATTTAATTCTTATATATATTATTTAAGATTTTTTTGTACTTTTTTCATTGTTTTATATTTTTTTGTTTTTGTATATTTTATTAGTGTTTTTTATATTTTTTTACGTTTTAATTTTTTTGTTTAATACGTTTCTTTTGTTTGTTTTTTCTCAATATCAGGTTTTTTTGTTTATATTTTTAATTATTGCAAGAAGGTTATAATCCCAAAAGAAAAACCTTTTATTGTGTTAGAGCTTCCCTATAAACTATATTTGATGTTGTTTTATTCTGTGGCAACAAAATAAATTGATTTTCAGGGGCTCCGACCCGCGATAGTCCAACATACATTTGACCGTGAGTAAAAAATTTCTTTCGCAGGTCGATCCCTACTAATTCGAAAGTTTGACCTTGAGACTTGTTAATCGTTAATGCGAAAGATGTTTTTACCGGAAATTGAAGCCGTTTAAATGGGATTGGCAGATCAGTCGGGATCATCGGTATCCTCGGTATATGAGCCAGTTGACCAGCTGCTGGGCCAGTAATAATAGTTGCTACAATTAAATTGTCCTTTAACTCTTTAATAAGCAGCCTCGTCCCATTACACATGTTCGGAGGGCTTAAATTTCTTAAAAGCATTATTGGGATTCCGATTTTTAGCGACAACTCATGTGGTGGCAGTCCAGAAAGGTTCAACGAATTTAAAAATTCCTGTGGATAATGGACTGCGTCTTCGATATTAGTCACATTGTCGATTGATTTGTATGTTTTAATTTGGCCGGGGACTTTTTGAACTATTAGATTGTTTATTTTATTAACAGTATCATTCTTAGGAGACACTATAGCCCTAGAGCATAGCCAATGAAAGTCCTTTTGGTGCAAATTCTCGGTATCAGGGTATATAGCATCTATTAAGTTTTCCAAATTATGGAGTATTTGACCTAGGGACTCATCCAGAAGAATGTCACAATAATCGCTTAAATTTGGAGTGGGAAAAATTCCTTCTCCAAGTTTTAGCAGTTGTTGTGGGAAATCGCTATCAGTGATTCCATGAACAAGAGCTCTCATATTCGTTCGTAATTTCAATGTTTCAATTGAAGCCCATAAGGGTGACGATTTCAAGCATGCCTTGATGATATCTGCTCGCGTACCTCTGTTAATAACGGGGAGAGTTTGTCGAAAATCTCCCGCAAAAACAAAAGTAATCCCGCCCATGACTGCAGAGGAGTTCCTTAGATTCTGTAAGGTTCTGTTCACGGCTTCTATATGTGCTCTATGGCTCATCGTGCATTCGTCCCACATAATCAATGAAACGTCTTGTAGTAATTTACCAAGAGGCCCATTTTTGCGGATAGAACATGTAGATTGTTGCTCAAGATTTACGGATAGCGGAAGTTTAAAAGTAGAATGAGCAGTTTTTCCATCCGTCAAGAGAGTTGCAGCAATTCCTGAGGAAGCAACTGCTATTGCTATCTTCTTCGATTCTCTTATCTAAGCAAGTATCAAATTAGCAAGAAACGTCTTTCCTGTTCCACCGGGTGCATCCAAAAAGAAAACTTTTCTTTTGTCATTAATGACGCTATCGACTATAGTTTCAAAAGCATCTCTTTGATCTGGGACTAATTTTGGTAGGTTTTCATTAACAAAAGCGGTCAAATTATGTGTATCATAGCGATTAGTCATTGTCTCTGCTCCATTGTTTTCTGTACGAACTGAACATGGTAAGCCAAATTCCCTTAGGCTTTTGTCATTTAATTGCATCAGTTTATTTTCTATTTGTATCAGACCTTGGTTGTAAATTTCCTCATTGTATGGTAAGGTGAAGTTTAGATTTTGCTGTCTGATTTTGTGTCTAATATCTTCACATAAATTGTCTTTGAAAATGTCCCATAATTTTAATGGTTCCGATGGCTGACAAAATAAAAGTATGACTACAAACAATTCTCTCAGTTGTTGTGAACATTGAGAAAGCAAAGCTTCTCTCAGAGTATTTTCCCAATGGTCATCGTTTTCTAGCAAACCTCTAGCACGGCAAGCAGCTTGATATGTTTCTTTGAGAACTCCGTCAACGGTTTTCAAGTACTGGAATGAGGTTGGGCCCCGTACGTGATGTAGCAACATCCTAAGATAGAAACACTCGGATTGAGAAGGGTGGACACAGTAGACTCTGCCTAAAGCTGCATCTTTTTTTATTCCTGGATGGCCAACTACGTTCTCACCACGCTTCCTTCTTGTGAACTTATTATTGACCCATGTATAGTATTGCGGGACTTCGTGGTATAGAAGTGTTTTTGCGAACTCATCTTCATTACATAGCTCAAAAAAAGCCAGCAAAGTTGTTTTACGTGGATTTTGGGCCACTTGTTCCGCCGTTTCTGCGGTAAAATACACCCTTTGGCCATTTTCTAAGAGAACAGCTAACTGCATTCCAATATTCGCCAGGCAGCTTCGGAAGTACTTATGTAGCGGCCATTCACGTAGTTTTCCACTTCATCATTTGGGTTTCTGACGCCAAATGTGGCTTGATCCGATCCTTTATTTATGTATTTACAAATGTATTTGATGGCTTGAACTGAGTGACAGTACTCAACATTTATGTGAGCATTGAACGTCCTGCACAAAAGTGGAGAATAAGGAACAATCCAGCTATTATCTATAGTGAAATTACTGCCTCTGATATTGAGCGAAGCGCTCTGACCTCCATTTGCGGCATCACGACGACGATATCCTGGATATCCGTCATCTCCGGTTTTGAGTTTCGTTGCGGGTATTTTTTTGTGCAAATTCCGTTTTTCATACATGGATACAATATTGGATCGTTTTGTTGGTTGGGAAGTTCCGCAACTATGACCCTATCAATTTCGTCTGGTTGGATTTTTGTCTCTAGCCAAAACAGCATATGACAGTGTGGTAAACCTCGCTTCTGCCACTCCACACTCACCATGTAACATTTCACTTTGCCGAATATTTCATCTTTGTTGAATAATTTTATGAATTTCTTCATTTTTAAGTGAAACACCCTTGAAATGATGTCATGACGATCGAAAGATCGCTGACCAGGTATTAGTTCCGCTTTAATTTCAGGCCATTCAGGATTGCACGTAAACGTGACAAATAAGTCTGGTCTCCCGTAGTTTCGGACATACGTCATCGCGTCTTGTGTTTTTTCATGCAGGTAACGTGGAAATGAAGATGGTAAGATTACGCGCTGACCGATATTTGATGGGTCAACATTTCCGTCTTGATTTAAAGCGTCTCTGAGATGAATGTATTCTTCAGCCCTTAGTCTCTGTTGGTTACGACATATGTAATTCAATCGTTCCGATATCATTTTTGCCATCATATCGACAATATATTGGCTAAATAAGTCCCTGTAATAATGTAATGGATTAAAACTGTAGTGTATCATATGATCGATGTAACTCGGATACCCTTTTAAGTTGGCCGTCTCTTCCGTGCTGCACGATGTCTCTGGGGCCTTTTTCTTCGTCAACCAAGAGAACAGCTACCTCGTTTACAGCTGGAGAATTGTATCTACCCGGGTGAGCAGTCTGCGGTGGGCCGTCGGAAAGAATAATTAGCTTTAAATTATCCGAAGAGTTGCGTTCAATATTTTGTTTAAAGCTTCGTATATATACGTTGTGGCTTTTCAGTGCTGTCTGTAGTTCATTAATTAAATCTATTTTTAGCGTTGGAGCTATGTTTGCCCTCAACGATAGCTGATCTGCGTCTGAAATAAAATATATCTGTAAGCATTGTGGATTTTGGCCTGATGGTAGTAAAAGGCTACCAATAAGATGATATGCCTGGCCCTCTATTTTGAAAGTTGGCATAAAACTACCTTCTCTTATTTCTTTGGCGCCAAACGAAGTCATTTGACAAAGGCTATTGTACTTACGGATGTTGGTTAGGAAATGTCTAGATAGCGAATGATTATTTGTCAAAAGATTTTTTATTGGCTGTGGTGGTTCTTAAATATTGGGGATAATAATTTTTCCAGAAGCACAACACATACCATTAGTTTCATCTACCCATTTTTTGGCAGAACACTTAGGGCAAATCTTATTCATGTCGCCGATTTGGACGGAAGACTGTTGAGCATAATCAATCTGTGGATCGTATTTAAAAGCCGATCTGTTACTGTGAGCTACAACTCGATTGCGAACTCTAGCTCTTGAAGTCTGTTGTCGTTCTCTCTGGTCTTGAAGGCGTTGGAAACGCTCAGAGCTTGATTCCCTAGTGCGGGATTTTATACTTCTGAAATTTTGCTCTTCAAGCCGCTGCAAACGATCAGTACTTGACTCTCGCGCGTACACATGAGAAGTTCTTAAATTTTGTTCAGCTAGGCGCTGTGAACGCTCAAGACTGGACTCCCGCGCGCGTCTTTGAGAGGTTCTCATGTTTTGTTCAGCGAGCCGTTGCGAACTCTCGGTACTCGACTCTCTGGCACGCGATTGCACCACATATTCTCTCTGACTTAAAAGACGATTTTCAGTTTCAGATGAAGATTCTTTATTTCGACATACTTTTGTGGCCCTGGCATGGGAATTATTTCTAGAAAGTTGAGATCTTGATCTTTTGGGCATTTTTTTTAAATGATAAAAGAAAAAAACGCCTTTAAACTAATCTTTGAGGTTCTTACAACTACCTACTATAACAACATACAAAACTACAACCTATTTATTAAAATTAAATCATAAAACTTATTCAATTCATTTCTTAGGATAACTAAATGTACAATATCTGTGCTATATATATGGGTCTAGATCTGAAAAGAACTTTTTGAATGGGTTTAGTTACCTACTAAAGGAAGTATTATCAAGCGACAAAATATTATCAAGCGACAATTTTTTTTAATTCCGCACACGACCATTCAGTAGGGAGCCGACCGCGCGAGTGATCTTAACTAAAGAATGTATAATAACACTGCATATACATATAATACATATGTACATTATTGCAACATTGAGATCAACAATCTCATTGAAATCAATATTCTCATTTCTCTCTCCTATTCTTATTTTGGCGCAATTTCACACCAATTTATTGCTTTTTAACCATTTCCAATTATTACAACAGTTTTAGCCGTTAAAAATTAACCAATCCAAAGCATACTCTCTTTCATTGGATTTTGGCATATGCATAAAGTCAACATTCTCATTGAAATCAGTATTCTCATTTCTCCTATTCTTATTTTGGCGCAATTTCACCCAATCCAGGGCATTGAATTTTTGCATACATATTGACATTGACATTTTTCATGTTCTTTATTAATGTGGTGTAGTTTGTCGTGTTCCTTCATAAAGTGGTGGAAAATTTGGGTAGAGGAGTATATATCGCTTTTATTGTACGTATACCACAATAAATTCTCTACTTCCAAAGTTGGCTTTGGTGCTGTGTGCTTAACTGATCAACATTTTGCACCTCCAAATATTTTGTTCGGGTTCAAAGCCTACATGAACTTCTAAAATATGTATATATTTTTTGACTTTTTTGTTTTTTTATTTCATTTTATTTTATTTCCATTTTAATTACTATTTATTTGATTATTTGCGCTATAATTATTTTTTTGTAATACACATTATTCAAATTTTCCCTTATGCGCATATCAAAGAACATCTGCGTGGGCAATTTCTATAGAGTAGTACCCTTATAGTGTGGTGTAGTTTCTTGGCAATTGGCAAGTTCCCTTATAGAGTGGTAAACATTGGCTTGCTTCCCCTTTTGAATGGTGTGTTCCTTCATACTGTTCGAAATTTTTTCGATTACTCTTCGAAATTTTTTCGATGTTCCCCAATGTCAAATAATATTTTAGCACAGCTAACCTTTGCTCCTTCTTATTATTATACATTCTTTGTCTTAACCCTGACGCCTACAACTCTACAACGCATAGTTCGCCGCCGAGCGACTTTTAAACATTTTTAACTCGTGATATCTTTTGAATGGAATGTCAGAATCTAATAATTCAAAAAGTTATATAAAGGTTTTAAAGCGATCTTAAATAATAAATCATTTATTTCGAGCCTTTTCAAGTGGTGGTATTTTAATTAATTTTTTAATATAAAATCGCTTATTGTGACAAAACTATAATAGTTAGAGGTATAATGTTGCGACGTTTTTTGTAGATAATGATAAGTTCTACAAAATTGTAGTATATCACTTTGTTATATCTTAATTCGTTTTCGCAGCATTCGCGATTAAAGAAAGTTTTTTGGTATTTTTTTTACATTATCGGAGTTTTGGTAAGGAACCCTACTTTTTTTTTTAACTAAATATAGCCTATGTCACTCAGGGATAGTTTCCATTTCCGTTTCCAACGGTGAAAGAATTTTTCAAATCGGTTCAGTAGTTTCGGAGCCTATTCGAAACAAACAAACAAAAAAACAAACATTTCCTCTTTGTAATATCGGGTGATTTTTTAAGAGCTTGATAACTTTTTTAAAAAAACGCATAAAATTTGCAAAATCTCATCGGTTCTTTATTTGAAACGTTAGATTGGTTCATGACATTTACTTTTTGAAGATAATTTCATTTAAATGTTGACCGCGGCTGCGTCTTAGGTGGTCCATTCGGAAAGTCCAATTTTGGGCAACTTTTTCGAGCATTTCGGCCGGAATAGCCCGAATTTCTTCGGAAATGTTGTCTTCCAAAGCTGGAATAGTTGCTGGCTTATTTCTGTAGACTTTAGACTTGACGTAGCCCCACAAAAAATAGTCTAAAGGCGTTAAATCGCATGATCTTGGTGGCCAACTTACGGGTCCATTTCTTGAGATGAATTGTTCTCCGAAGTTTTCCCTCAAAATGGCCATAGAATCGCGAGCTGTGTGGCATGTAGCGCCATCTTGTTGAAACCACATGTCAACCAAGTTCAGTTCTTCCATTTTTGGCAACAAAAAGTTTGTTAGCATCGAACGATAGCGATCGCCATTCACCGTAACGTTGCGTCCAACAGCATCTTTGAAAAAAAATACGGTCCAATGATTCCACCAGCGTACAAACCACACCAAACAGTGCATTTTTCGGGATGCATGGGCAGTTCTTGAACGGCTTCTGGTTGCTCTTCACCCCAAATGCGGCAATTTTGCTTATTTACGTAGCCATTCAACCAGAAATGAGCCTCATCGCTGAACAAAATTTGTCGATAAAAAAGCGGATTTTCTGCCAACTTTTCTAGGGCCCATTCACTGAAAATTCGACGTTGTGGCAGATCGTTCGGCTTCAGTTCTTGCACGAGCTGTATTTTATACGGTTTTACACCAAGATCTTTGCGTAAAATCTTCCATGTGGTCGAATAACACAAACCCAATTGCTGCGAACGGCGACGAATCGACATTTCACGGTCTTCAGCCACACTCTCAGAAACAGACGCAATATTCTCTTCTGTACGCACTGTACGCATTCGTGTGGTTGGTTTACTGTCCAATAAAGTAAACTGAGTGCGAAACTTGGTCACAATCGCATTAATTGTTTGCTCACTTGGTCGATTATGTAGACCATAAATCGGACGTAAAGCGCGAAACACATTTCGAACCGAACACTGATTTTGGTAATAAAATTCAATGATTTGCAAGCGTTGCTCGTTAGTAAGTCTATTCATGATGAAATGTCAAAGCATACTGAGCATCTTTCTCTTTGACACCATGTCTGAAATCCCACGTGATCTGTCAAATACTAATGCATGAAAATCCTAACCTCAAAAAAATCACCCGATAGATGGAAGGAACTGTCTAGCCTGAAAATGCAGGTTGTTGGGGTTTGAACCTGGCGTTATCCTCTCATTAATCTATTGGGTTGATTTATAAATATATTTTGCTGTCTCTATACGATGCATGAGAAGTACGTAAGACTGTCTAGCTTGGTCATCAGTTGTTCCGATGCCCTGCCTAATTCTAAACAGCTTAAGAATCAATGTTAGAAGCTTAAATGTAAATGACTTAATGAAATTTTTCTACCGACTGGTTAGAATCTTATGCTATGATGGTCATTTGTATTCTTATGTACGTAATTCAATTTCGTAACGCAGTTATTTTGTTACGAATAGTATACAAAATACCAAAGTACTTTGCCGCAATAACTGTGTGTTCGTATGCCTTTTAATATTTTATTGATACTTTTTTCGAAACTCGGCCGGTCACCGAAAAATATCCTAGACTTTAAAAATATCGGACACTTTGTCTTATTCTTCTAAGTTACCTTGATGTTCTTGTCTATTCTTGACACTCTACATTAGAAAACTCAAATGTTTGAGTTTGACTCTTTTGTAATAAAATTAATAAATGTCCACATAAAACTTGCTGAATGGCAATTGCCAAATCTTCACGTTGGGTCATACGTATAAATAAGTCTAAGCAGATGATCTTGTTTTGCTTGGTAAAATCTCATCATGCATTCTGTTTTCCTTTGCTGTCCAGGTGCTTGCTGGTACCTGAATACTGGTTGCTATCAGAGCATTTGTGTATGCCCGATTGCTGTTTTCTGCTGCTTCGCGTTTGCTTAGTTTCCTTTTCAGCTGATCGCTGCGATGACTCCTCATCGCCGTTACATTTGTTTTTGCCAGGAGTTGCTTTTGTTGGCTCGACAAAGCTGAAGTAGGCATTTAAAGAATGTCTACAGCCTTGCAGATGAGGCTGAGCAGTACTCATTATTGCTTTTTACTTTTTGTTTTGTGCACAATTTGTTTATGTTTATTAATAACAATAAGTGTACACTGCTTTCTCTTTGTTTGTTTTCAATTTACTTTGAGATGTTACAAGCACTTTTGCCACTTACTTAATATCTTGTGAATCAAAACCCCAAACAAAACATTAATAATAGTTTAAGTATTATTTTGAATGTAATTTGAACTGGTTTTTTGTCTTTATAAAAATCAACCTTTAACGGGGGCACTGGCTCAAGCGGCTCACCACTTTCGGTGCTAGACCAAGTAACTTCTGGATAGCCTAAGAACATCCGTTTGAAGGCGAGCTATATTGAGAAGGCGAAACATCCCCTCCACAGGGTTGTGTGCTGGGTTTGGGACCCACCATGTAGAAACGCCCCCAATGAAAAAGTTTAGCAGACGTTCCATTACCCAACCATAAAGAAGTTCGAATAGCAGTTACCCGCCTGAAGAACAACAAAGCGACGGGAGCCGATGGATTGCCGGCCGAGCTATTCAAACACGGCGGCGAAGAACTGATAAGGAGCATGCATCAGCTTCTTTGTAAAATATGGTCGGACGAAAGCATGCCCAACGATTGGAATTTAAGTGTGCTCTGGTCAATCCACAAAAAGGGATACCCCACAATATGCGCCAACTACAGTAGGATAAGGCTCCTCAACATCGCATGTAAGGTTTTATCGAGCATATTGTGTGAAAGATTAAAGCCAATCGCCAACAAACTGACTGAACCTTATCAGTGTGGCTTTAGACCTGGAAAATAAACAACCGACCATGCGACAAATTTTGGAAAAGAGAATCGACACCCACCACCTCTTCGTCGATTTTAAAGCTGCTTTTGACAGCATGAAAAGCAGCTGCCAGTACGCCGCGATGTCTGAATTTGAGTAAAGTCCTCCCTCGACGAACATATACAAAACTCTATAAGTCACTCATTATTCCCGTCCTGCTATATGGTGCAGAGGCAAGGACGATGACAACATCTGATAAGTCGAAGGTACAAGTTTCCGAGAGAAAGGTTCTGCGAAATATTTATGGTCCTTTGCGCATTGGGCACGGCGAATATCGCATTCGATGGAACGATCAGTTGTATGAGATACACGATGACATTGGCATAGTCCAGGGAATTAAAAGACTGCGGCTACGCTGGCTAGGTCCTGTCTTCCGAATGGGAGAAAACACTCCAGCTCAGAAAGTACTCGACGTAGTACCCGCCAGGGGAAGCAAAGGTGGAAGGACAAGGTGCAGAAGGACCTGGATTCGCTTGGAATATCCAATTGGCGCCACGTAGCGAAAAGAAGAAACGACTGGAGCGGTGTTGTTAACTCGCCAATAATCAAATCCCCACGCATTAGAATCTCATGCTGCAGCACAGTTAAATGCTGCCGCAATATATGCTTGTAAAAAAGTCGCTGCTGGGACTTAAATTTGATGTGTATGTACTGCCCACCTCTGTTTAAAATTACAGACAACCAATTTAAAGACTGTTATAAAAGGCATAATATCATTGAAATAATATATCCAGGTAGGCCGAAATATTGGCCCAGTGATCGTAACAAAATACCATATTTAATTAATTTTGCTGTAATCAAAAATATAGATAAATCGCACATAATAGCTGATACATGTACTGATCTATCATCTGATCACTCTCCTGTACTATATAGATATATAGTATATATAAAGAAATGTGAACAACCTATATTCGTTGATCGAAATGTGGATCTAACATCTTATAAAACGATTTGGCTAAAATATAAAAAATACGTGAGTAGCCAGATTAATATTGAGCAAAAAATAAATACCGAAAGAGATATTGACGAAAGCATAAGAGAACTCAATCGTATAATAACTAACGCAGCTGTCTTAGCAACACCAAATAAAAAATATAAATCGCTTGGTCCTAGAAAGATCTCTAATAAAGAAATAGAAAAGCTTGTAAATGAAAAAAGTCTGCAATTATAATCAGCTGTGCGTAAATTGACACTAAAATGTATATAAAGACACTGTGTCCCAATTCAAGCAAGCAAAATTCATTCTGGAAAGCCCAAAAGTCCATAAAGCCAGCAAATGACTAAAACAGCTCGAAGTGACGAGGAAAACTCTAATTATTTTGCAAATCACCTAGAAAAGGTATTTCAACATAATTGCCCAAAAACTACTTTGAGCTGTCCAGCTTACCAAACAGTGTTAACGAGTCACTTGAGTCTTTTAAGACTTCACCTTCTGAAATCATTTAAATAATAAAAGAACTTAACCCAAAAAAGTCACCAGGACACGATAATATAATATTACCCCAAAATGCTAATTGAGTTACCAAATATTGCTGTAGAAGTGCTCTTTTTGCTCTTCAATGCAATTCTTAATCTCGGATTCATGGAAAAAGTCTTGACAGATAAACCTGGTAAAGACTTAACACAGCCGTCTTCATACAGACCAATCAGTCTTCTACCCTCTCTTTCTAAAATATTTGAAAAAGTGTTGCTATCAAAGATGACTTCTTTCCTCCAAAAAAAAAAAAATACCAACGCACCAATTCGCGTTTCGTGAAAAACATAGCACGATAGAGCCGAATTACTAACGAAATAAGAAAAGCATTTGAGCACAGAGAGTACTGTTTAGCTATATTTCTAGACGTGGCTCAGAATTTTATAAAACATTGGAGTCTTATTTAAATAATAGACAGTTTATGCCAAAAGAGGGAGGTTTCATATATGATGAACGACAGATAAGGACTGGTGTACCACAGGACAGTGTTTTAGGCCAAACTGACACAGCTTTATAGCCCTGACAGACGAGCAAAATTAATGCGCCTTAAGCAACGCTAATGCGCATTGCAATTTCATGGTGACAGACGGCAGACTTGTGCATTTAGACAGCTGAGAGTGAAATTTGTTTATTTATTTACAAAAAAAAGTGAAATAAAAATGAATAAGATAAATTATTAATAGAAATTTTGGTAATTTTGGAAAATCAATATAAATTTGCGAAAAAATTCGTTTATTATTAACTATGTTAAAAGACAATTTAATTAGCAATATAAAACTGCTTACCTCTGATGCTGCAAACGCAAAGGAGGCGGGAGACTTCAAGCGACATCTGTCAAAAAATAGCAAAAATCGGCCATTTTTGAGCAGTGTTGCCTACTCAAATTTGGTAAATTCATCTAAATCCACGAAATTCTTGTACATTACAAACTTGCATTAACATGGGTCAAATGCGCAAGTAAATGTAAATTAGGCCCGCTAATGCATATTAGCGCTGTCGTCTGTCAGCGCTATTAGTGAGCCGTAACAAACGCCACATAATAGCATCAAGAACATTAGCCGAGAACTTAAGGTCTGTCGAAGAATTGCTAGCCAACTGGCGTATAAATGTGAATGAACAAAAGTGTAATCATGTTACGTTTTCGCTAAGACCAAAAATGTGCCCGCCAGTAAAAATGGAAAGGTTTTTAGTACCCCAAGCGAACGAAGTAACATATCTTGGTATTCACCTAGATAGAAGCCTTACGTGGAGAAAACATATATCTAGTAAAATAGCGTGTATGAAGATAAGAGCTGCAAGTTTAAATCGGCTTGTAAATAAAAACTCCAAACTGAGCCTAGATAACAAAGTGCTTTTATATAATGCGGTCATAAAGCCGATTTGGATGTATGGCATATGATATAATACAAAGATTCCAATCAAAACAGCTTAGAACAATCACGTGTTCACCATGATACATGCGTAATGAAAATATCCATAAAGACCTAAAAAAAAGAGATATACCTGCGTACTAAGGAGCAACGTATCACCAAAACAGCTTGATCAGTTGTTTGAGCTCGTCTAGTTTTTAAATATATTTAAGATTTTATAACTTATTGTCAGGCTTTTAAAACAAAAAGCAGATTCAGTAAATAAAAAATAGTGTTGCAAAAAAAAACAAAAATATAAGGAATACAGTTCTCTAACTCTCACCTCTGTTAACATGAATTGTCCTCATTTCAAAACATCTAGACTTGAAGTCGGCTTATAACAATTAATTATTGTATGGGGCTAAATGGGCATCAGTCTTCCCCCTTCTGCCCGTCACCACATCTATATATGCAACATTGGTACGCCACATTCCACACACTCATCATCATTTTCCTCGCATTATACACCACGCACTCACACACAATGACATCACACACCATCATCTACTTTCGCCGAACCAAAGTACAAAAGGACAGACAACTTGATCAAAAAACACTCTGGCGACATCGGCCCAATCAACACGATTCTTTTTTGGCGAACGTTTACCATTTTTTTGCGAACATCATCGTTAACTGGAAATATTTTTTACCTTTTGGGAAAATTGAAAATTTTACCTTTTTTACATTTTTTGCGGGCATCTCGTTTAAAAATTAAAGTTTATATATTATATACCTATGTTGTGAAAATAAATCCGAAAGTTTGCATTTACATTACAAGTTTGCGAACCTCTTGGGTTAATTTCAAATACATACACTTGTGTTTTATACTTTTATAAGAAAATAAATTCAAAAGTTGATAACAACTTGAAGTGAAGTGCAAACGAATTTTTTAATCGCAATTTTGAAAAAAAAAAAATAATATACGGTGAATGTGGAAAAGGTACATACAGCAATACATGGTCCTTCGAGCCTAAAAGAAAGGCACTACGGAAACTAAGCGAAAAAATTATATATGTATATATTATATACATATGTATATGGGAAAGTGACCGAAAACTTAAACAAACAATAATAATAATTAAATCTCAAAACTTAAAATAAAGTGTGGTGGAAATATAAAGTGATCCAAAACTTAAACAAAATATAAAAGTAATCTAAGAACATAAAAGCAAGTGAAAGAAAATTAATATACATATGTACGTATACATAATACAAAAAAAAAGAAAGTGTCAGTGACAGCAGTATAAAGTTCTTAGTACATAAAAGAACAAATCAGAGAATATATCTCACATCATAAAAGGGAAACAAAAATAACCAAAAAGAAACCAAACGGGCGCGAACTAAATTAAACATATAAAGCTAAATAAAAACAAACACACTTACAACAAATTATACGGGCGCGAATTCAAACAAGAATCAAACCAAAAATAAATAGAGGAAAGTAGAAGGCGGAATAAACAGCTGTCATCCAACCAAGAGGAGGAACTGGACAAGGCAACACACTCACTTCTGATGGGTATAACCCAAAATCCCCTGAGGGAAATCAAAGTGAGTTGTATCGTTTCCATTTTTTGGTTTTAATTTTTATGTATATATGAATGTATGTTTGCTAGTAACTACGGTTGCATACAAAACCGTTTAAGCAACATTTTATTTAAACGGATTTCAAATAATTTTATACGGTATAAATTAAAACAACCAATAGTAAAAAACAAAAAAACAAAAAAAAAAGTGAGCAAAATTTGGTATTATACCGCCCACGTATACTTACTTTCGTTAATGCCAGCATTTCCCAAAGTGGCGGTAAGAGACCCAGAAAGAAAATGGTGGCGTTGTGTAGAGGCCTGGGGGGTTATTTGTAATTCTATTTAGCTAGCAGGCCTCTTTGACAACGACTACATGAGCTCTCGACTCTCAACAACAACTTGTGAACATCAACTAACATGAATTAAAAGATTGCTCAAACTCGGTTCTATATTTCTCTCCGCGTAGTTCATATATCTGTCCTATTTTATTGAATATAGAAAAAATGAAAATCATGTCAATCGGTCGCTCCGTTTCATAACGGGGCATCTCGACAGGACAGAATTTATAGAATGCTAACTGTCAAACGTATTGCTATTGCCATTGCCAAATCTGTATGTTGGCATTTGCTATCATACATAATATAATCATTTGCGCAAAGGTGTTGGGTAGGTAGGTTCGAGCTGATGAAGCGCATGCTTTGAGCTCTTGAATAATTTATTTTATCACTTGCGAAATGACGTCGGGTAGGTAGCTGATGTAGGGCACGTTTTGAGCTTTTGAACTCCTTAAATCTTTTATGTGGAAAATAAAAAAAGGATCTTTATCCTTTCTTACAAATGTATTTCTGGGAAAAATAAGGTAATACGAAAAGGAGAAAGATCCTTTTTTTACAAATGTATTTCTAGGAAAAATAACAATTCATATTTTTGGACTACTATATTATAATTGTGCTTAAGCATTCCTATATAAACAATGTAATATTTAGTTTATATTCATTTGTGTTTTGCGCGCAATAGATGAGCATTACTTACGCCTCCTTTACACTACTCGCTAAGTTAAACAAATTTCTCAAAGCAAAACAATGTCAGAAGTAAAAAAGAAGAGATGGCAATACTGTGCGGAATACATTAAATTCGGATTCATTGAAAATCTCACAAACCCATCCTCGCCTTTGTGTCTTCTATGTCTAAAAACATTTTCGAATGAAGCAATAAATGAAGTAATAACTACCGTGCTTCATAAACCGGCCGCAGATATTATCCGAAAAATTCCTTTGAGTAATAATTCTGTGCAAAGACGAATTGATGAAATGGCTGAAAACATTGAAGAATCAGTGTGCGATCACCTGAGGACAAGCCAATTCTCAATTCAGCTCGATGAGTCCACTTTACCAACTAATGAAGCATTGTTGTTGTCTTACGTAAGGTTTATTAAAGATGAGAAAATATGTGAAGAACTATTATTTGCTAGAAATTTAGAGACCGATACAAAAGGCGAAACCATATTCAATATATTGGAAAGTTTTGCGATGAGAAAGAGATTCCTTTGAAAAATATTATTTCAGTTGCTACTGATGGCGCTCCGGCTATGATAGGGTGCCATAAAGGCTTCATGGCGTACTTAAAAATAAAATTCCAGATGTCCTTGGTGTACATTGCGTTATTCATAGACAACATTTAGTTGCTAGAAACTTAAGTGAAAAACTATTTCAATCACTGCAATATGTCATCAAAGCAGTCAATAAAATCCGCAACAGCTCTTCGAATGATAGACTATTTCATCAGCTTTGTGTTACTAATGACGAGGATTTCAATCGTTTGTTGCTTCATACAGAAGTTCTTTGGCTATCAAGAGGCAATTGTTTGACTCGATTCTACAACCTGTTTGACTCTGTTATAGAGTTCTTGGAAACTAAAGATACAGAATTTCAAGACAAGCTCATAACATTAAAGAATGATATAGATTACATGACAGACCTGTATAAATTATTCAACGACATGAATCTCCAACTGCAAGGCGATAAACTAAATTTAATTAAAACAAAAAATGTCGTCCACACGTGGATAGACAGACGACATGGGGACTTAGATTTCTATCTGACCCAAATATTTAGTGGACATGGATGCTTTAGAAGCTACCTTTTCAGATTCCACAATGACATTAGTCCGACGTGTACAGAGCATATAGAAGACTCTGAACATGTATTATTTTATTGTCCTCGATTTTCGAATACAAGGGAACAGCTAAAAACCACACTCGGTGGTAGTTTTACGGTCGATAACTTGACCACACTCATGTGTCAGTCGACTGATAAATCGAAAGCTGTCAGCGAAGCGTCACTGAGATCTTTTCAACAGACTAGGCGTCCGTCAGTCCGCGCAATAGAGGAGACAATTCCGAATCGGCGCTAGAAATAAAAAGCCAAACAATTGAAGATTTTTGGACACGACTCCAAGCTGCATATGACGCAATTGTAGATACTGACGATTCAGATCTACCAGAAAACTTTAAATCTTCTGTATACACCAAATTTGAAAACTGCTTAGACCAGTATGAAGACACAAAAATTATGATCGCAGATCAACTAAAACTTATTAAATCAATCGCACCTACTCCCCATTCGAGAGTAGAGCTGCCACAAATACAAGCCCACGAAGCAAGTTATGGCATTCACCTCAAGGTTATGAACAATGGCCGACCTTCCGGGACATGTTTACTGCTGTGTACATAAACCATCCAAAATTATTGCAAGCATAAAAATTGTATCATCTCCGATACAAAACAAAAGGTCAAGCAGGCGTAATAGTTAAACAGATCGCATTAAGTGATGACAATTTCAATTTGGCTTGGGAAGCTCTGAAAGCAAGATATGAACACAAAAGAATATTGGTCGACAAGCAAGTAACGATACTCATGAACTTGCCGAAAATTCAAAAAGAAACAAGTGAAGAATTCTTAAAACTTCAATCAACTGTTTCAAATTGTTTGTCGGTTCTATCGACACAAAATGTTCCCACAGACAACTGGAACCCTATTCTGGTAAACATATGCGCCGCAGTATTACCAGAAGAACCATTACTTTTATGGGAGCAATCGCTTTCATCAAGAAGAGACTGCCCAACGTGGTAGCAAATGAAAGATTTCTTAACTACCCAATATGAAATTGCTGAAAGGGTAGGCAAAAACACAGTCAGAACTAAAAACGTTCAACACGACCTAAACAGAAGCTTCAATAGACTCCAAGTCAATAACAACAACAATTTAAATAGAAGCTTTTTCAAAGCACAATCGTTCACATCTCACAACAGAGCAAATATACGTCATGCGAACTATGTACAGGAGGGCATAAACTGAAAACTTGCGAGAAGTTTAAAAAATTAAATATAAACGTAAGGAACAACTTTGTCAGGTCAAAAATACTCTGTACAAACTGCTTGTCCCACGCGCACAATCTTACTAATTGCGAAAGCAAATTCAACCGCGTATATTGTCATAAAACACATCATTCCATGTTACATTACAACATGTCTCCCAATACACCTTAAAGTAACGCATTCTCAAGAAAAGCCACGGGTTTAGTTGCAACAGCAACTCCCGAAACACAAATTTGCCAAGAGACACCATGCTGCTCAAAGGCATTAAAAACTCAAACGCTACACAGCGAGAATCAAAGTAAGGTATTACTACCAACAGCAGTTGCCTCCATCGAAATAGACCAAGGATCAGAACGATCCTTTATAGCATCTAAGGCACAAAATAAATTAAAACAAGTCAAGCAAAATTTTAAATTACGGGAATGGGCGGAAGAGTAGTACAAAACTCTAACAAAATATGCCCCATTACCCTAATTTCCCCCCTAGCGGATAAGCGCATTCAAGCAAATGCTATTGTCTTACCGCAACTAACAACCATGCTTCCAAGCTATCAAATAAATAGCAAGCATTGGGATAAGATTTCACACCTGACTCTAGCAGATCCCAACTGCAACACGCCAGCTCAAATAGGCATCCTAATAGGCAGCGACCTTATACCGCAAATTATACTAGGTGTTGAAAAAATCTCAAACACCTTTCTGGCTCAAAATACTATATTCGGTCGCATACTAAGTGGACTAGTTACTGAAACAGTTTAGACCATGACAACTGAAGTTAAAGAAATATTCAACCAATACCTTAATTCACAATTAAGAAAATTTTGGGAGTTAGAAGAGCTCCCCCCCATTTCGATTACAACACCAGAAGATCAGTATTGTGAAGACTTTTATATAGCCACAACTACTCGATCAGCTAATGGTCGGTATGTCGTACGACTACCACTAAAACAACAATTTCCAGAAACACTCGCCTTAGGTCACTCTCGCACCTCTGCTATACAGCAGTTTCTAAGTGTGGAAAAAAACCTACTTAGAAAAGGTGAGTTGAAACAAGATTATGATGGTGTCTTAGAAGATTACCTCCACTTAAACCACATGGAAGAAGTAAGCCCAGGAGAAAAAATCGTGAAAGGCAAATATTACTCATTCTACTTGCCACATCATGCAGTAGTAAAGCCTGAGAAAAAAACAACAAAAGTTAGAGTTATTTTTAATGACTCAAGATCCACCAGCTCGGGGAATTCTCTAAATGATATTCTATTTACGGGGCCCACGTCCAAACAGATTTAATGCTCCTCATATTAATTTGGCGTATATACAAATACGTATTCAATGGGGACGTCGAAAAAATGTATCGTCAAATAGTCGTACATAAATATGATCAAGATTTTCAGCGGATTGTTTTCCAAAAATCTGTCAATAGTCCACTACGCGATTTTAAATTAAAAACAGTTACCTTTGGCATAAACTGTGCCCCATATCTAGCCATTCGTACACTACCCGCACTGGCAGAAGACACAAAGTCAGAATTTCCTCTGGCAACACAAGTGCTAAAAACACAGACGTATGTAGACGATATCCTGTCTGGAAGCCACAGTCTTCCACTAGCACACGATACCTTATCACAGGTAATAAATGCCCTCAATAAGGCAGGGTTTCCTTTAAAAAAGATTACAGCCAATCACCCAAATATTTTAAAAAATATTCCTAAAGACCATTTGTTGAATACTAATCTATATACATATATACTAGCTGTTACCCTGTGCGTTTCGCTACACCTAAATCGATTAAAACTCTTAAGGGTTTTTACTTTGTGTTTTATTTACTGTTGTAAAACTGTTACTCATTTATAAAACATTTATAAAACATATTGGTATACAACATTTTTGGTTTTTCCACCTGCCGCGTAAATGAATAAGCACCTTGGTGTTCCCACTCTCGAGCATGCGACGAACAATTAGCCGTGGGAGAAGCACGGTTCCTCCAAATTGACGCCGCACACTTGAAACGTTTGCCCTTGCGATTTGTTGATGGTCAACGCAAAGGCAAGACGTACTGGGAACTGCAAGCGCTTAAATTCAAACGGCATGTCCGTTGGAATCATGGGAATGCGTGGTAAGAGTACAACTTCACCTGCTGCCTTGCCATTTAGTATTGTTGCTTCAATCAAATTTGGCCACAATTTTTTGACTGAAAGTCTTGTGCCATTACACAAAGTCGGTGGCTTCAGATTTCGTAGAAGTATAATGGGTGAACCGACTTTCAGTACCAAACAATGCGGTGGCAGACCGGGGGGATCCAAAGAATTCAAGAATTCAGTTGGATAATTGACTACTTCATCTTGATTTAAAACGCTATCAATCGATGTACATATATGTTGTAGCTTCTCCTGGCAGTTTTTCTTGAATGGCAAAATTCATTTCGTTGACGTGTACATTTTTCGATGCCAATATTGCGCATTCACTAAATAATCGTGGCGTTGATAGTCTTGAACAATATTCGGAAATACACTTTCAATCAATTCTTCTTTTGATTGTTAAAGTGTACAAAAGATGTTCGGCAATGTGATCAAACCGGTATCATCGATTGGTATTTTGCCTTCGCCAATGTCCAACAACTGCTTCGAAAACGCCGCTGCAGATCGATCATTTTGCAATTGGACTCGCTCTCGCTCACTCGGTAATTTCAACGCAGAATGTGCTGTTCGGCCGCCATCAAGTAGAGTAGCAGCGATGCCTGACGAAGCAATTGCCAGCGCAATTTATCAAGAAAGTAGAATCCACCGGCGTTATTGTCAACCGCTCGTATAATCTTATCATAAGCATTTTTCTGCTGAATATTCAATTTGGTAATGTTAGCTTGTATGAAAGCACGCAATTCATTGCAATCGTATTGTTGTTCACGTTGAAGCTCATGGTCAATAATTGGGCGCAGTAATGCCAAGTTGCGCTAATGCCTTATTCGCAATTGTAAGGCACAGATCTTCACCCAATATAAAAGCAGAATTATACATTTGTAATGTATATAGCAAGTCTGCGTCCGATGCTCGATTACGCGCCAAAATTAATAAGTCCTCGGTCATGCAGTCTTTGTACTTATTCTACAGTTATTGCGGATTTGACGGAAGGCATGTAGATATTATTATGGCGAATAGTACGCGTATTTGTTTTGGAAGAGATGTGAGTGATGCGTCATGAAGTGCGGTGTCCCAATGCATATCATCTTCTAACAAATGCAATCGCTGACATGCTTCACGATACGTCGCACACAACTGCCCGTCAACAGTTTTCATATCATCAAATGATCTTGGTCCGCGCACGTTGACTAATAGCAGACGCAAATAAAAACATTCAGCGTTGTTCGGATGGATGGTGTAAATGCGTCTTATGGCATCGCTTTTACGGGCATTTGGATAGCCGTCAACACGCTCCCCTTGCTTTCGTCGTTTAAATGTTTTCGATGATGGATTCCAAGTGAAATATTGTGGTATTTCGGAATATAGCAATGTTCTTGCAAATTCATCGTTTTCACACAACTCGAAAAAGGTAGTTAGTGTTGTCCCCGGTGGTCGTGCTAGAGTATGCATATTTGAAGTACATAAATAAAAATGGAAAAATTAACCTAAAACTACATCTTAAACTATGTATTTTACCCACACACGCATATGCAATACGACCCACCAACAGTGTATTTGCGAACCGCATGGAAGCACTTACGAAACAATAACAATACTCACTTGCTTTGTGTGTGTTGCACGGTCAGCAGAAAAACACAAAATCGGTTCCAATAAATGTAGCAAATCGATGGAATTAAATCTGGAAAAAACACACAATGTTGAAACACTTTTTTTTACACACACCGCGCATTTTCAAGCGACAATAGAAGCGCATGGCATCACATATGAAACCACAACAATACTCACTTGCTTTGTGTTGTACGCAGAATGTTAATCACGTTGAAATCTGAGAAAAATACACACAATGTTGAAACATTTTTTTTGATACACTGAGTGCATTCGGAACATTTACGTTCGGTATGTCTTGTTAGCTTGACAGTCATCCATAGAAAGAACGAATGACAGGCAAAAACGATCAACATGCGATGTCAATGTTTTTTATTAATTGTAAACATCCGCCAGTTGTTTCGTTTTTTGTTTTTTTTTTGCACAACGTGCAATGATACACACATTAAATTTCTTATGTGCACCCTCCAAACAGACCCCAATCACTCCTTCATTGAAATCGGGCAAGCCGTGTAGAAGGAGTATGCGAACAGGAAGTTTAGCCACTTAATTTTATATATGTTAGATAATATTTTATAGGTGTCGAGACAAATAAAAAAGTCAGTTCATTGAAGTTTTACGCATATCGAATGATGATTCGCCAAAACTATCACAACCACTTACTGAGATATGGACGGTTATTTCAACAGTATGCAGTTGACATGTACGTTAAAGTTGAGACCGAACGACTTAATTACATGCGATACAATCAGTCGAAGTTGCGATCTGAAGAGTATATTCACTTAAGAGATGCAATGAATGGTGATGCGGATATTACAGATATTGGTCGATTCTATATTTTGCCATCGACATACATTGGCAGTCCTAGACACATACATAAGTACTCCCAGGATGCGATGACTTACGTGTGCAATTATGGACGGCCGCATTTGTTTGTTACATTTACTTGCAATCCAAAATGGCCAGACATTACGAATCTATTGCATCCCGGTCAATCACCAAGCGATCGCCACGACGTTACAGCACAGGTGTTTAAACAAAAACTCAGATGTTTGATGGACTTTACTACGAAACCACGTGTATATGGCACTGTCCGATGCTGGATGTACTCAGTGGAGTGGCAGAAGAGAGGTTTGCCCCACGCACACATTCTTCTTTGGATGGTGGAGAAAATTACACCTGACCAAATTGATGACATCATTTCCGCCGAAATTCCTGATGTTGAAATAGATCCAGAGTTGCACGAAGTGGTGATGGCCAATATGGTTCATGGGCCATGCGGAGAACACGATCCATCTTCGGTTTGTATGTCGGACAGTAAATGCCAAAAACGCTATCCCCGTGCTTTTATTTCGGAAACTCAAACTGGAAACGACGGATACCCTCTCTATCGGCGTCGCTAACCCGCTGACAATGGCAGAACATTCATCACTCAATTGAAAAGAAAGAATTTCGTGGTTGATAACACATGGATCGTTCCATATTCGCCAATTTTGTCTAAGGCATTCAAAACACATATAAATGTTGAGTATTGCAGTTCAATAAAATCAATTAAGTATGTTTGCAAATATGTCACCAAAGGAAGCGATATGGCGGTTATTGGCGTTGAACGAGATGAAATTAGCAAATTTCAAATGGGCAGATATGTGAACTGCAATGAAGCAATCTGGAGAATATTTTCATTTGCAATTCATGAACGCCATCCTACTGTTGTGCATCTGGCAGCTCTTTTATAGAATGGCCAGCGAGTTTATTTCAACGCAGAGAACATAGTACAGCGAACGGAAATACCACCAGCAACCACTTTAACAAGTTTCTTTGCAACTTGCGCCAGTGATCCGTTCGCGAGAACATTACTTTACTAGGAGATGCCTCGGTATTATACATGGAATGCATCGTCGAAGAAATGGTTGCGCAGGAAGAACGGCCATCCGGTAGAAGGTTATCCAGGTGTTTTTTCAACTGATGTATTGGGAAGAATTTATACAATCCATCCAAAGAACGATGATTGCTTTTATCTACGTTTGCTTTTGATTAATGTACGCGGTTCAACTTCATTTGAATCATTTAGGACTGTAGATGGTACCATTTGTGCAACATTTCGAGAAGCATGTCAACAATTGCAATTGCTTGAACACGACAGTCACTGGAATCAAACGCCAGCGGATGCAATAGCTTCTTCACCAGCCACTGCAGTTCGTACACTATTCGCTATTATAATTTCGACATGTCAGCCTTCAAACCCGCGTCTATTATGGGATACGTACAAAGATGACATGGCAGAAGATATTTTGCATCGCCTGCGATTAGCGACGAGAAATGTCGACTTACAAATGAACGCTGACATCTACAATGAAGCATTAGTCCTTACTGAAGATTTATGTTTACTTATGAGTGGAAAACTATTGATTGAAGTTCATATGCCGGCACCAAGTTGTCAAACAAGGGATTTAGTGAGACGCGAATTGGAACGCGAGCGTGCTTACGATATAACTCACTTGCAACAACAAGTACAAACAAATGTTCCACTGTTGAATGAACAGAAAAGCAGTGCGTAAAATCAGCTAATAAATGCTGTAGATAGTGGAAACGGTGGCATATTTTTCCTCGATGCGCCCGGCGGGACTGGCAAAACGTTCCTACTGTCTTTAATACTAGCAGCAATACGTGGTCAAGTTGGTATTGCATTAGCTCTTGCATCTACCGGGATTGCTGCAACACTGTTAGAAGGTGGAAGAATGGCACATTCAGCATTAAAGCTTCCATTAAACTTGCAAATACACGAAAGTCCTGTTTGCAATATTTCAAAGCAATCAGCAATGGCACAAGTTTTAAAAAAATGTAAGTTAATCATATGGGATGAATGCACAATGGCCCACAAACGATCATTAGAAGCACTCTACCGAACACTGAGAGATTTGCGCAACAATAATCGTTGCTTTGGAGGAGTGATGATATTGCTGTCGGGCGACTTTAGACAAACACTTCCCGTGATTCCAAAATCAACAGCGGCGGATGAGCTAAACGCATGTCTGAAGTCATCGCATTTGTGGAGGTTTGTTAAAACCATTTCATTGACCATGAATATGCGAGTTTTGCTGCAAAACGATAGAACTGCGGAGGTTTTTTCAAAAGAGCTGCTGCGAATCGGAAATGGACAAGTTCCGATAGATCCTTGCAGTGGATTAATATCGATTCCAACTACGATTTGCCAATTCACATCTAATAAATATGAACTAATCAGTAGTGTATATCCAAATATTGCTCAAAATTATGGTAACTACGATTGGTTAAGCACGCGCGCAATTTTAGCAGCAAAAAATATGGATGTCAACGACTTGAATTGGACGATTCAAAATCAAATTCCGGGAGATCTGCGGTCATATAAATCAATCGAACGCGTTGAAAATGAAGACGAGGTAGTAAATTACCCAGTGGAGTTCTTAAACTCTTTGATGCCACCTGGAATGTCGCCTCATAATTTGCGTCTCAAAGTTGGGTTTGTAGTTATTATGCTACGGAATCTTCATGCTCCCAAACTGTGCAATGGTACTCGACTGATTGTGACCAAGCTAATGGACAATTTAATAGTGGCAAGCATTTTGAAAGGCCCGTTCAAGGGAGAGGAATGCTTACTTCCCCGAATTCCATTAACTTCAACAGATTTGCCATTCCAATTCAAACGTTTGCAGTTCCCAGTGAAACTTGCATTTGCGATGACAATAAACAAGTCACAAGGGCAGATTTGGAAATGTCTTGCTTTTCACTTGGCCAGCTCTATGTGGCGTGTTCACGTGTTGGAAAACCTTCCTCACTGTTTATTTACGCCGCGGAATAGAAAACCAAAAATATCGTGTACCGTGCAGCCCTAAACTAAATATGTACTAAAACAAGTAAGGAAGGGCTAAGTTTGGGTGTCACCGAACATTTTATACTCTCGCATGATAAAGTGATAATCGAGATACTGTTATTAGCAACTTTTTTGCGAGAGTATAAAAATGATGCCCTCTGAATTACATGAAAATGTCTGAGAGATTTACCGATATTTTCGGTGAAAAATTAGGTTATGTTAGGTTAGGCACTGAGTTCTTCGTGCTCGATATCAGGGACCTTGAAAAGTTATAGTCCGATCACGACAATTTTTCCACAAGGGTTACCTCAGCTCAAATACCATATTTGTGTAAAGTTTTATTCCGCTATCATCATTGGTTCCTAATGTATATATTACACAGAGAAGGCATCAGATGGAACTCAAAATAGCGTTATATTGGAAGAAGGCGTAGTTGTTAACCGATTTCACCCATATTTCTTACATGTCATCAAGGTGTTAAGAAAATATTATATACCGAATTTCATTGAAAGCGGTCTAGTAGTTCCTGAGATATGGTTTTTGGTCCATAAGTGGGCGAGGCCACGCCCATTTTCAATTTTTAGCCCGGGTGCAGCTTTCTTCTGCCATTCCTTCCGTAAAATTTAGTGTTTCTGACGGTTTTTGTTAATCTGTTAAAGCACTTTTAGTGATTTTCAACATAACCTTTGTATGGGAGGTGGGCGTGGTTATTATCCGATTTCTTCCATTTTTCAGCTGTATATGGAAATGCCTGAAGGAAACGACCCTATAGAGTTTGGTTGACATAGCTATAGTAGTTTCCGAGACATATACAAAAAACTTAGTAGGGGGCGGGACCACGCCCACTTTTCCAAAAAAATTACGTCCAAATATGCCCCTTCCTAATGCGATCCTTTGTGCCAAATTTAACTTTAATATCTTTATTTATGGCTTAGTTATGACACTTTATAGGTTTTCGGTTTTCGCCATTTTGTGGGCGTGGCAGAGGGCCGATTTTGCCCATCTTCGAACTTAACCTTCTTACCTCCAAGAAATGCGTGTACCAAGTTTCATCATGACATCTCAATTTTTACTCAAGTTACAGCTTGCACGGACGGACGGACGGACAGACAGACATCCGGATTTCAACTCTACTCGTCACCCTGATCACTTTGGTATACATAACCCTATATCTGACTCTTTTAGTTTTAGGACTTACAAACAACCGTTATGTGAACAAAACTATAATACTCTCGTTGGCAACTCTGTTGCGAGAGTATAAAAACACGATATACAGGCAGGTTCTCATATTCGTTTTCAGGCGGAGTTTTTCAACTGTCGACCATAAGCGTGATGATTTAATGCACGCATGAATTTCATCTGCTGTCCCCCTCTGAATCACTGGATTATTTTTACTAAAATTTCAGATGGGCGAATCTTCCTGTGCCAAATTAAGTGGTAATTTAAACTATGTATATTCAATTGAATTAGATATTGTCGTCACCGCCGGTAACACAGTGGGACGGTATTACAGTATTCATGGTTGAAACTTCATTACTGTAATGCTAGATGGCGTTGAAGTAGCTAAATTTGACGATTTTTTGACAAACAATTTTTTTATCTTTCTTAATTTTTTTTCTTTTTTAATAAAAAGTACCCTATTTTACTTCTAATACCTTCAGGAGTTTATGTACAAAGTTTCATGATGATCGGTTAAGTAGTTTTTGCGTGAAAGCGTAACAAATAAACTTACATTCGCATTTATAATATTATTAATATCTATATATTATTCTAAGACAAGGCGCTTATTTCCAGAGATCTAGAAAACGTACAGAGACAAATAATACATCAAATTAAAGTGTGCGATCTGAAACTTTGCACAAATTTTACAGATTTTAAATTCATTGAACCACTTTTGATATATTTGCGTTTAAAGTTCTTCAATTTTTACATTAAGCTAATATAAGCAGCGCTTCTACAGAAAAGAGCATATATGTATGTAAGAGAATGAATAATTACAAATGTTTCTGTCATTTGCTTTCGTTACACACATACCCACATACGCGAAGGCGCAAGTGCGAAATCTAACAACAACAATGTTGTCTGCTCGGTAGCAAAATTACAATAAGCATAGATAACTTGATACGAGACTCTTTGGTTCGAGAGAGAGCTGTCAAAACTCACATTTTTTATAACATTTGCCAATGATGCCATTGCTGAAAAATATTAACTTGGGTGTTTTAATGTACACTCAATATAGTGGGGTGCAGCTACCACTGCGTTAATTAAAATGAAAATATCCGTTTTTTATTTGTAAACACTTTATTTTTTCAACAATTTTATTTACATCACTGAATTAATATTCTACAATATATATATACAATACAATATATATATATAATACATATGTATATAGTTTGGAAATATAATCCACGGAAGGAACGGCGAGATTCCAATTCCGAGAGTTATTTGCCGGCGTTGGCGATCGAGTTGACACGGATTCGTATGTTAGCGAATGTGTACATAAGTATATGTATAAACAAATGTTACTATGCGGGAAAGGTCAGCGCGTAGGAACCGTGTGGTCAACGTTTCTATTCGAAAAGTATTAAAACGAATGTGTGAAAAAAAGCGATGATCAAATCCTTTTGTTAGGTATTAGATAGTAGCTATTTGCTGTGGTGAAATTCAATTTGTCCCCAGGTATGGTGTATTGGTGCAAGTTATTTCCAGATGTTTAATTTGGTGTTCCTATTAGGTGAGGTGAGTTGTGGTAGGGTGCGCTAGCTTTTCTCGGATAGAGTGGGGAAGGCTTAACTCATTTAAACATTGGGTATTTAATAAATTATACAAAACACTAAATTAAACACTTTGAAAATGCATACATACATATATATGTAAATGCTAAAATGCAAAATCATTAATTAATTTACATAAACATTTATATCTACAAATGTTTGCTTTGGCATGTGCACTGGTACATACATACATATGCATGCGGTAAGGCGCTATCTACGATTTGACATGCGCTCTCCTCTATGTTGCACGAATATGTATGTACGAGCTAAGGAACACTGCACTTTGACATGCGCACTCTACTTTGTTTTATATTCACACATACATACTTACAAACATATGTATGTATATACATATGTATGGGCGAAGACGCAAGTCAAACTCTAACAGAAATATTGTTGTCGGCGTTATTTTGATTAGAAGTGTTATTGCGTTAGGTAAGCTTTGAGTCAGTTCAGTTTTCTTCCAAAAGTCAAGGCGGCTATTACCAGCGAATACATACATACTACATCGAATTTCAGTTCAGATTCAGATTAATTATTAAAAATAAAATGCCAAACCGAAGGCGAATTAGACGAAAAATGAGTTTAACAGGTCGAAGAGAAGAGGTGAATGTTATAGATAAAAAGGAATTTTTAATTGTTAATGTATATATGTATATGAATTGACCTGTTTTATTAGAGCCGTAGTCATGCAGGATCTATGGCAAGTTATTTCAAAGCTGCCCTAAACTCCGTAGTTCTTCCGGAGTATAGTTCGCTTTATATATTTATATGTATATACATACATACTTATTGTCTTAATATTTGGTTGAAATTGTTACTAGGTAAGAAATGGCTTTACGACATGTTGTCAAGGCGGAAAAGTTAAACTTCAAGAATTACGTGTACCTGAGTTTTTGAAAGCTGTGTTAGAAAATGATTTGAGCTCTTGGCGGGGACACTATTTGGAGAATGTTCGGCAGCTAAATAGTTCGTTTGCTTTTGTATCATTCGAAGCGAAAATTGCGGAGCCTACAGGGCGCGGACCATATTGCTTCCGAATACATGGATCAATATATCATAGGGTAGGTCCATTGCATGCAGATCATCCTTCAGAATCCTCCTACGCCCAGCTGTTTATTCTTGACACGGATCAAGCAACTGATATAAGGGCACAACATAATTCAAACTGCGATAGGTATTTGCTGAGAGAAATCCACGAAATGCTTTCAAATATTAACCCCTTGGCAAATGAGTATAAGCATATGGCGCAGGTTGAACTCGAAGAGGAACAGAGGGCCAGAGAAGAAAATCGCAATGCTCGCCGAATTAGCATGCTACTTTTGCTTAGATCGATTATTACGTGATATTCACAAAAATGAAATACCTTTTGGTGGAAAGGTTATTTTATTAGGTGGTGATTTCAGGCAAGTTCTTCCTGTGGTACCCAATAGCTCACGCGCCGCTATAGTTGGTAATTGTTTGAAACGGTGCTCACTTTGGAAATATTTTAGGTGTCTCAAACTCTCAACGAATATGCGTTCTAAAGAATCCTTATACAACAGTTTTCTTTTGCGTGTTGGAGAAGGTCGAGAGCTCTCTCCAGAGTCGAAAATCAATATACCAGAAGAGATAATTTTGCTAAATGAAAATTTAGTGGATTGGGTATTTCAGCCTCAGTCTGGTGTTATTAGTCAAAACCGTTTGAAGGATCGGGCAATTTTGTGTCCAAAAAATGATCACTGTACGATAATAAATAGCGAAATAGTAAATATGTTGCCGGTGAAGAAAGGGTATATTATGGCGTGGATACTGTCGTTTCTGAAGATCCTCAAGAGCATGTCAGATTCCCTACAGAATTTCTAAACTCCCTTAATTTCAGTGGAGTAGCGCCTCATGAGTTAAGGCTTAAGGTTGGAACAGTTGTGCTGTTAATCCGCAATCTTAATACATATGAAGGGTTGGTCAATGGGACTCGCTTGATAGTAAAAGCACTACATTGTAATTGTTTGGAGGTCGAAATTTTAACCGGTGAATTACAAGGGAAACAAATTGTATTGCCCCGTATAAATTTACAGCCCAGCGAATCAACACTTCCTTTTATTTTAAAGCGTCGCCAATTTCTAATAATTGTAGCATTCGCAATAACAATAAACAAATCTCAAGGGCAGACTCTAGCAAGAGTTGGTGTTTTCCTCAAGGAGGATTGTTTTACGCATGGCCAGCTGTATGTCGCATTGAGTCGAGTACGATCTTCTCAAGATATCAAAGTTAAGACTTATGACCAAAAAAAAGCCACTACGAATGTAGTTTTCCATGAAGTACTTGAATAAATTGAGTTTTTATAAAAAAAATTTTTTTACTTTTTTCATTTTAAATAACGGAGTCCCCCGATTATCGGGGGTTATTACTAGTTAATATTAATATGATAAATTCAAAAGTTGATAACAACTTGAAGTGAAGTGCAAACGAATTTTTTAATCGCAATTTTGGAAAAAAAATAATATAAGGTGAGTGTGGAAAAGGTGGTACATACAGCAATAGAGTATGTGTTTGATTAATTTTTTATGTTTATAATTAGTACCTTTTAATATTATATCTTCTTCTACTTCTTAATTGGCGTAGACACCGCTTACGCGATTATAGCCGAGTTAACAACAGCGCGCCAGTCGGTTCTTCTTTTTGCTACGTGGCGCCAATTGGATATTCCAAGCGAAGCTAGGTCCTTCTCCACTTGGTCCTTTCAACAGAGCGGATGTCTTCCTCTTCCTCTACTTCCCTGGCGGGTACTGCGTCGAATACTTTCAAAGCTGGAGTGTTTTCGTCCATTCGGACAACATGACTTAGCCAGCGTAGCCGCAGTCTTTTAATTCTCTGAACTATGTCAATGTCGTCGTATATTTCGTACAGCTCATCGTTCCATCGAATGCGATATTCGCCGTGGCCGATGCGCAAAGGACCATAAATCTTTCGCAGAATTTTTCTCTCGAAAACTCGTAACGTCGACTCATCGGTTGCTGTCATCGACCGAGCCTCTGCACCATATAGCAGGACGGGAATTATTAGTGACTTATAGAGTTTAGCTTTTGTTTGTCGAGCGAGGACTTTACTTTTCAATTACCTACTCAGTCCGAAGTAGCACCTGTTAGCAAGAACAATCCTGCGTTGGATTTCCAGGCTGACATTGTTGGTGGTGTTTACGCTGGTTCCAAGATAGACGAAATTATCTACAACTTCAAAGTTATGACTGTCAACAGTGACGTGAGAGCCAAGTCGCGAGTGCGACGACTGTTTGTTTGATGACAGGAGATATTTCGTTTTGCCCTCGTTCACTGCCAGACCCATTTTCTGTGCTTTCTTGTCCAGCCTGGAGAAAGCAGAACTAACAGGCGGGTGTTGAGGCCGATGATATCAATATCATCGGCATACACCAGCAGCTGTACACTCTTATAGAAGATGGTACCTTCTCTATTTAGTTCTGCAGCTCGAACTATTTTCTCCAGAAGCAGGTTGAAGAAGTCGCACGATAGGGAGTCGCCTTGTCTGAAACCTCGTTTGGAATCGAACGGCTCGGAGAGGTCCTTTTCGATCCTGACGGAGCTTTTGGTGTTACTCAACGTCAGTTTACACAGCCGTATTAGTTTTGCGGGGATACCAAATTCAGACATCGCGGCATAAAGGCAGCTCCTTTTCGTGCTGTCGAAGGCAGCTTTGAAATCGACGAAGAGGTGGTGTGTTTCCATTCTTCTTTCACGAGTCTTTTCCAATATTTGTCGCATGGTGAATATCTGGTCGGTTGTTGATTTTCCAGGTCTGAAGCCACACTGATAAGGTCCAATCGGTTTGTTGACGGTGGGCTTTAATCTTTCACACAATACGCTCGATAAAACCTTATATGCGATGTTGAGGAGGCTAATCCCACGGTAGTTGGCGCAGATTGTGGGGTCTCCTTTTTTATGGATTGGGCATAGCACACATAAATTCCAATCGTTGGTCATGCTTTCGCCCGACCATATTTTACAAAGAAGCTGATGCATGCTCCTTATCAGTTCTTCGCCGCCGTATTTGAATAGCTCGGCCGGCAGTCCATCGGCCCCGCGCGCTTTGTTGTTCTTCAGGCGGGCAATTGCTATTCGAACTTTTTCATGGTTGGGCAATGGAACGTCTGCTCCATCGTCATCGATTGGGGAATCGGGTTCGCCTTCTCCTGGCGTTCTGCATTCACTGCCATTCAGCAGGCTGGAGAAGTGTTCCCTCCATAAATTAAGTATGCTCTGGGCATCGGTCACTAGATCACCTTTGGGGGTTCTACAAGAGTATGCTCCGTTCTTGAAACCTTCTGTAATCCGCCGCATTTTTTCGTAGAATTTTCGAGCATTACTCCTGTCGGCCAGCTTATCAAGCTCTTCATACTCACGCATTTCAGCCTCTTTCTTCTGCTGTCTGCAAATGCGTCTCGCGTTCCTCTTCAACTCCCGGTATCTATCCCATCCCGCACGAGTGGTGGTCGATCGTAACGTTGCGAGGTAGGCAGCCTGTTTTCTCTCCGCTGCGACACGGCACTCCTCGTCGTAATAGCTGCTCTTTTGCATTTTCCGAAAACCAATGGTTTCGGTTGCAGCTGTACGTAAGGAGTTTGAAATGCCGTCCCACAGTTCCCTCATACCGAGTTGTTGACGAGTGCTCTCAGAGAGCAGGAGTGCAAGCCGAGTAGAAAATCGTTCGGCTGTCTGTTGTGATTGCGGCTTCTCGACGTCGAACCTTCCTTCTGTTATATTTTAACTTTTAATTTAATTTAATTTTATTTTATTGGCGTTCGACTGCCAGTTATATTTTAACTTTTAATTTAATTTAATTTTATTTTATTTAAATTTCACTTGAACAGTTTAGCTTTTGTTCGTTTTAGTTACTTTTCTTGAGAGAAGTAACCCCGTGACTGCGCCAGTTAAGTGTGTAGAGCCAAGATTAAATAAAAACACAAAGTTGTTATAATTAACTGCACTTTACTTTATTGGTTCTTCTGAACTAAACTTGAAATGTCAATGTCACTGCTATTTATAATAATCAAATTGTTCAGCTGCTAAGCTGTTATACGATAACTTATTGTTTATTTGTTTGTGTATAAATTCTGCATATGCAGAATTTACTGGTCAATGCTCGAAAAGTAATATAAACAATAATAAAGTGAACGACCCTTATGCAAACATATTGCTTAAGTGTCGTTCTGTACATAAATAGTGTAAGTGTCGCTACAAAGTAATAAGCGACAATAATTAAAACTGCTGTTTATGCTTAATCGGCATATTTCGTTTTTGATTGTTTATATGTATTTTCGTGCATTGGCTTTTTTAATTGTGGAGGCTAAGCCTTAGCTGTGGTTTTGGAGTTGGAGCTGCCGTCGTTGTTACTGACGTAACTCCTCCTTGCCTTGATTGAAAATTCTCCCGAATTTTTATTCTAAGTATTGAGAATTTTTTGTATATGTGGACAATAGCACTCACAGTGATAATTATTATCAATAATATGATTACAAAAGTTATAATGATTGATGTTGAGTGAATATTTTTATCGAATTTTAATTCTTTGATATTTTTGATGTTGTCTATTTCATTCAAGACTATTTCGTCTAATGATAAGGTTAATTTTGTATTATTGTACATAAATGTGGGTAATTTAACGAAGCTATTTTTAAATGTTTTATCATAGTTGGAAAAAATTACATTATTTATTTCTATTTTACAATTACTAAAAATTATTAAATTATTATTATTTAATGTTACATTTCGTTCATCACAAGTATTTATTAATTTTGTGTTATTTATGTTTTTTGCAAGAATGACACCAATTTCGAGTTCTTTTATTTCTGCTTTTACATTTTTGATTTTTGGACATACATTATTGTTGAATATACAAAGATTTGTTTTTCTTAGCTTATTTACATTAGGATTATTGAAGTAATCATATGTATTATTATTGTAATATACAATTTCTGTTTCTTGAAAGTTAATTTCAAACTTATTATTGTCTGCAAGTGGTGATAGAAAATATCTCTTTACATTTACAATTGTTTTGGGTATTTTTATTAAAAACAAAATTTTATTACTTTTAAATTTTGCTACGCCTAATTTAATATTTTGCAATTTATAGAAATCGATTTCTAAAGTTTGTATTTCTTCTGATGTTAGTATATTATTGACCATAATATTGCTATTTGCAGCAATGATATTGTTTTGAATATGTTCAATATTATCATTTAAAATTTTTATTTTTAACATAATATCCATATAAAATAAATGTGAAAGAATATCATTGTTAGACTGATCTATGCTATTAAATTTTTCTGTAATTTTTTTGCCTATCCAATTCAATTGTTTTAGCTAGTTTTCTCATAGTTTCGTTGAAATTATTATTTATCAGTATATTGTTATTAAAAGCTTCTATCATGTTGTGGTTATTCTCATCTATTGTATACTTATATGATTTTCTATTTCGGATCTGTCCTCATCATCCATGGTACCAGCTATCCATTTGAGACCTGAACCTACGATGTTGAGTAGACCTCTTTTATTTTTGTTTATCTGGAGGGTATGTAGTCTAGTCCTAGCTTTCTTTATTTCTGATAAGAGAAGTTCCTTATTATCTATTATTTTAAGTTGTTCTACGTTTTCTTGGAGGTTTTCTATTGTCTTTTCGATTTCAGTAAGATCTATAATATGTAGTATAGTTGTATAGTCCGCAATTAGTTGTACATCAGTTAATTTTATTTCGACATATCCATTATGGTTTTCGTTGATGGGTTGGATTATTAATGTTGACATTACTAGTGGTATTATCATCAGGATTAATATACCTGTTGATGTCCATTGCCCCTGAAAATTTATTTTTTCTTTTAATGTTGCTTGGGTATATGTTTTCTAGTTTTAATTTTTTGTAACGAGGCTCATATTTATGCCTAAGTGCTTTGTAATTTTTTACATAACCTTCGTGATTATTTTGTACGAATTCCTCCCTATTTTCATTTCTTTTTTCTATAATTTTGTTTTTTGCTTCTAATATTCTGTTTTTAATTAGAGTTTTTTCTATCTTTCCCTCTACTATGTCTAAGGGTGTTGTTTTTATTGTGGAATGTATGGATTTATTGTACCACTCGATACACTTGTATACCCTTTCTTGTGTTGACCATTGAGAATTTTGTGTTTCAAGTGTTCTAAATTTTTCGGATAATATGCTGTGCAACCTTTCTACGTCTGCATTCCCGGTATGGTTGTTTGGTTTCGTAAAATGTACTTCAATATCTTCTGACTTTAGGAAATCTTTGACATTTATTGAGTTGAACTCGTTATCAGTAATTATTTTTTTTGGTTTACTTCTCATTGAAAAGTACATTCTAATTTTTTCTATAATTGTGTTACTATTTCTGTCTTCTAAATGTATGGCTGTTGCATGTTTCGAAAACTTATCAATGAATGTGATAAAGCTATGTTTCTTTATAGTGTAAACATCCATATGTAAAATTTCATTTACATCAAATGGTGTTTCTGTGATATTAAATTTTGCTTTAATAGGGTTCCTACTGTATTTTGATCTGTTGCAAATATCACAATTATTTATATATTTTTGCACGAAAACTTTGAGGTTTTTGTAGTAAAGTTTTGTTTTGATACCTTCATAATTTTCTGTTATTCCTGCATGTCCTGTTTCATTAATATGATATTTAGCAATTTGTTTAAATAATTCATCTTCACTGCAAACTTCTTTCGCGTTAAAGCTACATTTATAAAATTTTATTTCAGTGTTAAATAACTCTACTAACTTGGATTGAACCTGCTTGTATAAATTATCGGGAAGTTCGGTATATATTCCTACCCTTTTCGACTTTATATGTTGTCTAAACAAATCGGCCATATAATTAGTCTCAATATCATTTGAATTTATATATATTTTGATTTTACCGTTTACTACTTTCGTGTCTTGCGTTTTATTATTTGTAATTATAATTTGAGTTGCAAATCTGTTAACTACTGTATTGAGTGGTGTAAAATTTTGATAGGTGGTGTTATCTTCTTCAACGTTTTCGGTATTTAATATGTTGCCTGATTGACTATTTATTCGGCTCATAAAATCGGCTACTTTATTTTCCTTACCCTTTATGTAGTTAATATGTATGTTATATTCGCCAAGTTTCAAGAGCCACCTTTGGAGTCTTGGGTTAATATCTTTTCCTTTCGTCTTTGTGTGCAACCAAACAAGTGGTTGATGGTCTGTTAAGAGTTCAAATGGTTTGCCATATAAATATTGTCGGAAATAGTTGAGTTCTTTTTCGATTGCAGCATAATGTTTTTCGTGGTCGTTTAAGGTTCTACTAGCGTAAGCGATGGGGTGATTTTCTTGAGAAAGGACTGCTCCTATTGCATTATCACTAGCATCTGTTGTTAGTTTAAAATTTTTAGACCAGTCTGGGTATTTCAAAATCGGAGGGTTAATGAGCATTTTTTTCAATTTTTCGAATGCATCTATATATTGAGTATCTTTTATATTAATTGTGGTATTTTTCTTTAGGTACTTTGTAAGTCCGTGGGCTACTTTAGCATAATCCTTTATGAATTTTCTATAGTAGCCTGTTATACCTAAGAATGATTTTATTTGTTTTTGAGTGTGGGGAAGCTTTAGCTTTTGAATGGCTTCAACTTTTGTTGAATTAGGTTTAATTCCTTCTGTGGTCAAAGTATGACCAAGATATTCAGTTTCTTTGCAAAAAAAAATGCATTTGTCTATTTGGGTTTTAAGATTGAACTCCCTTAATTTTGCAAAAATTTGTTTTATGCTGTTCATATGCTCTTCTATGGAAGTGCTAAAAATGAGTATATCATCGAGATATACAACGCATATTTTGTTAATATATTCCCTAAGTACCGAGTTAATCAAACGTTGGAAGGTGGAAGGGGAATTCTTCAATCCAAATGGCATACGGATGAATTCGTAATGCCCGAAGGGGGTAGAAAAGGCAGTTTTCTTTTGATCGTTTTCATCCATTAATACTTGGTGAAATCCCTTCGCCAAGTCAATTGTTGAAAAGTAATTTGCTTTTCCTAATTTGTCTAATATATTCTCTATATTAGGAATAGGAAATTTATCATCGACTGTGATTTCGTTGAGTTTTCTATAATCTACAACAATACGCCATTTTTGTTTCCCTGAATTATCCGATTTTTTGGGGACTATCCAAATTGGGGAATTGTAAGGGGAAAAGCTTTCTTTAATAATGTTTTGCTCCAACATTTCATTCACCTGCCTTTTAATTTCTTCTTCGTGTATCTTTGGGTACCTGTATATTTTAGAATATGCAGGTTTATTCGTATTTGTTATTATCTGGTGTTTTATATTATGTGTGTGGGTTAACTTTTCTCCTTCTCTGTAAAACATATTAGAATATTTTCGCAAAATCAAATCTATATATTTTTTCTCTTCCTCATTCATATCATCTCTATAGAGTTTTGATACGTTTTCCAAATTTAAGGTTGAAGGTTCCAGTGTAGGGATTTTCGTATTTATGAATTTTATTTTATTGTTATTAATTTCAAGAAAATCTTCTTCAAGATTAATTTTTGCATTTAATGCTTTAAGTATATTTTGACCAATTAGTCCGTTGAAGTTTTTATTTCTGAATGACGTTACCTTCCAAGCCATTTTATTCGGGTCATTGAATTCTTGAGGTACTTCTGTTATAATTTCAAAGTCTACTTTTGTCTGTCCTGATAGTGTACTATATATTGTTAGGTTTTACTAATTTAGTCCTTTTATATTCTTTTAACGAATGTTCGTCGATCAGGGTTGTCGTAGAACCGGTATCGATTAAACATTTAATTATATTTTTACCTATTGTTAAATTTACTATCGGTAACTGTTGTTCTCGCTGGTTAATTGAAAATTTACTTCACCAGTTTCTTCTGTATCGGTATTATTTTCTTGAAGATGAGCGACATTATTTTGGTTTCTACTTGTGTATATTGGATTTCTATATGCTCCTAAATTTCTTGAAAATTGTTGTTGTGTTTGGGGATTATCTTGCCTCGAATTATTGTTTTGGTTTTGAAACCGGTTAATTGTTTGCCTGCCTTAATAATTATTTTGATCTACTGGGTTGCGATTTGGCCTAAAATTATTGCTATTATTTGATTGTGTGTTGTTGCTATTTGTACTAATTTTATTCTTTACCAGACCACATTCCTCCAGACAATAATATGCTTCTCTAAGATTCCCTATGCTTCTATTATGTATTATGCTGGCTAGATGCACTGGCATGCTGCTCAAAAATGTTTTTAATATCATTGCCTCGTTTATTGCCGGAGAAAACTCTTTTGGTTTTCCCGGGTCTTGATAATATTTATTGTTTAATTTATCTAATATATTTTTAAGATAATAAAAAGATTGACTTACATTATAATTTCTTACGTTCAGCGCCTTGTGGTACAGTTGATGATACGATTCGCGAACTCCAAAATTCCTCAGGAGTTCTTGTTTTGTTTCTGTCCAGCTTGGATTGTCGAGGGCTCTAATTGCGTTAGCTGCTTCTCCTTGAATTTTTTTTTGGACGTGCCGCTTATAAAAATACTCCTCCACGTTGGTACCGGCAAACAAGTCGATGAAAAGTTCGACTTCATTAATAAATGATGTGACGTCGTATGTATTATCTCCTCGGAACTCCTGGATTCTCGCTGCTTCTTTTAGTGCTTCCGATAGTGGTAATTGAAAAGTTGGATTGTTATGTGGCAAATGACGTGTTGCAGCAGATGGAGTTTGATTTGCTGCAGCTTCTATTGACACTGCCGATGTGGTTGCTTGTTCTGTTTTATGTGTTTCCATTTTGTTTTTTTTTTTTTTTTGACTGCGTTCGACTGCCAGTTATATTTTAACTTTTAATTTAATTTAATTTTATTTTATTGGCGTTCGACTGCCAGTTATATTTTAACTTTTAATTTAATTTTATTTTATTTTATTTAAATTTCACTTGAACAGTTTAGCTTTTGTTCGTTTTAGTTACTTTTCTTGAGAGAAGTAACCTCGTGACTGCGCCAGTTAAGTGTGTAGAGCCAAGATTAAATAAAAACACAAAGTTGTTATAATTAACTGCACTCTACTTTATTGGTTCTTCTGAACTAAACTTGAAATGTCAATGTCACTGCTATTTATAATAATCAAATTGTTGAGCTGCTAAGCTGTTATACGATAACTTATTGTTTATTTGTTTGTGTACAAATTCTGCATATGCAGAATTTACTGGTCAATGCTCGAAAAGTAATATAAACAATAATAAAGTGAACGACCCTTATGCAAACATATTGCTTAAGTGTCGTTCTGTACATAAATAGTGTAAGTGTCGCTACAAAGTAATAAGCGACAATAATTAAAACTGCTGTTTATGCTTAATCGGCATATTTCGTTTTTGATTGTTTATATGTATTTTCGTGCATTGGCTTTTTAATTGTGGAGGCTAAGCCTTAGCTGTGGTTTTGGAGTTGGAGCTGCCGTCGTTGTTACTGACGTAACTCGCGTTTTTTGCTGCACAGAGGCGGGTGCGAATCTTGGCTGCTACAAGATAGTGGTCCGAGTCGATGTTAGGACCTCGGAGCACACGCACATCTAAAACACTGGATACGTGTCTTCCGTCTATGACAACATGATCGATCTGATTGGTAGTTTTTCGATCCGGAGACAGCCAGGTAGCTTGATGAATCTTTTTATGCTGGAATCTAGTACTACAGATAAACATATTTCGGGCCCCGGCGAAGTCTCAACTCATTTGGGGATGTTTCGTCGTGGAGGCTGAATGTACCGACCGTAGTGCCAAAGATACCTTCTTTACAGACCATGGCGTTAAAGTCGCCAAGCACGATTTTGATATCGTGGCGGGGGCAGCTCTCATAAGTGCGCTCCAAGCACTCATAAAAGGCATCTTTAGTCACATCGTCCTTCTCTTCCGTCGGGGCGTGGGCGCAAATCAGCGATATGTTGAAGAATCTCGCTTTGATGCGGATTGTGGCTACGTTCATTCACCGGAGTGAAAGATAGTACTCGGCGACGGAGTCTCTCTCCCACCACGAATCCAACACCAAACTTGCGCTCCTTTATATGGCCACTGTAGTAAATGTCACAAGGACCTACTCGTCTCTGTCCTTATTCCGTCCATCGCATTTCTTGGACGGCGGTGATGTCAGCCTTTATTTTTGCGAGGACATCAACCAGCTGGGCAGCGGCACCTTCCCAATTAAGGGTCCGGACATTCCAGGTGCATGCCCTCAAATCGTAGTCCTTATTTCGTTTGCCATAGTTGTCATCAAAAGGGGGGTCTGTCATCCGAAGCTGGTTTTTCTTTTTCATTGGAGTGTTTTTTTACGTGGCGGGTCCCAAACCCAGCGCACAACCCTATGTAGGTGATGTTTCACCTTCTCACATTAGCTCGGCTTCGAACGGATGTTCTTAGGCTACCCAGAGGATACTTGGTCAAAGACCGGAAGTAGTGAGCTGCTTGAGCCATGTGTAAAAGAATCGTTTCTGTCCACTCCCAAGTGAATGGCGATCAGAGAACTTTCCTCACTTGCGTGAACTTCTACACATGACTCCATCACTTATATTATATAGTAAAACATTATTTTTGCATGTTTCTTATGATGAATACTTTTCTCTTATAATTTAGTTTTTAATTAGCGTCAATTTTCTAGAATTCAACAACCATTTTCCTCTTTGGCTTGCCTTGTTTTCGGTGCCTTTTTTCGGAATTATTGGCAGTGTTATTCCGACATTAAACAATTGCTGAATTATTTATTTGATGAAGCCGATCCACGTCCATTGGGACTGATGGAGGTTGTCGTTGTTGAGAATGATCCCAAAAAATTTATTCGTTAATATTTGTTTACTCTTTCCCTTTTTTTAATTTGGTATGTAGTGAAGCTGGTGTCTTTTCTTGGTGGGAATGTAGTTATTTTTATCTTTTCCGGGATTCAAAGTTGTCCGCTGTTTCAGGGTCTATTGCGAATCTTGGTGAACTTATTATCCACTATTTCTGGACCTATACTTTTTTACCTTATTCCACTTTTTCAGGAATTATCGCTATCCGCTGTTCCACGGTCTGTTCTGAATCTAACTCAATTCGCCGCTGTTCGTTTTTTCAGGATCTCCTATTGATTCATTCTGGAATTATTGTCCGCTGATACAAGATTTATACTTATATCCATTGCCATTTGTTTCAGCACTTTTCCCAGGTGTTTAGTGCTGGAAGTCCTAGTTCCTGTGGAATTTTTGTGATTTATTCCTTTCGGAATAAAATTTGGCTTTTTAGATAGCAAATAAATTTGACATCCCGGTTGAGTCCCCAGTTAATTTTTCACCAGAAGTAAAAATGAATCAAAAGAATATATTTTTGAGCTGCACTCTTTATTAATACTCTTAAGACTAACTTATTACATTGCTCTTGCTTCTATTTACTACGAGTATACATATACTAGCTAGTATGTTTACTTATTACTAGTTGATAATTGTTTAGATACAGATTACACCCAACTCTTTTTTTACACGGTAGATCCGTTCCTCAGAAATCCGTGTAAAAAAAACCGTGTAAATAAGAGGCGTTTCCTATAATAAAAGGGGGGATACGTTCCATGTCATCTGAAAACCGTGTAAGATGAAATGAGGAACTATATTTACTTCGAAAAACCGTGTAAAAAATGTTGAAAACTATAAAATTTCAGAGATGCATACAAATTGTATGTTAATATGGCATTTTATTGAGCATTAAATCTTAAAACACATAATTCATACAGGTGGAAAATTAGTAAATTAAGCAAAAACAAAATAAATCTGTTAATCCAGAATTAAGAACAGAAAAATTAGAATCGAAATAAGGAAAACATATTTACATAGCTATGTACATAATTATTCGTCGCTTCTTGATAACAAGCGCAATAGTTTGCGACGAACTGGACTAGTTAAAGTCGGTATCATCGCTGGAGATATCCATTTCAGACATATAAATATCATGCGAACAAAATGTGTAGGTAAGAGTTATCGAATAAGGTTACTACTACTCGTATGTGTGTTCATTTCAGTAATGGTCAAACAAACATAATTACTAGACAGTGATTTTGAAACCGTACTAGATTAAAAATTTTTTAGAAAAAAAAAATTTCAACCGTGTAACTTCAAAACCGTGTAACAAAGAGTTCGGTGTATATTATTTGTTTAGGTTTGTTTACATATACTCGTACTTATATTGTTGGTTTAGATATATTTGCTTTGTTTTAAGATAAAGTGGTGGTATTCGAACTCAAGGTTTTTTTGATGTTTGTTTGTTTAGGTTTGCTTGTTGTAGTGATAGTGCATTTCAATTGTTCGAACTCAAGGTTGTTTTGATGTTTGTTACTATTATAAGGAATACGTTTCTTTACTCGAGCGTAATGTTTTTTTTAGCGTTTTTTTTTTTTGCATGACGGCTCTTTCACTTTTCCCATTCTGTGGAGGTACTTTTTGAAGTATCCGTGACCGGATAATAACTGGGTTGTGTAAAAATCGACTTCTCCGAATTTACGGCTTGTCCGTAAGTCTAGATTTTTTATTAGCCTGGCCGTCCATCTGCCGCGACTTTCATTCTCTCATCTTCGTTGCCATGTTGTTATTGTATCTTTCCTTATTTGTTGTATTGCGCTCTTGTTATTATTGGATGATTCTTTAGCTCCCACAGCTTTTTCATTTCCTACGCTAGAAGGTCAATTGGGGCATTACCGCTCATAACTAATATTGCATCGCCTGATACTGTCCTGTACGCTGATGCAACTCTGAGGGCTGCGGTGCGGTGCACTCTGGCCATTACCTTACTCCGGTTTTCATTTTTAAGCGCGTCTGCCCAGATCTCGGTTCCGTATAGTAAGACGCTGATTGTCGTCGACATTAGGAGCTTTCTCTTTTCTTGGCTGGGGCCCCCTATGTTGGCCATTAATCGGCTCAGTTGAGAGGTGATCTTCGCTGCCTTTCCTGCGGCGTGCTGGATTTGAACCCAGAGGGTTAGTCTGGGGTCCAGTCTTACGCCTAGGTAGTTTACTGCTCTCTGTGTCCTAAGAATATCCGTAGGTGTGTGCATGCTTATCTCGAGAGGTACATATGTGCCTGTTTGTTTGCAGTAGTAGCTCTGTTTCCTCGGTAGCGAGCTGGAGGTTGTGTGTGTCGAGCCATGTTTGCGTCCGTATCATGATCTGATTCAGCTTTCGTCGTGCTTCTTCTGTGTCCCTTGCTGTGATTACTGCCGCAATGTCGTCCGCGTAGCAAATTAAATATGATTCGTCTGGCATTTCTAGTTTTAATATAGCGCCATAACTAATGTTCCATAAGTCTGAGACTAGAATGGATCCTTGTGCTGCTCCTGACGAAACCGCTATCTGTCGTGACCCTTCTTTAGTTTCCTACAGCAGTTTTCTGTTGCTAAGGTAGCTCCGCACCACAGCCCTGAGGTAGTCGGGTATCTTGAAGCTTTTTTCGAGAGCGTCGATTATGTCCACCCATCTAGCACTGTGGAAAGCGTTTCGGACATCTAGAGTCCCCAGTAACACTATTCTTTTATATTTATGCCATCTACGTTGCTCTTCTTCTACGCTTTCGACGACGCATTTTATGGCTCCTAAGGTTGATCTGCCGGGTCTAAAGCCGTGTTGTCTCGGGGACAGTCGTCCAGCTTCGTTGATAGCCGCTTCGAGTCTGGATTTAAGTAGGCTTTCGTTCAGCTTTCCCGCTGTATCAAGCATGCATAATGGACGGTATGCTGATGGCGAATTGGGGTTTCCTTTTCCCTTACTGATTAGCACCAGCCGTTGCTTTTTCCATGGTTCAGGGAATATTCCGATTTCAAGCCAGGCGTTGTACATGTTCACTAGTACTGCCGGGCGCTCTGCAGCGATTATTGTGAGGATCCCGTCCGGGCGGGGTGATTTGTTGGCCTTGAGCTTTCCAGTAGCTAGCTGCAGCTCTTCAATGGTGAACAGAGGAATTTGCGCAGATCTTAGTGCGCATCTGGATCACTAGCCCTGCTTTCGTGTGTGGGGAATAGTGCGTTTACGATGTGATCCATTTTGACAGCGGTTAAGTCAGGTGACTTTGCTCGAGTGCCGAGTTTCTTCATAACTACTTTATATCCGAGTCCCCAGGGGTTTCTATTTATACCCTCGCGTAGTTTCTCCCATTTTTTCTTTTTGCTGTCGTCGATGGCGTGCTTCAGCTCCTTTTTGCTGCTTTGTATTGCTCGGCTTCTTGGGGTGCGGCTCCTCTGCGCCTGTATCTCGTGTAGGATCTGCGAAGGCGGAGGCATGTGCGTCTGAGTTGGGTGATATTTTCAGTCCACCAGTAGACGGCTGCCTTATGTTTGCTGTGGGAAGCCTTAGGCATTGTTTTTTTACAGGCTCTTGATATATTGAGCATTGTGTGCTCGACAATTTTATTTGCATATTTTGGGGAGCTGCTAGATGGGTTTTGGACGTCTATTGCAGATATCAGTTTCGAAGTATTTAGCTTCGAAATGTTCCACTTCCGTGTTGCAGTCTTTTTCCTGTACTGGTTAGCGTTTGTTCCAGTATCGATAGTGAAGGAAATGTACTGGTGATCGCTGCCAGTATAATCCTCCAGGACTTTCCATTTCTTTATTGATCCTGCAAAGCTGATGACTCTGATGATAGAGTAATGTCTGGTGTAGTTTCCTCACATCCCGGTCTTTTAAACGTGGTTGCATTTCCCGTGTTGAGCACTATTAGACTTAGGCGCGCAGCCTTTTGTAGAATGCGCTTTCCCCTCGAGTCCGTATTTGGCATATCCCACTCTACGGCTTTGGAATTTAGATCTCCGGCGATAATTAGTTGACCTTCTATAGACCTGCCTGTGTCCTCATTATTGTCAAGATTTTCTTGGAATTCCTGTATGCTATCGCTTAGCGTCAAGTAGCAGCTAATTACTGTAAAAGGGTCGCATTTGGCCCAGACAAAACCATCGCCGTTTCCTTTGTCTAAGTGATGACGTTACTCCCTGGTAGTAGCCGTATAGCGGCGGTCGTGCTGCTATCTTCCAGCCAGGTACCTCTCTCTTTCTGTTTGTATTGCTCGCTTATGATGATTAGCTCGTAGGCGTTCCCCATCACCATTTACGAGAGTAGTGCGTCAGCAGCCTTGCACCTATGCATATTGGCCTGTAAGATATTCATTTGTTTTGGTATTTCCTATATACCATACATTTTGCGGAACCCGGGATATGGTCAACTTTTTCGTGTTTAGCTCCACGCAGAGGCAGCATGAGGGAGGCTTTGTGCACTCTCTCATTTTGTGGCCCGGTTGGCTGCATTTTATACCATCACCTTGTCCTCTTCTATCGGGCCCTTTGCAGTCCCAGGTTAAGTGCCCTGGTCCAAAGCAGCGAAAGCACCTTTTTGGGTTTTCCTTCAGCCTGCAGTTAACCCAGCCGATTTTTATGCGTGCCTGTCGCATCAGTGTGTCAGCCTTATCTTCATCGAGCGTTATATATGCCCTGACCTGCTCTCTTGTGTTAGGTCCTGTTATGCTTATTGCCAAGTCTCCGATGGAATCCTGCAGCACTTTTTTTACAGCCTCTGCTACTTCCTCTTTTGTTGAAAGGGAGTCGAGGTCTGTATCCTCTATTGTGGCTTTTGATTTAAGGTCGGCCACAGTTGCGGATTCTCGGAGGGTCGTCTTGAGTGCCTCGCAGAAACTGGCTTTTGTGGATTGTCCCTTCTCCAGCTCCAGTAGTAAAGCCTTGGCTCTTGTTTTGCGGATCCTTTTGATTTTCACCTCTGCTTCTCTTAGGTTTATCTTGCTACGGACTTCGGCATAGCTATTTCCTTCTGCTGGCTTAATGATTACGGCCTCCGATTCTTAAATGTTAACCGCATACAACTTGTGCCTTTATAGAATAGATTCCATTATATCCGTGGAAAGTTATTTTTATATCTCTCCTCCTATAACTCTTGTTATAATTGGTAATATTATTCATATTTTGGAGTTTGTCCGGAAGGTGTTACATTGTTGGCGTAGTTGCTAAAATTATTCCTAGAATAGCTATTTGGGTTAGGATCATTCTTTTGTTGCCCCAGTGCTGGGAAGGTTTGATTTCTAGCTACTCAAATGGTTTTATATGCTTTATCTAAGATACCAGTCTTTCTCGCAATGATCATTGTTTTTGTTGGTTTGGGAAGGTTTTCTTTAAATCTTTGTAGCGCCATCCTACTTTTGTAGTTGAAAAATAGTTACACATAAGTTAATATAGTAATGTGTAATTTATTTATAATTTTTTTGATTGTGAAATGATAATATTTTATCATTGAATCGAGACAGATGGTCTTCAACTCATTCATAAGCTCCGCTGGAAATTATTCAGAATGTTTCCCAATCACTAACATGTCCATACCAGTGAATTATTTCTCTTGTTTTTCTATGCATCTTTCATTCAGATAATTAAATAAATTGTTTTTAATAGTTTCGGAGATACAGCCTTGAAGACTTGTACGCTCGAGGCTAACTAGGCTATGTGTGCCGCACACAAACGTGTCTTTTTTTCGAAAGATTTCTCAAGAACCACTCAACCCATATTCATGAAATTTTACACAGGTTTTTGAGATACAATTTTTGAAGACTTGGGCGAAGGATTTTTTTCAATTACAACTATTTGAAAAAAAATCTCGCGAAATTTTCACATGAAAATGTCTGCCCAAAATTCCGTTTCCAGTTTTTTTCTATCGTCCAAATTCTAAGTTAAGGTTTTAACTAAAACACGTTTCACTTTGTATGAACCTGTAAGAAGTTATCCTGCCAACGCGGGCCCATCTTCTTTCCGTGGGGTCACCAAATAAAATTATATGAGAAAAAATTGTTGAAAAAATTACTGTTTTTACGACTAGGAAACCCATGTTACCTGTTAATTCAGTTTAAATGAATTTAAACTATGATATGGTAGATGACTCTATTTGGAAAGAAGAGTATGCTGGTGCAAGCCTTTTGAAGGGCCTCTACGTCTGCATAACGCTTTCCTTTCATAGGCAAATGTATTTTTCCAAAAAGGAAGAAGTCGCACGGTGACATATCAGGTGAATACGGGGAGTGGTTAATGGTCAAAATGTGATTTTTAGTCAAATAATCGGTCAAATGATTTCCTTCGAATGTTGGATTCTGAGCAATTTTTGTCCGTCAGTCAATTTGTGCGGAACAAACCGTGCACACACTTTTCGTAAGCCCAAATGTTCGCTCAAAATGCGATAAATCGATGTTTTGGAGATGTTCAATTAATTTAGTTAATGTATTATTTGGTTTTTTGTTCGATTTTTTCAATGAATCATCAAGAAAACTAGAAAAAAGTCTTAATTTTTTAGAAATTAGGGTTTTTGTTATAGTGTCGGGTGAGGTCCAGCTATAAATTATTTTTTTTTACTAAACTACAAGGTTTCTACTTAACATATAAGCTTAAACATTTTCCCCATTTGCTTCATTCACTTTCCAGTACATAAATTTAAAAGTAATTGATAAAATGGAATAAAATTTTGGGGTAATAATTTACTTAAAGTATGCCAACTTTTGACCAGAAATTGTCCAAAACTAACCAAAAATGTTCAAGCCCTTAGGTGTCTAATATGTGGACTCCTGTACCTATAGTTGACTTTTGATCGAAAATAGCGGTCATTATGTGAGATATGCAATAGAAATTCAGACAGAATCCTTTCCTGACAATGGTATTTCTGCATATAGAAAGTGAGTTGAATCGGGGTAATATTTCCTTGAGTTCCCATATACGTAATATAAGGATTTTCAAGCTTATAGGTGACTTTATGCTGAATATATCCGCCAATATTTCGCCCAACTCAATGAAAATTGCAGAACATGTTTTATTCATAACAGTGTATCTTTGCGCCTAAAATGGATACAATTGGGCGAAAACTTGATTCCCCTCCACATAACTATTACCAAGATTTTCGAACATCCACTTGACCTTGCTCCATATGATTAGAGATTGTACATAAGGTACCTTAATGAAACCCAGGGAACATTTTTTGAGTATGTGGCATATTAGAAGAATGTGGGTTGAGCAAAAATAAATAAAATCTGGTCGATACTGCCCCCTACTCAAATACATTCAATATAAGATGTTCGGTTGAACCCGAAATTAGCCCTTCCTTACTCGTTTTATTTTATTATATTGCATTATTTTATTCAATCATGCATTTTTTTTCATAAAATGCATGAAATCATTTTGTCCGGCTGGAGGTGGTAGACCACGACAGTATTCCATCGGTAACCATAACACGCGTGGTGAACGCAAAACATGCTCTGCTGCTGCTACAAAGGCAGAATTCGGACGTCACATCTAGCGACGCGCGATTTTTAGGGGATGCTTGCAGTTCAGTTAGTAGTTTTCATACCGAAGGCAGGTAGGAACAAACCAACCAACTCAAAAGAGCTTAGGCCTATAAGCTTAACTTCCGTTCTACTGAAAACGCTAGAAAAATTCTTGGGCGTGCACATTAGCGCCGCAACCCCTCCTGGAAGCTTTTGCAAGGCACGCATATTCCAAAGACAGATCAATACACACTTCATTCCATACACTAGTATTTTATATCGAATGGGCTCTTTATTATAAGGAGTATGCTCGTGAAGTATTCCCGGACATTTCTGGAGCGTTCAATAACGTCTCCACGGAATCTATTCCGAAAAGTATCCAGACAATAGGTGTTGATCCTGTTATACAACGCTGGATCAGAAGCCTTTTAATCTCTAGAAAGATAAGTGCAGAATTGAACGACGCTGGAATAACCAAGAAAGTTTGCAGGGGTATTCCGCAAGGTGGAGTGTTATCTCCGCTTCTATGGACATAACTGGTGAATAGACTACAAAGGAACTTGGAAAGCAAAGCTCCTAAGATAGTGGCATAAGGGGACATATTACCATCTTAATAACGGGACGGTGTCTAAAGACCATTAACAGTATTACGACCACCACTCTCAATACAGTCCAGAACTGGGCATCGCAAGCTTGTTTGGGGTTGAACCTGGAAAAAACGTGTGTACTGGTGTTCACAAGAATCCACCTACCGGAAGCCAATGAAAAGGGTTCAGAGGCTCGCTGCGCTGTGCATACCTGTAGCTTTAAGAACAACTCCAACGGCGGCTCTTGAACTAGTACCAAACCTGCCACCTATAGACCTCTTCGCTGAAAACTGCGCAGCAAAATTGGCAGAACGACTACTGATAATGGCGGTTGGGTAAAAACCGACTACATGACCCCATTTTTCAACTGGGAAAGAAGGTTCAAAATAAACATAGGAAAAGATGGCTGGCGTAAAGGTAAAGTATGTTAGCTACGCGCAATAGTCTAAACATCTATACCGATGGCTCGAAAATGGAGGATGGAGTTGGTGCAGGAATATTCTGTCCAGAGTTAGGTATAAGGTAACCTTATAAGTTGCCTGGCCACTGCAGTATATTTCAAGCTGAGGTCTTTGCTTTTGCGAAAGTATCGAATCTGGCATCTAATGCACCTGCAGGCAATTCCAGAGTCAACGTAATTACATCTGGTATCGCAAAGAACCAACCTTATGATTCATAAGCAGGCGTACGAGAGAAATAACAAGAATATATCAATATTTAGGATAGAGAGCTGTTAAGTTCTACTCCAAACTTACTTACACAGTACTCATTTCAACAAATTTTATTTTATTCAGCATGGAATTCAACATAGAGTAAGTACAAGGACATATAATCTTAAGTTATATTACGAATCAAAATAAACTTATTTTAAATTTTGGGTTCACATATTAATTTCAATAGGTCACTTCTTTGACGGCAGCATTTTAATTTTTAAATTTTAAACAAGAATTGAGTTTCACACACATGTTCTGAATTTCATTTAATGTATGGAATATCAGGAAGATTTTGTTCGCTCAACCCAAATAATTTGCAATTATATGATGGCTATCAGTATCCATAGAAGAATTCGTTCAACATCTTTAAATAACGATGTCCATTGATAGTTTCAAAAAAGTATTGCTCGACAATACACCATGATGAAATTGCGCACCACACAATAACTCGTTCTGGGTGAAGTTCCGTCTTGTGGATTATATCTAGATTTGAGTCACTCCACATAAGGAAATTTTGCTCGCTTAAATTTCAAAATAGGCCTCATCAGACATTAACAGGCAATGTATTAAGTTAATGTGTTCTTTGGCGATTGCAATCATTTTTGGCGAAATTTCGGAAGAATATGCAAATCCAGAGGGTGTAACCCATTTGTTATTTGAACTTTGCACGGAAACAGGTTTAAGTCAACATAACGACCGCTTGTTAACACGCTTACCTAAATTGATGATGCAACAGCCGTGAATGTTTCTTGGGTTACTTTTAGATTCGGATCATAACGAACCATCTACTTGGAGATCCATAATCCTGTTTGAATTCCCTTTGAATGGAAATAAGGAATGACTTTGGAACGCTTGCAATACTATTTCACTCATATCACAGCAAGGCGAGTATCGTGTATAATAACCCATTGCTCATTAGATGTTCAATATTCTTCCCTGTCTATCCAATTCAAAAATGGATGTTTCTGTGCTACTTCTTACATGCGGACCTTGGTTACCAAATCTGTTTACACTCTGTTAGAGCTAACACAGACATTTGTTAGCGAATAGGTTACCTACATTTGTTACACATTTAAATTAATTATTGGCCTAGCCCCTATACATATATGTAACTAATATAAGGATTTTCGAACATCCGGCTGACTTTACTCTATATGATTGGTTTTACATCTTAAAGTATTTCCCTGGCTTTGCTTCTTACAAGTTGAAAGATTATAAAATGTTCAGTTGCACCCGGACTTAGCCCTTCCTTACTTGTTAATCTTGTTGTTGTGAGTGATCTATTCTTATGGTTAAGTCATCGTTTCGTATCATCATAATTGCGTACCGGCTGAGGGCGTCGACATGCTTTCCTTCGTGAGAGTATTTCCCTGGCTTTGCTTCTTACAAGTTGCAAGATTATAAAATGTTCAGTTGCACCCGGACTTAGCCCTTCCTTACTTGTTAATCTTGTTGTTGTAAGTGATCTATTCTTATGGTTAAGTCATCGTTTCGTATCATCATAATTTCGTACCGGCTGAGGGCGTCGACATGCTTTCCTTCGTGAATGCGTTACAGTCCGTAACTAACTTAAATTAGATAGCCAGTAAGTTCACCTCAAATTTAGCGCTTCTACCTCTGCAAGTATTTCGAGTTCATGGTTTGTGAGTTTTCTTTGGTCATGTACTAAATTTAATGAAGCTCCATTCCGTACTTCTGATTGTAAATACCAAGTACCCGATTTTCGACCAGTGCTTTTTTGAGTAAGTCGAAAGCTTTTTCTTTTTCATATCAGATCTTAAATGAACAATTTCGTTTCTTATACCTGTTAAAGGTTCCCAAAAAACTAAGAAGTTGTTTTGGCGTCTGTGGCATTTTGTAATTATTTATACTGCTTCTACCTTCTCTGATGTTGCCTGCAAAGTATGGATAATGTAACCTTATTTTTCAAGAACTGGCATTTTTTAATGTTTAACTGCAACTCGTAGTATCTGCATGTGTAGATTTCTTCTTCAAGATTCTTTACTGCTTGCTCTTCTTTTCTGCCTGGGATGCCTGTCGTCGATATATTGTAATGCAATAGGTTTTCGTTTGCCAGCTTGCATTCATATCGACGCAGATTTTTGCGAGCCTCGGCAAAATGTTTTAGATTTGGCAAATATTTTAAATCGACGAGAACTATGTTGCCTGTTTTGTCATTCTTTTCTGTGTTTTGTGAGTTTGCGGTGTGAGTTTGCAATTCGTAGATTGTTAGATATGGTATGGATTGAAGATATACTCATTAGAATGTAAGATTAATGTTTATATCTAGGCTTAAGCAAAATATTGTATATAAGAAAACAAAACGAAGAAAACGAGGTAGCTGCCCAAGAGAATCTTGCGAAAATATTAATTGGCATGTTCGGGGAGATGTTACGGCGTCTGTTTTTATGAATGAAGCGAGGTCGCTTGTTGAATGTGCGCCTGCTTTTATGAATAAAAATGGTTTCGTTGTAAGATTGACTACATTTGGGCTTCGCCAATTTGGCTGCCCTATTGTAAAGCATGTGCTTTTTGAGACAATTGTTGTTATTGTAGAACAATGTTTCAATTTTTTGATGGTGACATACAAGATACGTACCAAAGTAAATAAAGATTTAGCGCCCCCTGTCCAGTGAAATTCACGATATTTCATTGATTGCAAGTGAAGTTATTGCGTTTTAAGTGTCAGTATGTTTGTGTTATCGGTACGAAAATGAGCTTCGAACAAAGAGCCAACATTAAATTTTGTTTTAAAATTGGTAAAACTTTTTCCTAAACGTTTCAATTGATGAAACAATAAAGACGATCAACATATTGGTCAATCAAAATTCGTGATCACCGGAAATTCCATTAAACATCTCCAAAACATCGATTTAACGCATTTTGAGCGACATTTGGGCTTACGAAAAGTGTGTGCACGGTTTGTTCCGCACAAATTGACTGACGGACAAAAATTGCTCAGAATCCAACATTCGAAGGAAATCATTTGACCGATTATTTGACTAAAAATCACATTTTGACCATTAACCACTCCCCGTATTCACCTGATATGCCACCGTGCGACTTCTTCCTTTTCAGAAAAATGCATTTGCCTATGAAAGAAAAGCGTTATGCAGACGTAGAGGCCCTTCAAAAGGCTTGCACCAGCATACTCTTCTTTCCAAATAGAGTCATCTACCATATCATAGTTTAAATTCATTTAAACTGAATTAACAGGTAACATGGCTTTCCTAGTCGTAAAAACAGTAATTTTTTCAACAATTTTTTCTCATATAATTTTATTTGGTGACCCCACGGAAAGAAGATGGGCCCGCGTTGGCAGGATAACTTCTTACAGGTTCATACAAAGTGAAACGTGTTTTAGTTAAAACCTTAACTTAGAATTTGGACGATAGAAAAAAACTGGAAACGGAATTTTGGGCAGACATTTTCATGTGAAAATTTCGCGAGATTTTTTTTCAAATAGTTGTAATTGAAAAAAATCCTTCGCCCAAGTCTTCAAAAATTGTATCTCAAAAACCTGTGTAAAATTTCATGAATATGGGTTGAGTGGTTCTTGAGAAATCTTTCGAAAAAAAGACACGTTTGTGTGCGGCACACATAGCCTAGTTAGCCTCGAGCGTACAAGTCTTCAAGGCTGTATCTCCGAAACTATTAAAAACAATTTATTTAATTATCTGAATGAAAGATGCATAGAAAAACAAGAGAAATAATTCACTGGTATGGACATGTTAGTGATTGGGAAACATTCTGAATAATTTCCAGCGGAGCTTATGAATGAGTTGAAGACCATCTGTCTCGATTCAATGATAAAATATTATCATTTCACAATCAAAAAAATTATAAATAAATTACACATTACTATATTAACTTATGTGTAACTATTTTTCAACTACAAAAGTAGGATGGCGCTACAAAGATTTAAAGAAAACCTTCCCAAACCAACAAAAACAATGATCATTGCGAGAAAGACTGGTATCTTAGATAAAGCATATAAAACCATTTGAGTAGCTAGAAATCAAACCTTCCCAGCACTGGGGCAACAAAAGAATGATCCTAACCCAAATAGCTATTCTAGGAATAATTTTAGCAACTACGCCAACAATGTAACACCTTCCGGACAAACTCCAAAATATGAATAATATTACCAATTATAACAAGAGTTATAGGAGGAGAGATATAAAAATAACTTTCCATTAATCATTAAGCCAGCAGAAGGAAATAGCTATGCCGAAGTCCGTAGCAAGATAAACCTAAGAGAAGCAGAGGTGAAAATCAAAAGGATCCGCAAAACAAGAGCCAAGGCTTTACTACTGGAGCTGGAGAAGGGACAATCCACAAAAGCCAGTTTCTGCGAGGCACTCAAGACGACCCTCCGAGAATCCGCAACTGTGGCCGACCTTAAATCAAAAGCCACAATAGAGGATACAGACCTCGACTCCCTTTCAACAAAAGAGGAAGTAGCAGAGGCTGTAAAAACAGTGCTGCAGGATTCCATCGGAGACTTGGCAATAAGCATAACAGGACCTAACACAAGAGAGCAGGTCAGGGCATATATAACGCTCGATGAAGATAAGGCTGACACACTGATGCGACAGGCACGCATAAAAATCGGCTGGGTTAACTGCAGGCTGAAGGAAAACCCAAAAAGGTGCTTTCGCTGCTTTGGACCAGGGCACTTAACCTGGGACTGCAAAGGGCCCGATAGAAGAGGACAAGGTGATGGTATAAAATGCAGCCAACCGGGCCACAAAATGAGAGAGTGCACAAAGCCTCCCTCATGCTGCCTCTGCGTGGAGCTAAACACGAAAAAGTTGACCATATCCCGGGTTCCGCAAAATGTATGGTATATAGGAAATACCAAAACAAATGAATATCTTACAGGCCAATATGCATAGGTGCAAGGCTGCTGACGCACTACTCGTAAATGGTGATGGGGAACGCCTACGAGCTAATCATCATAAGCGAGCAATACAAACAGAAAGAGAGAGGTACCTGGCTGGAAGATAGCAGCACGACCGCCGCTATACGGCTACTACCAGGGAGTAACGTCATCACTTAGACAAAGGAAACGGCGATGGTTTTGTCTGGGCCAAATGCGACCCTTTTACAGTAATTAGCTGCTACTTGACGCTAAGCGATAGCATACAGGAATTCCAAGAAAATCTTGACAATAATGAGGACACAGGCAGGTCTATAGAAGGTCAACTAATTATCGCCGGAGATCTAAATTCCAAAGCCGTAGAGTGGGATATGCCAAATACGGACTCGAGGGGAAAGCGCATTCTACAAAAGGCTGCGCGCCTAAGTCTAATAGTGCTCAACACGGGAAATGCAACCACGTTTAAAAGACCGGGATGTGAGGAAACTACACCAGACATTACTCTATCATCAGAGTCATCAGCTTTGCAGGATCAATAAAGAAATGGAAAGTCCTGGAGGATTATACTGGCAGCGATCACCAGTACATTTCCTTCACTATCGATACTGGAACAAACGCTAACCAGTACAGGAAAAAGACTGCAACACGGAAGTGGAACATTTCGAAGCTAAATACTTCGAAACTGATATCTGCAATAGACGTCCAAAACCCATCTAGCAGCTCCCCAAAATATGCAAATAAAATTGTCGAGCACACAATGCTCAATATATCAAGAGCCTGTAAAAAAACAATGCCTAAGGCTTCCCACAGCAAACATAAGGCAGCCGTCTACTGGTGGACTGAAAATATTACCCAACTCAGACGCACATGCCTCCGCCTTCGCAGATCCTACACGAGATACAGGCGCAGAGGAGCCGCACCCCAAGAAGCCGAGCAATACAAAGCAGCAAAAAAGGAGCTGAAGCACGCCATCGACGACAGCAAAAAGAAAAAATGGGAGAAACTACGCGAGGGTATAAACAGAAACCCCTGGGGACTCGGATATAAAGTAGTTATGAAGAAATTCGGCACTCGAGCAAAGTCACCTGACTTAACCGCTGTCAAAATGGATCACATCGTAAACGCACTATTCCCCACACACGAAAGCAGGGCTAGTGATCCAGATGCGCACTAAGATCTGCGCAAATTCCTCTGTTCACCATTGAAGAGCTGCAGCTAGCTACTGGAAAGCTCAAGGCCAACAAATCACCCCGCCCGGACGGGATCCTCACAATAATCGCTGCAGAGCGCCCGGTAGTACTAGTGAACATGTACAACTCCTGGCTTGAAATCGGAATATTCCCTGAACCATGGAAAAAGCAACGGCTGGTGCTAATCAGTAAGGGAAAAGGAAACTCCAATTCGCCATCAGCACACCGTCCACTATGCATGTTTGATACAGCGGAAAAGCTATACGAAAGCCTAATAAAACCCAGACTCGAAGCGGCTATTAACGAAGCTGGAGGACTGTCCCCTAGACAACATGGTTTCAGACCCGGCAGATCAACAATAGGAGATATAAAATGCGTCGTCGAAAGCGTAGAAGCAGCGCAACGTAGATGGCATAAATATAAAAGAATAGTGTTACTGGCGACTCTAGATGTTCGAAACGCTTTCAACAGTGCTAGATGGGTGGACATAATCGACGCTCTCGAAAAAAGCTTCAAGATACCCGACTACCTCAGGGCTGTGGTGCGGAGCTACCTTAGCAACATAAAACTGCTGTAGGAAACTAAAGAAGGGTCACGACAGACGTCACGGTCACAGTTACGTCAGGAGCAGCACAAGGATCCATTCTAGTCGCAGACTTATGAAACATTAGTTATGACGCTATATTAAAACTATAAATGCCAGACGAATCATATTTAATTTGCTACGCGGACGACATTGCGGCAGTAATCACAGCAAGGGACACAGAAGAAGCACGACGAAAGCTGAATCAGATCATGATACGGACGCAAACATGGCTCGACACACACAACCTCCAGCTCGCTACCGAGGAAACAGAGCTACTGCTGCAAACAAACAAGCACATACCTCTCGAGATAAGCATGCACACACCTACGGATATTCTTAGGACACAGAGAGCAGTAAACTACCTAGGCGTAAGACTGGACCTCAGACTAACCCTCTGGGTTCAAATCCAGCACGCCGCAGGAAAGGCAGCGAAGATCACCTCTCAACTGAGCCGATTAATGGCCAACATAGGGGGCCCCAGCCAAGAAAAGAGAAAGCTCCTAATGTCGACGACAATCAGCGTCTTACTATACGGAACCGAGATCTGGGCCGACGTGCTTAAAAATGAAAACCGGAGTAAGGTAATGACCAGAGTGCACCGCACCGCAGCCCTCAGAGTTGCATCAGCGGAAGTGCGTACTAGGGATGGTAAACTCGATTCCGATTCTACTAGAGAATCGAGTTTTCTCGTAAAATAATCAAGTTTTCGGAACCGATCTTCAGTAGTCGAAGTCGATTAAGAATCGATTCTTGACATTCGACTTTACTATTAATTAAGTGACTAGTTTGCACAAGAAAACTCGCGATTCTTAATTCTTGACGATAAATTTATTAAAATGGCGCCTAGCGCTGTATGGTATTACTTTAAAAAAATAAACAACAGGTCGAATGTCCGGTGTTACCAATGTGGAAAGCAATTAAAATATAATAATAGTACGTCTAGCTTAATCAAATATTTTAAATTTATTTAAAACTTATTTTATTAAACTGGTTTAAACAACTTGAATTATTTAAAAAAAAATTATATGAAATGTCATGTTCTTGGTACATAATTTATAGACAAAAAAATATAATTGTTTTTAAATATTTATGTGTTTTATTTAATCGATTTGAATTATTCATTCAATTTATGCCTTGTGATTTAATAAATAAATTTTTGTCCTTTTAATTTAAAATCGATTAAAATCGAAAGAATCGATTCTTGCGCTCAATTAGTCGATTCTTAGAATCGAAAAATATAAAAAAATAATCGGAATCGAGAATTGATTCTGTAAACAATCTTTCCATCCCTAGTGCATACTGAACGAAGTCTAGGTTCCGACTACTTGTGTGGCAATATAGCGGACTGAAGGGCAATAATTTAATCGGCTTATTGTAGTACGGTTACTTAGATTCTAAAAAAATCAATTTTGAGTAGCATCACTAGAGTTTGTAATTTTCACCGGTTTTTGAAAGAAAATGCTCCTATGTGCGTTGTTCGTGCGCAAGTCCTAATTCACGAAACACTATATTATTCTCGAAATTGCAAGTGGTGTTTTGAGTTGCGTGAAGTGAATTCTGCAAAATATTTGTTATGGATTCTGGACTACATGGTATGTACTTAGTTTTAATAACACACAATTTAATTTAGTTAATTTAATATTTTGTATTTTCTCGGGAAAGCAATGATATGTAAACAAAAGCAAATACATATTTTCCGTTTTTAGAGATTAGTGTTTTTGTTAAGCCATAAGATTGGGGGTTGGAGTTATAAATTATTTTGTTTTACTGAACTACAGGGTTTCTACTTATCATATAAACTTACATTTTTTCAACATCTTTCAACTGCCTTAAAAAAAACACGTTGAATGATTTTGGTCACTTGCATAAAATAAGTACTGGGCGCCCAAGTAAACAATCCCTAGAGGTGTCTGATCGTAGTAAAAGCAGGAAAATTAAGATCTTCGTTAATCCAAAGATTTGAGAAAATGCTGCTTCTTCTAAAAATAAATACACAAGTAAGGAAGAGCTGAGTTCGGGTGCAACCGAATATTTTACACTCTTGCAACTTGCAAGAATAAAAACCAGGGAAATACTTTAAGCTTAGTATCCAGCTCTCAAGAAATGTAAAAAATTCATATAAAAAAATGCTTGAGAAACGGTCAAGAAACTTTTCTGCGATAAATTTACTTGTGCTAGTATGCAGCTCTAAAGTAATCTAGTACTAATTTTTAATAAATTTTTTCAATAAAATGCGAATATGGCAAACCTGGTTTTGCGAAGAAACATGAAATCAACAATTGTTTATTGAAGGAAGTTCAAAGTAATCGTTGAATTCATCCTAAATTAGTTAAAATCAGTATTATGAAGTTTATTTCATTTTGAAATGTTGTATAAAACTTACCAATCATCAACAACATTCCTTAAATCGCAGGGAAAATATTTATGTTCTTCTTCTTCTTAATTGGCGTAGACACCGCTTACGCGATTATAGCCGAGTTAACAACAGCGCGCCAGTCGTTTCTTCTTTTCGCTACGTGGCGCCAGTTGGATATTCCAAGCGAAGCCAGGTTCTTCTCCACTTGGCCCTTCCAACGGAGTGGAGGTCTTCCTCTTCCTCTGCCTCCCCCGGCGGGTACTGCGTCGAATACTTTCAGAGCTGGAGTGTTTTCATCCATCCGGACAACATGACCTTGCCAGCGTAGCCGCTGCCTTTTAATTCCCTGAACTATGTCAATGTCGTCGTATATCTCGTACAGCTCATCGTTCCATCGAACGCGATATTCGCCGTGGCCAATGCGCAAACGACCATAAATCTTTTGCAGAATTTTTCTCTCGAAAACTCGCAACGTCGACTCATCGGTTGCTGTCATCGCCCAAGCCTCTGCACCATATAGCAGGACGGGAATTATGAGCGACTTATAGAGTTTGGTTTCTGTTCGTCGAGAGGGGACTTTACTTTTCAATTGCCTACTCAGTCCGAAGTAGCAGGCTGACATTGTTGGTGGTGTTTACGCTGGTTCCAAGATAGACGAAATTATCTACAACTTCAAAGTTATGACTGTCAACAGTGACATGAGAGCCAAGTCGCGAGTGCGACGACTGTTTGTTTGATGACAGGAGATATTTCGTTTTGCCCTCGTTCACTGCCAGACCCATTTTCTGTGCTTTCTTGTCCAGCCTGGAGAAAGCAGAACTAACAGGCGGGTGTTGAGGCCGATGATATCAATATCATCGGCATACACCAGCAGCTGTACACTCTTATAGAAGATGGTACCTTCTCTATTTAGTTCTGCAGCTCGAACTATTTTCTCCAGAAGCAGGTTGAAGAAGTCGCACGATAGGGAGTCGCCTTGGAATCGAACGGCTCGGAGAGGTCCTTTTCGATCCTGACGGAGCTTTTGGTGTTACTCAACGTCGGTTTACACAGCCGTATTAGTTTTGCGGGGATACCAAATTCAGACATCGCGGCATAAAGGCAGCTCCTTTTCGTGCTATCGAAAGCAGCTTTGAAATCGACGAAGAGGTGGTGTGTGTCGATTCTCCTTTCACGGGTCTTTTCCAAGATTTGGCGCATGGTGAATATCTGGTCGGTTGTTGATTTTCCAGGTCTGAAACCACACTGATAAGGTCCAATCAGTTTGTTGACGGTGGGCTTTAATCTTTCACACAATACGCTCGATAGAACCTTATATGTGATGTTGAGGAGGCTGATCCCACGGTAGCTGGCGCAGATTGTGGGTTTTCCTTTTTTATGGCTTTGGCATAGCACACTTAAATTACAATCGTTGGGCATGCTTTCGTCTGACCATATTTTCCAAAGAAGCTGATGCATGCTCCCTATTAGTTCTTCGCCGCCGTGTTTGAATAGCTCGGCGGGCAGTCCGTCGGCCCCTGCCGCTTTGTTGTTCTTGAGGCGGGCAATTGCTATTCGAACTTCTTCATGGTCGGGTAATGGAACGTCTGCTCCATCGTCATCGATTGGGGAATCGGGTTCTCCTTCTCCTGCTGTTGTGCGTTCACTGCCATTCAGCAGGCTGGAGAAGTGTTCCCTCCATAATTTAACTATGCTCTGGGCGTCAGTGACTAGATCACCTTTGGGGGTTCTCCAAGAGTATGCTCCGGTCTTGAAATCTTCTGTAAGCCGCCGCATTTTTTCGTAGAATTTTCGAGCATTACCGTTGTCGGCCAGCTTATCAAGCTCTTCGTACTCACGCACTTCGGCCTCTTTCTTCTTCTGTCTGCAAATGCGTCTCGCTTCCCTCTTCAACTCCCGGTATCTATCCCATCCCGCACGTGTAGTGGTCGATCGTAACGTTGCGAGGTAGGCAGCCTGTTTTCTCTCCGCTGCGACACGGCACTCCTCGTCGTACCAGCTGTCCTTTTGCACTTTCCGAAAACCAATGGTTTCGGTTGCAGCTGTACGTAAGGACTTTGAAATGCCGTCCCACAGTTCCCTTATACCGAGTTGTTGACGAGTGCTCTCAGAGAGCAGGAGTGCAAGCCGAGTAGAAAATCGTTCGGCAGTCTGTTGTGATTGCAGCTTTTCGACGTCGAACCTTCCTTGTGTTTGTTGGCGTGCGTTTTTTGCTGCGCAGAGGCATGTACGAATCTTGGCTGCAACAAGATAGTGGTCCGAGTCGATGTTAGGACCTCGGAGCACACGCACATCTAAAACACTGGAGATGTGTCTTCCATCTATCACAACATGATCGATCTGGTTGGTAGTTTTTCGATCCGGAGACAGCCAGGTAGCTTGATGAATCTTCTTATGCTGGAATCTAGTACTACAGATAACCATATTTCGGGCCCCGGCGAAGTCAATCAGCCTCAACCCATTTGGGGATGTTTCGTCGTGTAGGCTGAATTTACCGACCGTAGTGCCAAATATACCTTCTTTGCCCACCCTGGCGTTAAAGTCGCCAAGCACGATTTTGACAACGTGGCGGGGGCAGCTCTCATAAGCGCGCTCTAAGCGCTCATAGAAGGCATCTTTGGTCACATCGTCCTTCTCTTCCGTCGGGGCGTGGGCGCAAATCAGCGATATGTTGAAGAACCTCGCTTTGATATGGATTGTGGCTAGAGGTTCATTCACCGGAGTGAATGATAGTACTCGGCGACAGAGTCTCTCTCCCACCACGAATCCAACACCAAACTTGCGCTCCTTTATATGGCCACTGTAGTAAATGTCACAAGGACCTACTCGTCTCTGTCCTTGTCCCGTCCATCGCATTTCTTGGAAGGCGGTGATGTCAGCCTTTATTTTTGCGAGGACAGCAACCAGCTGGGCAGCGGCACCTTCCCAATTAAGGGTCCGGACATTCCAGGTGCATGCCCTCAAATCGTAGTCCTTATTTCGTTTGCCATGGTCGTTATCAAAAGGGGGGTCTCTCATCCGAGGCTGAGTTTTTATTTTCATTGGGGGTGTTTTTTACGTGGCGGGTCCCAAACCCAGCGCACAACCCTATGCAGGGGATGTTTCGCCTTCTCACATTAGCTCGCCTTCGAACGGATGTTCTTACGCTACCCAGAGGATACTTGGTCAAAGACCGGAAGTAGTGAGCTGCTTGAGCCATGTGCAAAAGAATCGTTTCTGGCCACTCCCAAGTGAAGGGCGATCAGAGAACTTTCCTCAACCAACTTCTACACATGACTCCATCCTCCTATTTATGTTACTACACACATATATACATACAAATTACGCACAAAGTTTATTTTCTTTGTTCATTCTCTCTTGCTCTTCTATTGTGGATTATTCACAATCCGCAACCAGCTGTCAATATTACGTGAAGAAATAATGTATTTTTCTTCTTGAGCAATTACTTGAGAGCTGGATACGAACCTTTAAGATGTAAAACCAATCATATAAAGTAAAGTCAGCCGGATGTTCGAAAATCCTGATATTTGTTATATAGGGGCTAGACCATGTTTTCGCTAAAATGTATCTATTTTAGGCACATAAATATACTGTTATGACTAAAACACGCTCTCTTATTTTCTTTGGAATAACTCAAATATTTTCCGCTATATGCGGTACAAAGTCAAGCCGAAGTTCGAAAATTTTTTTGTAGTATAAGTATATGTATCACATATTGACCGATATTTTGGATCAAAAGTCAACCAAAGGTACCGGGGTCCAAACAAATAGTTTTTATTGAATTTCAACAATTTTTGGTCATATGGTGGCACACACTAATGACATTATTTGTGCGAAGTTTTATCCCACCATAAAGCTCTCATATACTCTCTTTGTGGTAAAGTTGAATGCTTCTGGCGTATTTAGTTATTAACAGTACCGTTATATGGGGAGCGCGCGGGGTCTCACTCCCATTTCATTAATTTTCACACTGTCGGTAGAAGAAGAACTTATAAGATTTGCACCCAGCAAATTTGGTATTTGCGGTAGCTTAAGTGGTTTAGGAGATTTTTTTTTCAAAATTATTTTATTTAATAGATCTGCTTTTTTTAAAGCCTAACAATAAGTTATAAAATGTTAAATCTATTTAAAAACTAGACAGGCTCAAGCTAGTGATTTGGTGATACATTGCTCTTTAATACGCAGGCATATCTCTTCTCAAAGGGTTTGGGTGATCTAGGAGTTTAGATATGTATTTAATTCTGCTGTCTTCTACTTCTTTCTTTACTAATGGAATTCCAAGGTATTTATCGATATTTTCGTTATGCATGTACCATGGTGAACACGTGATTGTTCTAAGCTGTTTTGATCGGAAACTTTATATGATACTAATATTTAATGATATACTAGAGAACCCGTCCACGCTTCACTGTGGCTGATACATAGATAATACTACTACCATCTATATGATTTCTATTAGTTGGATTATAACTATTAGTTAATGAGATATAGCATTTTTATGAAGCAACTTGTGTTAGTTTAAAAAAAAAAGGATCATAATGCTTTTCGAGTGTTAATTAAGCATTGCGTTTTGGGGGAAAACGCTGTTGAATTTGGGCTAAGGGAAATCCACCGATGAAAAGATATTTGCTAAGCTTCAAGAGGCGAAAGCTCTGTGCAAAGTGGGCGCCTCGCAAGTGCATAATCCAACAAAAACAACGAATAACTGATTGTGAGAAGTGTTTGAGTGTTCTTTAATCGTAATAAAACCGAATTTTTGCGTGGGTGTGTGACAATGGAAACATAACTCCATCATTTCCCACTGAAGTCCAATCGACTGTCATTCTAGTGGACTGCACTTGATGAACCGGTTCTCATGCGTGGAAGGACGAAAAAGTCGGCTGAAAAGGTTTAGGATGCACGTCTATTTTACTGCATATTTGGTTGTAGTTCCTTTCTACTATTCGAAATACTTAGCAATAATATTATTTTTGAGGAAGAATCTGTCTATAATTGTACGCATATATCCAAATGATTCCTGCAAACATAAATTTTAAACAAATGCTTATTATTTGAAATATAATTTTTGTATTTATGAGTCGTATTAAATTTTGACATAGAGATATAAGAGGTATCCTATGTCCTTACTCAGGTTCTAAGCTACTTCTCCACCAATCTGGAGCCAAATCGGTTTAGCTGTTCTTGAGTTATAAATGGTGCAACTAACACAACTTTCTTTTTTATATATAGATATAGCTACACATAGATGTACTGAATCACCCAATTTATTACTTATGAACTCTATCCACATTATGAAAACTTGTCTACAGATGTCGCCTTTTACTTTTGCATCGTTTTGTTTATTACACGTTTACGCCAATTTAAGGTTTGAATATTGGATACTGCGATGGTAGCGCAATCTATCGGATCCAATGTAAAACATTCCAAAATTAGCAATTAATTACAAATGAAAAATTAATTTAAAAAAACATTTTCCAGTGGACCAAATTGTGAATCTAAAACATCCTCGAATCTCCTTAAACACACACAAAAAATTTCATCAAAATCGGTCCAGCTGTTTAGGAGCAGTTCAATTACAAACACACGGTCAGAAGATTTACATATATACAGTAAGGGACAAAAGTGTTCAAGAATATATGAAATTTGAATTCGCTTGCTATTTCATAAATATGAAACCAGTCTGGCAATATTTTTTTATACTCTCGCAACAAAGTTGCTAAGGAGAGTATTATAGTTTTGTTCACATAACGGTTGTTTGTAAGTCCTAAAACTAAAAGAGTCAGATATAGGGTTATATATACCAAAGTGATCAGGGTGACGAGTAGAGTTGAAATCCGGATGTCTGTCTGTCCGTCCGTCTGTCCGTCCGTCCGTGCAAGCTGTAACTTGAGTAAAAATTGAGATATCTTGATGAAACTTGGTACACGTATTTCTTGGCTCCATAAGAAGGTTAAGTTCGAAGATGGGCAAAATCGGCCCCCTGCCACGCCCACAAAATGGCGGAAACCGAAAACCTATAAAGTGTCATAACTAAGCCATAAATAAAGATATTAAAGTGAAATTTGGCACAAAGGATCGCATTAGGAAGGGGCATATTTTGACGTAATTTTTTTGGAAAAGTGGGCGTGGCCCCGCCCCCTACTAAGTTTTTTGTACATATCTCGTAAACTACTATAGCTATGTCAACCAAACTCTACAGAGTCGTTTCCTTCAGGCATTTCCATATACAGTTCAAAAATGGAAGAAATCGGATAATAACCACGCCCACCTCCCATACAAAGGTTATGTTCAAAATCACTAAAAGTGCGTTAACCGACTAACCAAAAACGTCAGAAACACTAAATTTTACGGAAGAAGTGGCAGAAGGAAGTTGCACCCAGGCTTTTTTTAAAAATTGAAAATGGGCGTGGCCTCGCCCACTTATGGACCAAAAACCATATCTCAGGAACTACTAGACCGACTAGACCGATTTCAATGAAATTCGGTATATAATGTTTTCTTAACACCCTGATGACATGTACAAAATATAGGTGAAATCGGTTCACAACCACGCCTTCTTCCAATATAACAATATTTTGAATTCCATCTGATGCCTTTTCTGTATAATACGAGTACATACATTAGGAACCAATGATGATAGCGGAATAAAACTTTACAAAAATACGGTATTTGAAAAATATGTAAATGACGTATAATGAAATCTCGATTATCACTTTATCATGCGAGAGTATAAAATGTTCGGTGACACCCGAACTTAGCCCTTCCTTACTTGTTTTCTATTGTAAATTCTCAAGCGTTACGTTAATTACCAGCCAGTAGCACTTTTTTAAACTAACGGGACTTTTACTGTTTCTATGAGTCGAAGAAAACAGAAATAGTGTATGAACAGTTTTGACCACAATAAGCTTTTGTGCACAATTGAGTTCCAAGTTTAATTTTAACACGGAAAAGGAAAAGTTTACTTATTTATTTAGTTAATTTACATTTAATGTTTAAATATTTAAATCCTAAAAAATAAATTTTTAGTTGCTTTATGATGGGAAAAGCCGTTAATCCTGTTTTGAAGTAAAATGTGCTGGAAGACATTAAAAATTGTGTTTCTTAACGAGAAATCGCAAAAAAAATATAAAATTTCTCTGAGATTAATTACTAAAATAACAAGTAAGGAAGGGCTAAGTTCGGGTGTCACCGAACATTTTATACTCTCGCATGATAAAGTGATAATCGAGATTTCATTATACGTCATTTACATATTTTTCAAAAACCGTATTTTTGTAAAGTTTTATTCCGCTATCTACATTGGTTCCTAATGTATATACTCGTATTATACAGAAAAGGCATCAGATGGAATTCAAATTTGCGTTATATTGGAAGAAGGCGCGGTTGTGAACCGATTTCACCCATATTTCGTACATGTAATCAGGGTATTAAGGAAATATTATATACCGAATTTCATTGAAATCGGTCTAGTAGTTCCTGAGATATGATTTTTGGTCCATAAGTGGCCGAGGTCACGCCTATTTCAATTTTTAAAAAAAGCCTGGGTGCAGCTTCCTTCTGCAATTTCTTCCGTAAAATTTTAGTGTTTCTGACGTTTTTTGTTAGTCGGTTAACGCACTTTTAGTGATTTTCAACATAACCTTTGTATAGGAGGTGGGCGTGGTTATTATCCGATTTCTTCCATTTTTGAACTGTATATGGAAATGCCTGAAGGAAACGACTCTGTAGAGTTTGGTTGACATAGCTATAGTAGTTTCCGAGATATGTACAAAAAACTTAGTAGGGGGCGGGACCACGCCCACTTTTCCAAAAAAATTACGTCCAAATATGCCCCTCCCTAATGCGATCCTTTGTGCCAAATTTCACTTTAATATCTTTATTTATGGCTTAGTTATGACACTTTATAGGTTTTCGGTTTCCGCCATTTTGTGGGCGTGGCAGTAGGCCGATTTTACCCATCTTCGAACTTAACCTTCTTATAGAACCAAGGAATACGTGTACCAAGTTTCATCATGATATCTCAATTTTTACTCAAGTTACAGCTTGCACGGACGGACGGACGGACAGACGGACGGACAGACAGACAGACATCCGGATTTCAACTCTACTCGTCACCCTGATCACTTTGGTATATATAACCCTATATCTGACTCTTTTAGTTTTAGGACTTACAAACAACCGTGAACAAAACTATAATACTCTCCTTAGCAACATTGTTGCGAGAGTATAAAAAAGCAGAATGATTTAACAGTACCACGAAATAGTGGAGGCCGTCCGAAGAAGTTATCCTCAGTTGTAGCACGAATAGCTAGGCGCTTAATTGTTACAGGAGCAACAAATACCGCAGTGGAAACCAATAAAATCATTAGAGAGGTCCATGGAGTGAATGTCAGCGACAAAACAGTAAGAAGATGCCTAAAAAATAACGGGCTCAAGGCTAGAGCAATGGTAAAAAAAACTCTCTTAAGTGACAAACACCGTAAGGCTCGTTTGGAGTTTGCCAAAAAATATGAACACATCACAATCGATGATTGGAAGAGAGTGACTTGGTCTGACGAAACTAAAATAAATCGAATAGGATCAGATGGGCGTGCATGGACAGGAGCGCAACATATGCCAAACAATGAAATTTGGAGGTGGATCACTGATGGCTTGGGGCTGTTTTCGCGGAAATTAGCTGGGTGTCCTTCGGAGGATCGATGGTATAATGCGTGCCACAGACTATATTGATATTCTGGAGGACTCATGTCTTCCAAGTCTAGATATATTTGGACTCGAACGTGGCCAAGAAGATATTTTCATGCAGGATAACGACCCGAAGCATACTGCAAAAGTTACCAAATCGTGGTTTGTGGATAACGGGATTAAACTGCTCGATTGGCCTCTGCAGTCCCCAGATTTGAATCCCATTGAGATCCTTTGGGCGATTTTAAAAATAAAAATTTTTGCTGAAAAGGATATTCCAAAAACGGTTAATGAATTGTGGGAGCGGGCTCTCCACGCATGGCAAAATATAAGCCCAAACATTTTAGACAACCTCATAAATAATATGCCAAAAAGGATTCAAGCTTTAAAAAAATCGCGCTTTGGTCACACAAAATAGAGACCGAACTTTTGAGTCTACGGACAAAAGTGTTCACACTTATATCTTCTGAAAATTAAGTATTTTTAATACGTTATGTTTAAATTTTAGAATTAGAGAAGTTATTGGATTTGAAAGCAAATTTACTACTCTTTTAAATGTATACATTTTTTTTTGTGTAAGGTGTCTAATAAAATTTCTAAGCTTTAAGAAAAGTTTTGGTATTTTCGTGAACAGTTATGTCCTTTACTGTATATGTAGATGAAATGTCATACACCCAATTCGGCTTTATGACCGCATTATATAAAAGCATTTTCTAGGCTAAGTTTAGAGTTTTTATTTACAATCCAATTAAACTTGCAGCTCTAATCTTCATACATGCTATTTTACTAGAGATGTGTTTTCTCCACGTGAGCCTTCTATCTAGGTGAATACCAAGGAATGTTACTTTGTTCGCTTGGGTTTCTAAAATATTGTTTATGTTTACTGGCGGACACTCTTTTGGTCTTAGCGAAAATGTAACATGCTTACACCTCCGTTAATTCACATTTATAGTGCCAGTTCGCTAGGCATTCTTCGACAGAACTAACGTTCTCGGATAATATTCTTGATGCTAAAATTTGGCAATTGTTAAGGCTCACTAAAGCTATGTCATTCGCAAAAGTTGATGTTAATACATTATTAGCTGATGAAAGATCTGCTGTACATATATATGATGTATAGAGTTGGGCCTAAAACACTGCCCTGTGGTACACCAGCCCTTATCTGTCGTTCATCAGATATAAAATCTCCCATTTTTATCATAAATAAAATTTAAATGAAACTCCAATGTTTTATAAAATTCAAAAGGTCGAATTTTTTATTCTTATATAAAAGGCCATCATGTCATACCTTATCAAACGGTTGAACTAGATCTAGAAATATTGCTGAACAGTACTCCCTGTTCTCCAATGCTTTCCTTATTTCGTTAGTATTTTATTTACTTGCTCTTTTGTGCCATGCTTCGCACGAATTCCGAATTAATACGTTGGTATTGTATTATTTTCGTGGACGAAAGAAGACACTTTTGATAGCAATACTTTTTCAAATATTTTAGAAAGACAAGGTAAAGGACTGTGTTCAAAAATGAACATGGTAATTCAGTACGCATTGTTATTCTTTATAATCGGCGTGCTAGCAGAAATCTTCATTTACTATCGATTGAAAACCAGGCGACGACTACAAGCTGCAGTCACTTTTGCCGCCCAAGAGAATGTTCAAAATTGAACAGGATCATTACTTCAAAAAAGGCGGAATAATTAATATATTTATATTTACACGATTTTATATTATTTACAAATAAGATAAGAAATATTGTAGCTATTGTAATAAGTTATACAGTCCACTAATAATCATTTCTTTCCCTCGGCTTTGCTGATAAATAAGCATGTTCAATGATATTTGAACAACTGATTGGTCTGTATGAGGACGGCAGTGTTAAGTCTTTTCCCAGGTAGGTCAAGATAATCTTCGACTTTTTCCATGAAATTGGATAGTATCCGAAACTAAGAATTGCATTGAAGGGCAAAGAGAGCATCTCTTACAGCAATAATTGGTAACTCAATTAGTATTTTTGGGGTAATATTATCATGACCCGGCGATTGTTTTGTACAAACTTCTTTTATGATTCCAATAATTTCAGAAAGTGGAGTTTTTAAAGGCTCGAGCGATTTGTTAGCTGTGTTGGGTAAGATTGACAGCTTAAAATTGTTCTTTGGTAAATTTGGTAAATTAGGTTGAAATAACTTTTCTATGTGATTTGCAACACGATTAGCCTTTTCTTCTTCACTTCGAGTCCAATTTCCAAACAAGTCTCGTATAGGCATGTTGGAGTCAGTTGATGGCTTCATTGACTTTTGGGCTTTCCAAAATGAATATTGCTTGCTTGAATTTGGACACAGTGTCTTTATATAAATTTTAGTGTTGAATTTTTCCTCACGTTTAGCCGTTTTTTTTTAATTTTCGTACAGCAGATTTCAATTGAAGCTGAGTGGAAGGGGAGCAATTTATATGCCATTCATGTCTTGCAGACTTTTTTCATTTACCAGCTTTTCTATTTGTTTATTAGAGATTTTCTAGGACCAAGCGATTTGTAGTTTTTATTTGGTGTTGCTAAGACAGCTGCTATATGATTGAGTTCTCTTATGCTTTCGTCAATATCTCTTCCTGTATTTAGTTTTTGCTCAATATTAATGTGGCTGCTCACGTATTTTTCATATTTTAGCAAATTCGTTTTGTAAGATGTTAGATCCACATTTGGATCAACGAATATAGGTTGTTCACATATCTTTATTAGTACAGGAGAGTGATCAGAAGATAGATCAGTACATGTAACAGCTATTATGTGCGATTTTGATTACAGAAAAATTAATTAAATATGGTATTTTGTTACGATGACTGGGCCAATATTTCGGCTTACCAGGATATATTATTTCAATGACATTATGCCTTTTTATAACAGTTTGATACAGCTGTCGTCCTTACTCCACATGCTAGAACTCTATGAGTTAGCGTTCTAAAAAATATCTTTAAATTGGTTGTCTGTAATTTTAAACCGAGGCGGGCAGTATATAGACATCAAATTTAAGTCCCAGCAGCGACGTTTTATACTCTCGCAACAAAGTTGCTAAGGAGAGTATTATAGTTTTGTCCACATAACGGTTGTTTGTAAGTCCTTAAACTAAACGAGTCAGATATAGGGTTATATATACCAAAGTGATCAGGGTGACGAGTAGAGTTGAAATCCGGATGGTCTGTCTGTCCGTCCGTCCGTCTGTCCGTCCGTCCGTCCGTCCGTCCGTGCAAGCTGTAACTTGAGTAAAAATTGAGATATCATGATGAAACTTGGTACACGTATTCCTTGGTTCCATAAGAAGGTTAAGTTCGAAGATGGGCAAAATCGGCCCACTGCCACGCCCACAAAATGGCGAAAACCGAAAACCTATAAAATGTCATAACTAAGCCATAAATAAAGATATTAAAGTGAAATTTGGCACAAAGGATTGCATTAGGGAGAAGCATATTTGGACGCAATTTTTATGGAAAAGTGGGCGTGGCCCCGCCCCCTACTAAGTTTTTTGTACATATCTCGGAAACTACTATAGCTATGTCAACTAAACTCTATAGAGTCGTTTCCTTCAGGCATTTCCATATACAGTTTAAAAATGGAAGAAATCGGATAATAACCACGCTCACCTCCCATACAAAGGTTATATTGAAAATCACTAAAAGTGTGTTAACCGACTAACAAAAAACGTCAGAATCGCTAAATTTTACGGAAGAAATGGCAGAAGGAAGCTGCACCCAGTCTTTTTTTTAAATTGAAAATGGGCGTGGCGTCGCCCACTTATGGACCAAAAACCATATCTCAGGAACTGCGATACCGATTTCAATGAAATTCGTTATATAATATTTTCTTAACATCCTGATGACATGTACGAAATATGGATGAAATCGGTTTACAACCACGCCTTCTTCCAATATAACGCTATTTTGAATTCCATCTGATGCCTTCTCTGTAAATATATACATTAGGAACCAAAGATGATAGCGGAATATAACTTTACACAAATACGGTATTTGAAAAATATGTAAATGACGGATAATGAAATCTCGATTATCACTTTATCATGCGAGAGTATAAAATGTTCGGTGACACCCGAACTTAGTCCTTCCTTACTTGTTTACAAGTATATATTGTTGCAGATTGTAACTGTGCTGTAGCATCTGATTCTCTTGAAATATATTTTGCATTGTAGACATAAATTATTTCATACATTGGGTATGGTTGAAAATCACAGTCTCAACGCTTCCCTTTGTTGGTTTTGTGGCAATTGCATTTGTGCAGTGTTGCCTTCCACCACATTTGCATAGCTCACTTGTGTAGCATTACAGTCCATCTCTTTTTAACGCGGTTTGCCGGGACACAAATTTATCCGCGTAAAAAAAACCGCGTAAAAAAACCCACATTTCAATTCAAAGTTGGGGAAGTAAACAAATTTATTACATATGCACATATTCGCTATGCGTTGATATATTCTATATCTTTTAGTTTTACAGAATTTTGACAAAAAATCATATTGAGTTCAATTACATATATCGGCTATGCATTGATATATTTTAAATATTTTAAATCTGTTTTACAAGATTTGTGCAAAAAATCACATTGAGATCAATTGTAACTTAAATTATATTAAACTACGTACAAACGTACAAAACAGTATTTTAGTTCTTAAAATAATCTGTTAATAATCTTTGGGGTTTTTCTTTATGCATCTCTTTATATAAATGCTGGTAGCACTCCATAGCGTTTTTAAAATCTCGACGAAACTTTGATAAGTGTTCATCATTAGGATCATGATCTATAAAATGATCTTCAATGTCAACAGCTTTGTCTAATCCTTCTCGAAGTAATTTTGACGAAAGTGAAACGGGTGGAGAGCTGACACCATTTTCTGCATTTTCAAGGTCATTATTATTATTATTATCAATTGTATGAATAATTTCCGCATCGTCTAGAGCATACAGATCAAACAGTTCATTAATATCGTCAATATCTATGTCGTCAAAACCTTCACCGCCGATGCTTTTGGCTAATTCAAATATTTCCGCGTAGGTAATACCAAGAAATGTCCTTCATTATCACTTTCTTCTTGTAACACAACATCTTGCCAAAGATTTTTCCAGCATTTACTTAGGGTGATTTTTGTAATATCCTTTACGGCAATTTCAATACAATCGATACAATTCTTTACATTAAAATCTTTCCAAGCAGAAATCACATTAATTGCGGAATTACTTTCCAATTTATTCAAAATGAACCTAAACGAATGCTTTATGTAATAAGTTTTTAAAGCTGCAATGATGCCTTGTGTTTGGGGGAAGAAATAGCACTTTGACGTTTGGGTGCTCAATAACTGGGTGTCCAGGTGCATTGTCAATTAATAACAACACTTTAAATTCCAAGTTTTTAGAGATCATGTATCCTCTTACTTCAGGCACAAAACACTTTTCGAACCACTCCTTGAAAAGCGATGCGGTCACCCAAACCTTTTTGTTTGCCATCCAATGTACTGGCAATTTCTTTAGATCCATTCCTAAAATCGGAAAACATAAAATTTTTTGCAAATCAGCTATTAATGATTAAAACTTACCTTTCAAAGCTCGCGGCTTTAAATTTTTGTTCACTAATAGAGGTTTTAAAACCTTGTCCCCTGATGCATTGCTACACAGTAAGATACGCTCCTTTGCTGTTTTAAACCCGTGCACCGATCTGGTCTGTTTAGCTACGTAAGTGCGGCTTGGCATTTTCTTCCAGTATAGACCGGTTTCGTCCGCATTGAAAATTTTGTCTGCAACATAGCCATGTGCTTTAATTGTGTCTGAAAAAGTTTTCGGGAAAATTTTTGCTGCCTCTTCATCTGCCGATGCACTTTCGCCTGTTATCTTGGCGTTGTGCAGCGAGTTTCTTTTCAAGAAGCACCTAAGCCAACCATTACTTGCACAAAATTGTTTCGTATTTTGCATATTTGAACTAGATGGTTTTTCGCATTTAAATTTTTCATAAAACACAGTGGCCTTTTCTTTTATGCACCTAGTATCCACAGGAATTCTTCTATGGACGAGGTCCTCAATCCACCAAACAAGCGCGCGTTCAACTTTAACCATTACGACATCTCTAGTGTTGTACGAATATGTAAGGCTACTGGAACCGCATTCAGTAAAAGTTTTCCTTATGTCGTTTCCCTTTCTTTTAATTGTACGAACTGATGATTCGTTAGTTTTATGCCTCTTGGCAATGTTTGCAGGTTTTTCCCCACTTTTTAAAGAATTTAAAATGACAATTTTTTGCCTAAGGCTTAATCTTTTGCGCTTAGGTGCCATTTCGCGGTAATTTTGTTTGTTTTCGGTTTGACATTTGGTTCTCTTTTACATGGTTGCAGGTTTGCATTTTTTTTGCAATACGACAGCACTTGCAAAGCGCACTAGAAATAAAACAAAAGGAAAAAATCAAAATGATTCGCGAACCGCGTTAAAAAATTAAAACCTTTATGCGGGACAACGGGGGATTGTTAAAAACTCCGCGTTAAAAAATCCGCGTTAAAAAGAACCACGTTAAAAGGAGATCGACTGTATTTTTAATAGTGCCCTGTTTTGAAACATGGACAGTGATTTCAGTATTTTCGCTTGGAGGAATATTTTTCCGGTAGATAATTTCGTTTTTAAATATTTGTATACGGGGCAACATCTATAGTTTGCAGTGTGATTTCCCCCACAATTTCCACTTTTTTATTTAAGTCCTCTTTCTTAAGGGTACATTTTGAGGTGGTATGTAAATGACCACACACCACGCAGGCACTGCGTAGGTTGCAATATGATTTCGTGTGTCCACGAAATTTCACATCTGTTTTTGCCAGGAGTTGGTTTTGTTGGCTCGACAAAGCTAAAGTAGGCATTTAAAGAATGCTTACGGCCTTGGTGGTGAGGCACTCCTTTTTGTTTGTTTGATTTTTTTCTTTTTTTGTATTTTACTTTTTGTTTCGTGCACAATTTTAATAACCATTTGTGTGCACTGTTTTGTATTTATCTGTTTTCAATTTAGTCTATTTTTTTTTACTTTTTGCTAATTTGCTATTTGTAAACACAGAATTCGAGGAGCGAATAAAAACACGTCCGTACACCTTGAACACTGTTCAAATACTCTTTTAGACGACGTTTACATGTGACACTAAATATTTACTCGAAATAAAAGAACACTGAAATAATGAATATAAATTGGAACGCAACCACACTGTTTCACACTATATAAAATATTTATGCAGTCTATTTCACAAAATGGATTTAATTTTATGGGTTTTCCGCGAGAAAACTCACTGCGGGACACCCCAGTCGTCTGGCGAAATCAGGCATTCAGGTCTGTCACTTCGTCACTTGAACCTCCTGCTTCCCGGCCACCCTAGATAGATTAATTGTCTAGGAGTCTCTGCAATTGTCGCAGCGTGCTTACTACAGCATTCACGCCGGATGTGCGGTGATGCCGATGATGATTACCATGGCGAGGCGGAGATGTTCGCGAATGTACGCTACGGGATACTTCCGTATGATGTACTCTTCGGTGCTGGTGGAGTTTGTCGATGTGTTGGATTGTTTCACAATATTGTAGTATTTCACAATATTGACATGCACCGTTGGAAGAGCACTCGATGGTGGCGTTGTCGTCTGCCAAACAAGTTATACAATGCCCGTGGGCTCTTGCAACGTGTTGGCGTTGAGCAGACTTTATGCTCTTAAAAATGGTGCACTTATTCAGGCTGAAGTGTGGAGACCCCTGATCCCCAATCGACTGCTTTTCAGCTTTTTCACTGGCTGGTTCAGCTTTTTCACTGGCTGGTGCGGCCCAAAACTCTGTGCGCCCTTGTAGCGGCGACCGGTGCAGCTGTCGCTCTAAGTGCGAAAATTTTGGACTTTGCGATTTTGGAGGTAGTCTGGGTCTCCTCTATGTCCATTTCTATGGGAACATAAGCTTACATTAAATGGGGTTTGCTTATAATTTTCGAGAGTGGTGATATCAGTATTGAATTTAATACGGCTTCGATACGAGTGAGTAGTGAAGTAAACTCCTCGCGAGAAAAGCCGCAGTTCTTAGATCTGAACAAAGCTCGAGGTGGAGTGCCTTTGTCGTAAAACATACAAATGCAACCACTAACCCTTTTCTTAATGAGGAAGACCTTAACATCAAAGTCTTTATCGGGAAAGGTCCGGCAAAATCAACCCCAGTAATGGTAAGGGGTGGTGAAACTGCCATGATTTGCGTAAGCATTTTGTGTTTGCACATACAGGGTTTGCCCGGAAAGTAATAGGACTAAGTAGATTTAAAAAAAAAATTTATTGAACCAATCGTCACAATTCTTTAAAAACTTTCAAAATATGCTTCTTCGTCGTCAATGCAGTGCTGCCAGCGCGATTTCCATGCACGGTAGGCATTCTCCGGAATAGTCTTGATAGCCGAGGTGCATGCTGCTTGGATCCCTTCTGTCGTTCAAAAACTTGTCTTTCATTGGATCTTTCAGGCAAGGAAACAAAACTCAAATCCAGGGGACCACATTTTAGCTGTAGGGCGGCTGCGGAAGCGTTGCGATTCCGGCCTTGGTTAGGTAGCTGTTCTCAAGAAACGCGGAGTGAGCCGGGGCGTTTTCGTGGTGTAACTTCCAATAGGCTGCGATGTCTTGTCGGACCCGACTGACTCTTCCGTTGAGTCTCTTGAGGACTTCCACGTAAAAGTTGTCGTTGAAGGTTTGTCCAGGAAAAACAAATTCATGGTGGACGATATGATATCTAAAATAATGATGTCAAAAAAAACAATGAGCATCGTTTACACTTTGGATTTGCTCATTCATCAGCGACCTCTTTCCGGCCGTCCAAACAGGCCTGGAGCCACCGAAACACACCATTTCTAGCTAAAGTCAAATCTTGGAAAGCCTGATTGATCATATCAAACGTGTCTGTCTCAGATTTACCGAGTTTCATAAAATTTATTCGTATACCTCTGCTTTAACGAACGCTGCTCTTTCACAGAAACACGTCGCGCGAAAATGTTTGTCCTGATTCTCCAGGTTCTCGGAGACAACTAACCAGTCGCTCATTCGTTAGCTAGGAAAGACAATATATATAATTTTTTAAGGCAGTTCACTAAGTTTTGTGTTGCCTGTTTTATTAATATATCTTTACTGACTACTTCTTACAATCTTACAGCTATTTACACCTATTAGAATGATTGCTTACTTGCAAAAATTAATATAGTCTTTTTACCCTTATCAACTTATCTCTTATCCCATTCTGTCTGCTGCACTTTGGATTCGAGAATTTTAATGCTTGTTTAGGTTAATTGATTGCTTACTTGCAAAAACTAATATAGTTTTGTTACCCTTATCAACTAATCTCTTATCCCATTCTGTCTGCTGCACTTTGAATTCGGGAATTTTCATGTTTGTTTAGGTTAGTTGTGATACTTATTTAGGCTATCTTCCAAGTCGCTAACTCACGCACGCTCCGAAGTACAGTCGCGGCGAAAGACTATTCAGTCAGTCCTATTACTTTCCAGACAAACCCTGTAGCTCATCGTTCCATCGAATGCGATATTCGCCGTGGCCAAAGCGCAAAGGACCATAAATCTTTTCGCAGAAATTTTCTTTCAAACACTCGCAACGTCAACTCATCAGTTGTTGTCATCGTCCAAGCATCTGCACCATATAGAGTGCCAAGTCGCGAGTGCGACGATCGTTTGTTTGATGACAGGAGATATTTCCTCTTGCCATCGCTCACTGCCGAACCCATTTGCTTTGCTTCCGTGTCCAGTCTGGAGAAACCGGAACCAACGGCGATTAATGCTCGATTAAGTTCTGCAGCTCGAATTATTTTCTCCAACAGCAGGTTAAAGAAGTCTGAAACTTCGTTTGGTATCGAACGGCTAGGAGAGGTCCTTCCCGATCCTGACGCAGCTTTGAAATCGACGAAGAGGTGGAGTGTGTCGATTCTCCTTTCACGGGTCTTTTTCAAGATTTGGCGCATAATAAATATCTGGTCGGTTGTTGATTTACCAGGTCTAAAGCCATATTCATAAGGTTCAATCATTTTTTTGACGGTAGCGCAGATTGTGTGATCTCCCTTTTTCTGGATTTGGCAGATCACACTTAAATTATGAGTATGCTCCGATCATGAAATCTTCTGTTAGCCGCCGCATCTTTTGCTAGAATTTTCGAGCATTACCCCTGTCGGCCAGCTAATCAAACTCTTCATACTCACGCATTTCGGCCTCTTTCTTTCTCTGTCCGCAAATGCGTCTCGCTTCCCTCTTCAACTCTCGGTATCTATCTCATCCCGCTTGGGTTGTGGTCGATCGTAACGTTGCAAGGTAGGCAGTCTGTTTTTTCTCCGCTGCGACACTGCATCCCTCGTCCTACCAGTTATTCCTTTGAATTTTCCGAAAACCAATGGTTTCGGTGGCAGCTGTCTGTAAGGAGTTTGAAATGCCGTCCCACAGTTCCCTTAGGAGTAGTGCAAGCTGAGTAGAAAATCGTTCGGCTGTCTCTTGTGATTGCAGCTTCTCGATGTCGAACCTTCCTTGTGTTTGTTGACGTGCATTTTTTGCTGCACAAGGCGGGTGCGAATCTTGGCTGCAACAAGGTAGCAACAAGGCACGCACATCTAAAACACTGGAGACGTGTCTTCCGTCTATCACAACATAATTGATTTGGTTGGTGGTTTTTCGATCCGGAGACAGCCAGGTGGCTTGATGAATTTTCTTATGCTGGAATCTAGTACTAAAGATAACCATATTTCGGGCCCCGGCGAAGTCGATCAGCCTCGATCCATTTGAGAATGTTTCGTCGTGTAGGCTGAATTTACCGACAGTAGTGCCAAATATACCTTCTTTGCCCACCCTGGCGTTAAAGTCGCCAAGCACGATTTTGACATCGTGGCGGGGGTAGCTCTATTAGGTGCGCTCCAAGCGCTCATAGAAGGCATCTTTGGTCACATCGTCCTTCTCTTCCGTCGGGGCGAGGGCGCAAATCAGCGATATGTTAAAAAATTTCGCTTTGATATGGATTGTGGCTAGATTTTCATTCACCGAAATGAATGATAATACTCGGCGACGGAGTCTCTCTCCCACCTGAGCCCGCTGTAGTAAATGCCACAAGAACCTGCTGGCCTCCGTCCTTGTCCCGTCCATCGCATTTCTCGGACGGCGGTGATGTCAGCCTTCACTCTAACGAGGACATCAACCAGCGGGGCAGCGGCACCTTCCCAATTAACAGACCGGACATTCCGGGTGCCTGCCCTCAATTTGTAGTCCTTATTTCGTTTCCCATGGTCGTCATCAAAAGGGGGTCTCTCATCAGAGGCTGGTTGTTCCTTTTCATTGGGGTTGTTTTTTTACGTAGCGGGTCCCAAACCCAGCGCACAACCCTATGTAGGGGATGTTTCGCCTTCTCACTTTAGCTCGCATTCAAACGGATGTTCTTAGGCTACCCAGAAATTACTTGGTATATACGTTGCATCTTCTGTGGTGCGTTGAAATTACGAAATTAAAAGACAGCGGCTACGCTGGCTAGGTCATGTTGCCCAAATGGACGAAAACACTCCAGCTCTGAAAGTATTCGACGCAGTACCCGCGAGGTGCAGAAGGACCTGGCTTCGCTTGGAATCTCCAATTGGCGCATCGTAGCGAAAAGAAGAAACGACTGGCGTGCTGTAGTTAACTCGGCTGTAACCGCGTAAGCGCTTTCTACACTAATAAAGAAGAAGGATAACAAGTCTCAGAAGGACAGCTATTGATCTACGCTTCATGAAAAACTTTAGTGCCACAAGCCGGTACTTCTAAAAATATGCCTTTTTCTAAGTCTTCTTTTGGAATTGTGACTTGTCTCGTAGGAGACAGTTTACAGACTTGGCTGACGCTGAAGCTTTTATATTTTTTGGGTGTTCAGCATCGTCAGTTTCTAGTACTGTATCGTAGGCTTCTAGAAGCTTCTATTTTATCTATACTTTGAATTTTAAGTTTAGATACTGAATCGGTGTATTGTCACTAATAAGGAAAGCTGAAAATATTGTACAGTATCGGATAAAGCAATCACTTTTAGGGATGAATCTTGAAATTTAATTGGCTTTTGATCTCTTTTGTTTTGTATATTTCAAAATTTACTTTTGTCGGAAAATGTAGTTAAATAAATTTTTTGTTAGAAAATTTTTTTCGTCATTGAACTCGAAAGTTTCTTACCGTGTATTAAATCATTTTATATTTGTATCCTGAACCTGATTTAAGAACGTCATATGTCTATGCTTAATTTATGTATGTTTGTCGTGTTGTTTCAAATAATTGGTATACTGTCGAAACTCTCTATAACGAATTCCAAGAACCTGGATATTTACTTCGCTATATAGAAAAGAAAAAAATGTTGTTCCTTTAACATTTCCTATTTGTAGTTATCAGTTATTTTAATTTTCTAATACATTTAGAGAAGTAAAAACAGTATTTGCCGTTTATTTTCTTCTCCAAATAGGTATGGAAACCTTCAGCGGATGAAGAAAGTTGTCCATATGTGCATTCATCTGAATCTGTTAAAAGAAAAAGAATAATGTACAAAAGAAAATAATCAGCTACGGATTTGTTTATAATCGTTTCTTTATCTGAGATAGCTGGTGTCCAAAACTTTCGTGAACATTTTCGATGATATCTTCGTCGGAAGGGCTGTCTGTGGTAATGACATCACAGTCAACATTGTTGTAGTCTTTAAATGTTGCATTAATATTAGCAACTGGTTTAAATGAAGACTTTAAAAAGGTGAAGTGGGATTGTGGCAGATAGTTTTCTTCGTGTCAAGGCATACTGTTGTTCGTTGTGGTGCCAACTTTTACAAATCCTGCTTTTCTAAAATCATTGGCCGTTACTTCAGTCATGTTGGGTGGAAAATATGCAAGTTCAATATTTTTCAATAGGGTGCGCGGGGCAGTTGTCAACAAAAAGAAAAACATTTCTTTGTTGAGAAGCAGACTTTCGGTCCAATTTCAAAAGCCATTTCAAGAAATCTTGTTTGTCATCCATGCTTTCGTACTAAATTCATAACCCACTTCTGAAGATTTGATTCCTTTGAAGCGTCTCGGATTCTTGGCCTTTTATATAAAAAGCAATTTAACTTTCTCCAAACCGATCATATTGCATGCCACCATAACAGTAGTCCTCTCTTTGCTGTTTTTCGCCCCAAAGCACTTCTCATTTTTAAAAGCCATCGTTTATTTGGTAAGCACTTAAAACACAAGCCCGTCTCATCGGCGTTAAAAATGTCGTTTTCCAGTGGCGGATCCACGGGGGGGGTAAATTAGGGAAATCCGTTTATCTCGCCAAAAACGCCTCAACTTGACTGTCCAATAGAATCACGCTATGCCCAGCTGAGCGGATTCATCTATATAGTAACTATAAATTGCCCAAGTTACCCATTTAATTCTCGTCAATTTCTGTGAAGTTATACCTTATTCTGGAAAATAAAGTGCCCAATTTTGAATATCTAAAATGGTAAGTATCGATGTTGTTTCGATTTTACTGTTCATATTTGTGCGTGGTGAAATTTCACCGACATTCAAACGAGTGTTTTTGCTTATAGAACCCGTGTTTTAACTTGCCCTCGTCCTCGGTACCCGGCGATTCCCGACGATAACAGCTGGTCCGGAAACGCCTGGAAATCAGGCACGGAAATTTTCCCGGCTCTGTCGGGAAATGTTTCCGATTTTTATTCACATTTTGTAAAAAAAAAAAAATATTTGGCCGAATATGCTGTCTCCGAATATGTACTCCGTGTTTCTTGCACAAACTCAACAACAGTATTTCAAAGTCAGTGAAAGTACGTTTAATCGAAAACGTTGCCAGTGCCATACGAGAAGTCGACAAATTCTTCAAGAACTCATTTCCAAAACGTGTGACTGTATTAGCAAAGATACTTGGTGAAAAAATTGTCCAGTTGTGTGAAACAAGATGGGTAGAGAGGCACGATGCTGTCCTTCAATTTGTTGCGAAGTTACCGTTGATCATCGAAGCTCTGTCAAAAATCAGTGAGTGGAAGAACAGAGAAACAGCAGGCGAAGCAACAATTCTCATATCGGCTTTGTGCAAGTTCGAATTTATCGTCGGGCTCCTCTGTCTCAGCGACATTCTATCGCTCACCCATTCGCTCAGCGTAGTTCTTCAAAAGGAAGTAATTGATTTGGCGAAGGCATCAAAAATGATTGGGACGTTGTTTGCCACGTTGGAAAAAAAAGAGGGAAAAAGTTGATGAAATATTCCGATTGATTTATTCAGAAGCCAAGAAAATGGCGGAACAACTCGATGTTGACGAAGCCAAACCGAGAACATGTGGTCGACAAACGAAACGCGAAAATTACGACGTGAAAACTTGCGAAGATTACTACAGGGTCTCTGTCTACATACCTCTGCTGGATACCATCAAAGAAGATTTGGAAGCTCGTTTTTCACAAGAAGTTTTGGATGGTTACCAATTGAGTGTGTTGCTCCCAGAAAAAGCAAGTCTTTTAAAAGAAAACGAAATCGATGATCTAATCGGATGCTTGATAGAAAGATTCGGGAATCTTCTGGATGATGAAAAAAGCGTACAAAAATTGAAGTTCAAAGGTGAATTAAGCTACTGGCAATGTCACTGGCAGCAGCAACAAAAAATTGAAGGCAGCGAAATTCCAACTTCTGCATTGGAAACATTAAGAAAATGTGATGTCGACATATTCCCAACAATCCACACCTATCTCCGAGTATTCTGTACACTTCCCGTAACAAACGCGAGCTCTGAACGTTCTTTCTCTTATCTTCGCCGCATCAAAACATTGCTTAGGACGACCATGCTTCAAGAAAGACTAGTTGGATTAGCGTTGCTTCATACGCATCATGACATCGAAATCACCGCCGAAGAAGTCATCGAAAGATTCGCAAAACTTGGCAGTCATCGTTTTGCGTTATGAAACACGCAATGTAAAAGGATTTTTCTTTTTGAATTTTTAATAAAATGATGCATGCATATGGTTGACTTTTCGATTATAACCACTTTGTTTACCTTTGGAATTGATAATTTTTGTTTCATAATTTGTACTGTTTTTCTCTCGCATCTTGCATCCCAGATCGAAGGATAAATTCAATTTAGACACCAACAATATTGTGTTCTAAATAATTTTTTTCAAGTTTTAAATAGTTTTCGATTAATAAATTATAATGGAAACGTCTGCAATGTCAGTTGATTCTACCAATTCAGAAATTGATACTATTTCAATGAACTCCGGGTCTTGGGTTCTTCCCAGTCTGAATATTGGCTTGCCAAGAGATTTAAGTGGTCTAAATCTACCAAGTAATCGTGACGTATTAAATTACTATTTATGTTTACGCGAGTTGCGTCGTCAAACGACTCCACCACTGTCAAACTCGTCGACACACAAAAAAGACAGGTATTTTTTAAATATTTTTATTTCTCTGAAATGTAAGTTGAACCTTCAGATTCAACTACATACATATGTACATATATAAGATATGCCGGGTCGTTGATGCTGAGGAATGTCAAGTCAGCACAACGGCTTCAGGTAAATTTAGCAAGTAAGATTTTTATAAAGAATATGTGAAGTCAGCACAACGGCTTCTGGTAAATTTAGGAAATAAGATTTTTGTAATAAATAAAATGATGATTAATAAACTGGACGGCAAGCCGCTCAGTACGGTAAACCGGAGTTTTATCATATCGTAATTGGCGCAGTCGGTAATTCGGTGTTCCCCAATTTTTCTACTATACATCGTAACAATTTTAGTGCGTTGAAAGCAAAAGTTATTTTCAAACTTATACTAAATAAATAAAGTATTATGAATAATAAATGCCAACAACAGTTAAAGACAAGTGGTGGAGCTGACCGGAAACGAAGGCGGCGACGAAAACCACGAGAAGGATGGTGAACGAAATTCAAGCAATTGACAGCGGCAAAGGGAAAGTGAAATATTTATGATCAACAGGGAGAAGAGAAGTTTCCAACAACAATAACATTAACATTAAAAGCAACAACATCAACAAAAGTAACAGCAACAATAACAGTAACAACAGCAGCAAAAAACAACAACAACATTAACAACAACAACGACACCAGTAACAGTAACAACAGCAACAACTAAACAACAACAACAGCAGCACCAACAGCAAGGTAAAATAATAGTCAACTAATAATTTAGTAATTTAAGTAGTAGTTTTATTTGAAGCCATTACTTTCTTTGTAAAAAAAAAAAAAAAGTCAACGCAGAAATTATACTCACTAAATGTTTCAATCAATTCAAAACCAATACCGTTAGGAAAAGAAACGAACAAACGAGAAAAGAAAAAAGCCAACAGAGTTGCAATTGTTCTATAATTTTTGTTGCAAAAATAAAATAAAAAAATAATAATAATAACAACAACAATAATAAAAATAAAAAATATGGCAGAGCAAATAGAAATGCTAACTCGATGCTTAGCATCGTTAACACAGATAGCTGCACAAAATGCAGCAATAAATCAACTTACAATTAGGCAAAGAATGGAAAGAAACTTAAGATATGTATCTCCCTTTGAAGGAATTGTAATAATATTAACATTTTTTGAGAAAAAATTTTATGCTTTGGTCGACTCAGGTTCAACCATAATTATAATGAAAATATCTAGTTATATGATTTGTTAATAGGAAATGATTTCCGTTTTTAAAAACGTCAAAACCATTGATATCGAAAAAATGACAATAATTTTGAAAAATGGTGTGAATCTTCCATTCTATATGAAAACTATGCAAGAGCAAGTTTATTCATTAGATATAAGTGAAGTAAAGAACATCAACCTTGATCATTTAAAATCAAATGAGAAAAAGGAAATCGAAAGTTATTAAAGCATTTCAATAAACTTATCTAATTATAAAAAGTCACAGTAGATATAGCTCACCTATTCTAATAATACAGAAAAAGATAGATAATTCAGGAATACAAAAATTCAGGCTAGTGGTTGATTATAGGAGGTTAAACCAATTGACTGTAGACGATAAGTGTCCTCTACCGAATATCGAAGGAATCTTAGATAAATTGGGCAAAGCACAGTACTTTAGCACCATAGATCTAGCAAAAGGTTACCATCAGATTTTAATGGCAGAAAGGGACATCCAGAAAACAGCTTTTGTCACTCCGGCAGGACTATATGAATACGTCCGAATGCCTTTCGGGTTGAAAAATTCCCCAGCTACTTTCCAGAGATTTATGAATGATAGAGCAGAACAATTAATACAATATTTAAATGCCGAAAATGTAGAAGTCCGTCACACAAAACCAAATAGCCATACAGGAAATGCAGACATTGAGAGACTGCACTCAACCTTGTTGGAAAAACTAACAGGAATTGAGGACTCTAGTCTTTCAACAGAAATGAGGATACAAATTGTTATATGCAACTATAACGATAGGTACCACTCAACTATCAAATGTTCTCCAAGGGACGCCAAAAGAAAACATTTGTCCATCCATATTACAAGATAGAATAAATACAGTAAAACAGAAAACAATAGCCAAATTAAATCAAAACAGAGAAGAATATATAGAAAACAGACAAACAGGACCAATTAAAAACTACAAAAGAATACGGCATAAGGATCAACCATATTTCAGAATATTTCCCTTACAAAACGTCCATCCGGCAAATATAAAAAGACCAATGAAATTAGCAAACATAGAAAATCCAAATGAGGATGATGACGATTCATTCAGTCTAAGGGCATTTAATGGAGATAATAACATTTAATTTTTTTTTCTACATATATATACATGATTTTTTTTACCCCAGTGGGTAAGGGGTCTTTCTAGAATATACCCATGGTAAGAGATGCCTGTCGTAATAGGCGACTAAAATCCAATTTAAGTTTTTTTAAATCAAAACCTAAAACGGTTATACATTTTTACTTTTACAGATGACGATAATAATTATTTTTTTAACAATAATCATATCATTGGTGACAGCACTTTTGCAAATTACACCAATAATAGAAGATGCAGGGTATACAATTATACAAACAGCGGACATTGAAATAGTTAACGAAATAAGTACAGTTATACATACTATAAATCCGAACAAGATAGCAGACATAGTTGATCAGGTTAAAGAAAATATTGAAAAACTAAATATTGAAAATAAAGAAATTTTGTTTGATGAAATAAAAAATATAAAAGCAAAAATCACATCAATAACACCGAATATCAAAAAGAGAAATAAAAAAGGCTTGATAAATATAGGAGGAATAGCATATAAATGGATGTTTGGAGTCATGGATGATGATGACAGACAAGACATTTTGAACCATTTAAAAATTATTGAAGAAAATGGCCATAATGCCATTGTAAATTTAAATAAACAAATAGTAATTAATGAACATTTAAATAGATCACTAAACTTATTAAAAGGAACTATAGAATCAGATACAAATAATAGAAACTTTAAATATAATAAACAAAGAGGAAAATAGAATTGAAAGTAAAATTTTGTATAATGATGAAATGAATAAACTAAAATTCATAGAAAGTAAAGTTCAAGAAATACAAAATAATATAGCGGCGGCTAAATACAATATGGTACATCCAAGTATGTTAACTAGGGAAGAAATTGAAAAATACGATATTGATTTTTACAAACTAAAATTATCAAAAGTAGGAGTAGTAGTATACAGAAACGATACAATAATATTTGCAATTCAGATACCAAGAACATTTTTTCAAACTAAGATTCAATTAATAACCCCAATGCCAAATAGAAATAAATTACAAATTATTGAAAAAGAAAAATTCGTTATAAAAATTGGCGAAAACTATTTTGATTATGTAGAAAATAAAGCATTTAAAAATCTAAAATTGAGTAAAAGCTGCATATTTTCAAATACTTGCGAATTTAAATATAATAACAAAACATCAATACAAGAAATAAGCGATGACACAATATTAATAAGAAATGCAAAAAATGATGTAATAAAACAAAACTGCGATGACAGAAAAATTGTATTAAAAAATAACTATATAATCAAATTTGTAAATTGTAAAATGGAAATTTTAAAACAAGAATTTAAAAATAATAAAACAGAATATATTCATACAATTATATACCCTGCCGAAAAATTAAACCAAAGTTACACACCAAAATTAACATTCAATGATATTGCAATAAAAAATATAGAAAACATAAAAGAAATTGCAGAATTAAAATACCATAAAAATGTATCATATGGTATTAATATATCATTGATAATCATTGTAATGGTAGTAGTAGCAATCCTAGTAATAATATTAAAGAAAAAAACAACAAAAATAAAAATTGTAAATACAAGAACTCAGGAGAGTTCAAACAGTAACGCTGGGGGAGTTGCGTCGTCAAACGACTCCACCACTGTCAAACTCGTCGACACACAAAAAAAGACAAGTATTTTTTAAATATTTTTATTTCTCTGAAATGTAAGTTGAATCTTCAGATTCAACTACATACATATGTATGTACATATATAAGATATGCCGGGTCGTTGATGCTGAGGAATGTCAAGTCAGCACAACGGCTTCAGGTAAATTTAGCAAGTAAGATTTTTATAAAGAATATGTGAAGTCAGCAAAACGGCTTCAGGTAAATTTAGGAAATAAGATTTTTGTAAAGAAAAAAATGATGATTAATAAACTGGACGGCAAGCCGCTCAGTACGGTAAACCGGAGTTTTATTATATCGTAATTCGCGTGGCTGAGCAAAAAATAACAAAAAAAAAAGCAATCGTACGGTAATCTTAACAGACAAGTGACAGGAAAAATTTGGAAAATTTAGAATAAACTAAACATTCCGTTAATCAATGAAAAAACTGCCTCGAAAAAACTGAAAATATTGCTAAATAAATATCATAATTAAATAAAATTTAAAAGTAGACCAAGTAAGTCTTCAAAGTTTCTAGAAACAATTGATCAAGTGTTTTATATTGGAAAATGTCACTGCGCAAAAACATTGCCTTGCTGCTGTGGTTTAATACCCTTTGAACTCCAAGAGTTTATGATTGATCAGCACAGTAAGAGGAAGCTAACCATTCCCGAATTCGAGGCGATGACAGGCTCAACAAATATGGATGTTGAATCAGAGGTGATGTTTGCCATGCCAACTGTAAGAGAGCCAAGTTCGTCGAAAAAAAAAATTAATACCAAAAGGTACCACACACCTCATTTCGATATGGCGTGCGATAGGTTCGGAATCGGTAATAGGGTTACTTCTTTTTTGGCCATATCGCTTTTTCAAAGATATGGATTTTAAAGATGAAAATGGGGAACCAATAATTATGGACAAATCTAAAGTTTCACTTTAAATAAAGAAATGTAGGGATTCTCTTCGAAGAAAGCAACGCAATGACTGTGATCTGGTAGCCTTCACCTTTGATGGCAGAAAAAACAACTCTCTGACGAGCGATGAAGAAAATGGAAGATATCATCCGTGAATGGTAAAATAATCATATTTAGTGGTTCTTAAAGAGTTTGAGAGCAGATTGTTAGGTTACGTAAAAGTTGACGCCGAGGAGGCTAAAACAAAACGGAGGCAATTGTGCGAGTTCCTTCTTCTTCTTCTTAATTGGCGTAGAAACCGCTTAAGCGATTATAGCCGAGTTAACAACAGCGCGCCAGTCGTTTCTTCTTCTCGCTACGTGGCGCCAATTGGATATTCCAAGCGAAGCCAGGTCCTTCTCCACTTGGTCCTTCCAACGGAGTGGAGGTCTTCCTCTTCCTCTGCTTCCCCCGGCGGGTACTGCGTCGAATATTTTCAGAGCTGGAGTGTTTTCGCCCATCCGGACAACATGACCTAGCCAGCGTAGCCGCTGTCTTTTAATTCGCTGAACTATGTCGATGTCGTCGTATATCTCGTACAGCTCATCGTTCCATCGAATGCGGTATTCGCCGTGGCTAACGCGCAAAGGACCATAAATCTTTCGCAGAACTTTTCTCTCGAAAACTCGCAACGTCGACTCATCCGTTGTTGACATCGCCAAGACTCTGCACCATACAGCAGGACGGGAATTATGAGTGACTTATAGAGTTTGGTTTTTGTTTGTCGAGAGAGGACTTTGCTTCTCAATTGCCTACTCAGTCCGAAGTAGCACCTGTTGGCAAGAGATATCCTGCGTTGGATTTCTAGGCTGACATTGTTGGTGGTGTTTACGCTGGTTCCAAGATAGACGAAATTATCTACGACTTCAAAGTTATGACTGTCAACAGTGACGTGAGTGCCAAGTCGCGAATGCGACGACTGTTTGTTTGATGACAGGAGATACTTCGTCTTGCCCTCGTTCACTACCAGACCCATTTTCTGTGCTTCCTTGTCCAGTCTAGAGAAAGCAGAACTAACGGCGCGGGTGTTGAGGCCGATGATATCAATATCGTCGGCATACGCCAACAGCTGTACACTCTTATAGAAGATGGTGGAGGATGGAGTCATGTGTGTAGAAGTTCACGCAAGTGAGGAAAGTTCTCTGATCGCCATTCACTTGGGAGTGGCCAGAAACGATTCTTTTACACATGGCTCAAGCAGCTCACTACTTCCGGTCTTTGACCAAGTATCCTCTGGGTAGCCTAAGAACATCCGTTCGAAGGCGAGCTAAAGTGAGAAGGCGAAACATTCCCTACAAGGGTTGTGCGCTGGGTTTGGGACCCGCCACGTAAAAAACACCCCCAGTGAAGAGCTACAACCAGCCTCGGATGAGAGTGCGAGTTCCTTATAGAAAAAAATATGTCCCTTGAGAGACTGATTGGAATTTGTTGTGATGGAGAAGAAGCAAACGCAGGTTCTGAAAATGGAATTTTAAGGAAATTCGAAGTCATGTTGAATAGATCAATGCACTGGTTTGTTTGTTTATTACACTTTAATGAACTTCCACTTCGTCACTGGTTCTCCGCGTTGGAAAAGTCCACTACAAGCGGACCGCGCACAGCTAGTGGGATAATAACAAAGAAAATCGAAACATGCGAACAGATGGCAGTAAGCAAACAATTGTTTTAAAGAGCCTAACATGTATATTTTCATCTGAGCTAAATAAATAAAATCTTTCTGTAGGCTGTACCCGACTTTGAGGCCATTTCGTTGGGAGATATGCCTCCACCCATTCATGAAAAAACGCTCTCGACTGACGTTCAGTCAGTTTGTGATGGTTTCTGCCCCGAAAATTTAGCCAGTATGAAACCGGGACAAATTGTGCACTCTCGATGGATAACAAAGGCAAGCATACTATACGTGACAACTAGTTCACCATCAGCGAATTTAAAAACTTTGGCAACTTACATAATGAAAGTTTACGTACCGATGTACTTTAACATTAAGTTCTACAACTCAGTTGTATACGGTAGTCTCTTGTTTTTTAAATTTATACAGTCCATGCGATATTTACCACCGACGCTGCGAGAAATTGTTAACACTGTAAATCCAAAATAATTCATACTTCGCTCATCCTGAAAATATTTTTCTGGCAATGCTTTATGATAAGAGAAAAGATGTTCGCAAAAGAGCCATAAAAAAGATACTACATTATCGTGATAAAGTTTGTGATCCGACTAATCTAAGGGTTTATGATAAAAAGCACGCAATAAATTTTGAATGCTCAGACTACTTTGATCTGGTTGACCTAGATGATGACAGTGTTTTGTCTGAGCCTACATTCTCAGCAAACATTCCTTACGAACACTTGTTGCAGTTTATTGAGTCTGATTATCCGCCGCTTCCTGACCCAGGGATTCCATGTCATACCCAAGCAACTGAGCGTTGTATACAGCTTCTGACAACAGTTTCCCGACGCGCTATTGCAAAGAATAGAGACAATATCATGGCCGTAACTATAGAAGGACGTACTACAACACCACGTATGGAATCCAAAAAAAGACTTTAAAACCTGAAAGAACTAAAACTAGAAAAAATTCCCAGTCATAAGCAAAAAAACCAATGTCTGTAACTTGCATCACAAAAACATTTAATTTTTTGAAAACTTAATTACAATAATCAAATTTTATTTTCGATCCACCGTATTTTCCACAATTTTATAATTTTTTTTTTTTAAATATGGAAATATCTGTATGCTGCATAAAGTACAATTTAATAAGTATGACCTCAAAATCTAAAGCCGCTCTGCGCGAATTGGGAATTAATTTTAGACCCCTGGTTTCTTGGCAAACCTTTCTTAGAATTTTCTGTAATTTTCGTTTTTGCTAGCCGCTTTGTTGGTTTTTTTCCACCCATACAAATCGACCCGGCCTAATGTATATATAAAGTTGTCAAAAAAATCTTGCGGCATTTTTATTGAATATTTTTTTTTGAAATTGAAATGAATTTTTGATGACTCATGCCCAGCTCTTGACCAATGCTACGGCTGCTACTATGCCGGTCTCTTTCGACCAATTCATTCAATCGTGGCGCATCTTCGACCACCTCTACACCAGAACGAAAACGTTGTGCGATGGAAATGGAAACTGTATCGGGTCCATAAACTGCACAAATTTTATTGGCGGCTTGAGATGCATTTTTGCCTTTATCGTAGTAGTACTGTAAAATATGCCTTATTTTCTCTTTATTTTGCTCCATGTTTGCGACGCTATAACTCACGAACGACTTAAAAGAAACGACAATCAATCAAACACGTGTTAGCGCGTGAAATGAGCTTTCAAAAAGGTATAGCATGACCCGATGCGACGAATAAAACTAGAACTACGCGCTTTCAGCGCCAACTAGCGAAAATACCGCAAGACTTTTTTAACAACCTATTATTACTGATAAATAATAATATCTTGATTTGAAATTGATTTGTACTTACATACATACATATCTGCTTGATAGATGCGCATAAATGTTTTTAATGATAAAAGGTTTGACTTATATACATATTAGACTGTGCCAAATAAATAAAATATTTTTTTTTCGGTCCCATATCAAAATTTCGTTGAGAGTCACGAAAAAAAAATTGTGTCAAAATTTGAACCCTTTATCTTCATTTTTCAGTTAGCGCTCGCAAAAATTAGAATTTTCGTCAAAAAATGTTTTTTTTTTCATTCATTTTTTGGTTATAGATAATTTAAAATACCAAATATAAAAAAACCGTTGGTATGGTTTTGTAGCAAATTAAATTCTCTACAAAAATGATCCTTTCTCGAATTTATTGAATCAACACCGTTTTTTTTATTGCTCATTCAATTACAATTATTTCAATTATTGATAAACACTTATTAAACTTCTTTCCAACGAAAAAAACAAACTAAATCAATTTTTCTAGGAATGTTTATGATCTAAACAAGTAGGTTTTATACTTTAATTGATTGTTATATGGTACAGTAAAATATAAAAATAATTTTATTAACAAATATAATGAAGACAAAAAGTTTGTTTTTTTTTTTCAATTTTTATTTATAAGTCTCGCGGTCTTATAAATTATTTATGATGTAAAATTTATAAGATATATCTTTTTTGGACCTTTTTATACGTCAAAGGATTCTGGTATAGAGCTTGTAACTTGAAACGGCAGTTATTTAACCCCGCCAGTGTACAACTGCAAAAATGACCTCATAGATGTCGTTAGTATAAGTATGTATGTGTCACACCTGATTAGACGAAATTGGCTGCATTAGCTGACTAGTTTCTGTTCTATAATTTGAGATCTGTAGATATTTATTGTTATTTGTTTTGTAAAGATATATTACTTATGTCGGAAAATAGTGCAAATTATGTTTATCTTTTGGGTGCCGTTCATAATAATTTGCCATCACGCAAGCTGCCCAAAAATGGAGATGTTTTTAATTATTTCATGTTTAAGTACAAGATCTTAAAGAAAACAATTCGTGAATGTGCTGCCGAGGTTATAGAAGAAGTTCAAGAGAATTGGAGTGTTATGAACATACCACTTATAAAAACCAACATGCTATTACCAAAATTCGAAACGCATTTTACAGAATGGAGAAATTTAGATAAAAGTCGATTTAAAAAACATTCTGAGTTTCATCTGTTGAAAATAAAAAAATTTACCAATAAATTGGAAGAATTATTTGATATAAGACTCAAAAAAGATATATCTGATAACTCCTGTCCTGAAGAACTTTTTTTGTTAGTAAAAAAAAGTTAAGGCCGGTTAACACCTCTACCAGATTACGTAGATGATGAGAGTTTTCCTCTTGAACCAATTAAAAATGATACCTATGAACATGGTAATTATTATAAACTTCGTATTTGCTGAATATGTTTACTTTCCCGTAAAGTCATTCGAGTAAAGATCTTATCATCCTCTTTTATTACAAAATCAAAAATATTTTTATCATGATAATTTTATGTCAGAGGACATAAGATCTTTTAGAGAAAAGATGGAAGATCTTAACAATTAATGAAACATGTGAATAAAAGTAATAAAATACAATAGCTCATCATTTCTTTACTTAATGTAAGCTTTTTAAGATATTTTGTTTGTAGTAACTATCTATTTCTATTAACATACCAATGATTTTTCATAAAATCGAAGATTTGTGGAAATCTGACTCTAAACATGAATTTTACTAAGCTTTGACACAATAATAAGGACAAAAAGCAAAAAAGGATAGAATTAGCATAAAATTCATTATTTCTAAAATAAAAAATATTAACAGGTTAAGAGTATTCACATTTATTAAAGTATAAAAACTACTTGTTTAAATCATAAACATTCCTAGAAAAATTGATTTAGTTTGTTTTTTTCGTTGGTAAGAAATTTAATAACAAATTGTAATTGAATGAGCAATAAAAAAACGGTGTTGATTCTATAAATTCGAGAAAGGATCATTTTTGTAGAGAATTTAATTAGCTACAAAACCATACCAAGGGTTTTTTTATATTTGGTATTTCAAATTATCTATAACCAAAAAATGAATGAAAAAAACATTTTTTGACGAAAATTCTTATTTTTGCGAGCGCTAACTGAAAAATGAAGATAAAGGGCTCAAATTTTGACACAATTTTTTTTTCGTGACTCTCATCGAAATTTTGATATGGGACCGAAAAAAAAATTTTATTTATTTGGCACAGTCTAATACATATATTATCGTTGTAATATATTAAGTTTTTTAAGATATTATAATAATATATCATATATGTTTATAGAATATACATTAGGGTCGCTATTTTTTTTTTTAGGGTCCCATACATTTAACATAGGAATTTCCCTTTTTTCATTTAAACTAAAATTTCACCACCTAATTTTCGTTTTTCAAAAATAACCATCACATATTCCTAAAGTTGGCTTTTCAAACTTTAAAAATTTGAAAATAGCGACTAATAGAGCTTGGTCTTTGTTCGTCGAGAGAGGACTTTCCTTCTCAATTGCATACTCAGTCTAAAGTAACACCTGTTGGCAAGAGTTTTCTGCGTTGGATTTCGAGGCTGCCATTGTTGAACCGGTTAATACCGGTTCCAAGATGACGAAATTATCTACAACTTCGAAGTTATGACTGCCAATAATGCCAAGTCGAGAGAGCGACGACTGTTTGCTTGATGACAAATGATATTTCATCTTGCCCTTGGTCACTGCCAGACCCATTTGCTTTGCTTCCTTTTCCATTCTGCAGAAAGCAGAAACTGCAGCGCGGATGTTGAGGCCAATGATATCAATATCATGGGCATACGCCATTTGGCGCATGGGGAATAGCTCAGTATCAGTTGTTGATTTTTCAGGTCTAAAGCCACACTGATAAGGTCCTATCAGTTTTTATCAGGCTTTAGTCTTTCACACAATACCCTCGATAGATCTTTATATGCGATATTAGGATACTTATCCTAAGGAAGTTGGCGCAGATTGTGGGGTGGTGGGGTTTTGTGGATTGTGCAAAGCACATTTAAATTCCAATCGTTGGGCATGCTTTCGTCAGATCATATTCTACAAAGAGGCGGTAGCATGCTCGGCCGGCAATCCATCGTCTATAACATCTCCTGATCTTATGCTGTCACTGCCGTTTAGTAGGCTGGAGAAGTGTTCCCTCCCTAATTTTAGTATGTTCTATGCATCGGTTACTAGATCATCTCAGGGGGTTCTACAAGAGTATGTTTTCCGAAAACCAATGGTTTCGCCCTACACCCTACGTACGGAGGTTGAAATGCCGTCCCATAGTTCCCTTATATCGAGTTGCTGATGAATGCTCTTAGAAAGAGAACAAACGACATAAAAAACTTCATTTAAAGATAATTTAGTCTGTGTAACTAAATATAAATAACATACTTAGAAAAAATATATGTACCTTTATATTGAATATTACTTCTATAATTTAAGGTAGGTCATAAAATCTTTTAATATTGAATCTACAAATAGTTTTTCATTTACAAAATATTTTTTAAACAATTTTTTTTTTTAATTTCCGACATTAATATACATATGTAAACCTGCATCTATAGTCAACCGTTGCAAATAAAACTGTTGAGTACTTACCAAAGACCAGGGTGTATGGTGTCTGAAATTCCTTTTCTCCAGGGCAATACGTCTATAATAATAAATTCAAGTAGTACAAAATTTTAATATTGTTTGTAATTGCTATTAATACGTTCAGATCCATTTCTCTGTTTTATATTTTTAAATTTAAATATGCGACATGTGTGAACTTGCTGGTGCATGTATTCTTGAGCTTATATTGTAGTGCGAATTATAGTACGAAAGCCTTTTATGTGTCTTTGGCATTAAACGCATAAAACACAAATTTATTTTCACATATTATATGCACTGCGCAGGCTGATTTAAAACATAAAATATACACTTATTATCTATTAATATTTTACGAAAAAATTACACAACGATTTATTTATGCTGCTCCGGATGATATTGTTTAAAATGCTGATATTTCCAATTCTGTTCACATTTTCAATGCTATAAAAACAAATGAATTACTAAAATGCAAAAAATGTTAATAAATCAAATAAAATTCATTAAACTTACCTTTTGTTTAACGAGCGCGATTGACTTGCGTCTTTCAATCGTTTTTTTTTTTATTACCATTTTTGGATTTTCTTTAGGCACTAATGACAATTATGTTTTCTCATTTGTATTCATTCAATATGTATTAATATATATTGGATATGTACCTACATATGTACATATTTTATGTAAATTTATATGCATATATATATATATATATGTATATATATGTATATGAGGGAGTTTTTTTTAACTATTAATTTTTTTCAATCCCGTTTCGAAATTTCCTTGGAAATACCCTAAAAAAAATTCTCTCAATATTTTAGGCCTTAATATTAACAGTAAGAACTGAAAACCAAGCCATGTAAAAATTTTCCATTGAAAATACACCACGATCGTGATTTTTTATCTTTAAATTTCTACAGCTCAGAGGTATTTACGGCATCGCTTGACTTTGGACGCATATTTCTCAGAATCGATCACTCTACAAAAGTGCTCAATGCAACAAAGTCGTAACTCACACCCTCGAAGTAGTACGGGGCTCTAAACAAGAGCTATAGAAAAAATGTACAAATTTGTAGGAAATTTTATTTGCTATAAAAAAAGTTCAAAGTCAAAATCGCTATCATTAACATTTCTCGAGATATTCGGTTTTTTAAGCAAGGCTTTATGGATTTTTTATAGATGGTATGTATTAAACAATCTATGAAAATTGCATACAGCATTGCGCGACGACAATGTACGTGGACCAATAAAGTTTACATACACCTAATTCCATTAAATTCCGACACGTTTATTTGTTTCAAAATTAATAAATTTTGTGGTTTTTTTTATCCATCTCAAGATATGTATATTTCACATTAAACATAGCATATGAAAATATTTTTTTTTTACACAAATAAAAAAATTAAAGTTAAAGCTTAAAATGAGCATAATTTATATCAAAAAAGTTTACGTACACTTATGATTGTTTACATAAATCAAAAGTAATTACAATACTTTTAACGGTTTTTGGCCTACACTTTGTTGCTATTACTGTCCCTAGACATTGTTGTATGCTCCCCACTCAATTTCTAGAATTATTTCCGGATATTTTGACCCACTAAGTCCATGATCCAGCTTTTTGGCCTTATTTTGATGAAATTCGATGTTTTCGAATACGGTTTTCCAAAAAGTTCCAGATATTTTGAATAGGATTAATGTCTAGCGATTGCGGGACCTATGGAGTTATTTTTATTTCCATAACAACCATTCATGTACAAGATAAGACATGTATTTTGGGTCGGTATCCTGTTGGAAATTGGTTTTGCTGCTATTAACAGCCGATTTAAGCACACTTAAAATTTAAATTTTTTTCCTAAAATGTTCAGATACATATGCTTATCCATGTTTTCACTAATAAAGTCCAAATGTCCAACTCTAGATGCAACCATACACCCGCAAACCATAACATTACCCCCACAGTGCTCTACCATTGGCAATACATTTTGTCCTTGTGACTCTTCATTGATCTTTCTCCACACTTTTCGTGATCTATTCGAACCAAATTTATTAAATTTTGAATCGTCGGTGAACACAATGTTTTCCCAAAGCCAATACGGTTTGTTTAAATATTGTTTAGCAAACGCCGACATTTTCTTTTTATTAACCTTATATATGTATGGCTTACGACGCGCGACTCGTCTATGATAACCAGCACTCTTCAACAAATTCCTTACTGTTTGGGGATTTATTTTTTTGTGTACATTTCAAAAATGTATAAGCATATGTATCTGAACATTTTAAGAAAAAAATTTAAATTTTAAGTGTGCTTAAATCGGCTGTTAATAGCAGCCATTTCTATTTACCACAGGATAACGACCCAAAACACACAACTTATCTTGTACGTGAATGGTTGTTATGGAATTGAAAATAACTCCATAGGTCCCGCAATCGCTAGACATTAATCCTATTCAAAATATCTGGAACTTTTTGGAAAACCGTATTCGAAAACATCGAATTTCATCAAAATAAGGCCAAAAAGCTGGATCATGGACTTAGTGGGTCAAAATATCCGGAAATAATACTAGAAATTGAGTGGGGAGCATACACCGATGTCTAGGGACACTAATAGCAACAAAATGTAGGCCAAAACCCGTTAAAAGTATTGTATTACTTTTGATTTATATAAACAATCATAAGTGTACGTAAACTTTTTTGATATAAATTATGCTCATTTTAAGCTTTAACTTAAATTTTTTTTATTTGTGTAAAAAAAAAATATTTTGATATGCTATATTTAATGCTAAATATACATATTATGAAATGGATAGAAAAAAACCACAAAATTTATCCATTTTGAAACAAATAAACGTGTCGAAATTTAATAGAACTAGGTGTATGTAAACTTTATAGGTCCATTATATGTGTATATATAACATATCTACATAAAATTTGCGAATTTATAATATATTATCAAACATATGATATATTTAAGAAATAACTCTTATTCGCACATTAACAACAAATGTTGTTTTGCAAGTAACATAATTTATTTAGAATGTTAGTTAATTTAGAAGTGCAGTCAAACTTCCCACCGTAAAACTACCACCTAGTGGTGTTTCTAACTTTTGTTTAGAAACCGAGGACAATGGAAAAACATGTTTTCAGAGTCTTTTATTGACTCCGTACACATCGAAGAATACGGACTGACGTCATTATGAAATTTGTATAGATAGCCTCTGAAGTGCCCATGCGCGCTTAATATTTGGGTCAGGTGGAAATCCAAGTCCTCATGTTGTCTACTTATCCACTTATGGATGTCAGGTATAAGTCTCTGGGTCCACCGTCCTTTAGTTGAGGTTTGCCACCGATGCTGCATACACTTATGCTCTTCTTTCTCTCCTCTCCTCTCTTTTGGAATTCTATAATTGACGCTGATAGCTCTTATAATCTCGTGAGCTGGATGTCTATGGTCGGCATACTAGCTAGTACTTCAGCAGCTTCGCTGGAAATAGTTCGGAAAGCACTTGTTACTCTTGTTGCTGTGAGTCTATGCACCGCATTTATTGGTTTGGTATACGATTTTATGTTTAGTGCCTGTATCCATACTGGAGCTGCATATATTTAGTATTACTGAGGTCATCGCTTTTGTGAGTAGAATACGGCGGCTGGAGCCCACACAGCCTCTATTTGCCATCATTTTTTATAAGGCATTATAAATCTTATTTGCTTTATTTGCTATGTTTGCCAAGTGCTGCTTGAATTTCAGTTTAGTGTCCAATATTACCCCTAAATACTTCAACTGTGATTGTGAAGTGATCAAGCACTCTCCTATAGTGAGAGTTATTTGTTCCTCAATTTTCCTGGTGTTTATGAGCAATACCTCTGTTTTGTGCTCAGCCAGTTCCAAGCTCATGTGAAACCATTTTTTGCTTCTCTGCAGCAAGATGTGAATGATTGTCCGTTGCAGAACCATATTCCAACTTTGCCACTGATATATGTGATCTAAGTACTTTCCGAACGTTGGGAATATTGCGCACTCAGTAAGGCGTCATTAATGTTACTTTCTATTATGGTTTGTTGTAGCAGAGCTTGTGCTGCGGCGCAGGGATTTCAGTTCAGCTGCATTATTCTCATTTTTTCGTTGTCTTTAGCAACTCCAAGTATTTGGGGCAAGTCGTACTCAGAACTGAGTTTTCCCCTTTGCACAGCATGCAATTCGGTGTATTAGTGCAAACTTTTGATACATGTTCCGGGCTTCCACAAATTGTACAAAGAGAGGACCTGTTCATAACACTGCAACATTTACGAGCCATGTGGCCTGGATGGAAGCATCTGTAACAGCGGGAAGTAGGCGAGTAGGCGCATGTGACAAACAACTGGTACAAAGTTTTTTCGTTCTTACGAAATTGTTTCTTTCGTTAATATTTAGTTTTTAAAATTTCTCGCAAGATTTCAGCCTGTGCCCTCCTTTACACAGTTCGCGAGACGTATGTTTGTTTTGTTCTGATGTGAACGAATCTGCTTTGAAAAAACTACGATTTAAGTTTTTGTTGTTACTCGCTTGGGACCTAATGAAGATCCGATTTAGGTCGTGTTGAACGAGGTCATTATGACCATTTTTTTTATCTACCCTTTCCGAAATTTCATATTGCGTAGTTAAGAAATCTTTCAAAAAGTAACGATTTTTCTGGTAATGCAGATGTGTATATATTTATCAGAATGGGGTCCAATTGTCTGTGGGAATATTCTGTGTCGCTAGAACCGACAAGCAATTTGAAACAGTCGATTGAAGTTTTATAAATTCTTCACTTGTTTCTTTCTGCATTTTTGGTAAATTCATTAATATTGTCACTTGTTTGCCGACTCATATTCTGTCGTTCTCGTAACTAGCTTTTAGAGCTTCCCAAGCATAATTGAAGTTTTCGTCATTAAGAGCGAACTGTTTGACTATTACGCCTGCTTGTCCTTTTATTTTGTATCGGAAGTGATACAATTTTTGCCCTGGTGATAATTTTGGATGGTTTATGTACACGGCTGTAAACATGTCCCGGAAGGACTGCCATTGTTCATAACCACCATGAAAAATTTCAGTGCTGGCACCGAGAGGTGGATGCCTGAACCCGCCTCTTGGCTTTGAACTTTTGGCAGCTCTAATCTCGGTTGTGGAGTAGGTGCAATTGCTTTAATTAATTTCAATTGATCGGAGATCATAGCTTTCGTCTCTTCGTACTGGTGTAAGCACTTTTCACAATTGGCGTATGCTGAAGATTTGAAATTTTCAGATAGATCTTATTCGTCAGATTCTACAATTGTGTCATACGCAGCTAGGAGACGTGTCCAGAAATTGCCAAGATTTTCTTTTTTGATTTCTAATACCGATTCAGAATTGTCTTGAAACAGTGAAGATGAAAATCAAATGCAGTATCGAATTGGACTGTCACTCTCAGCAATAAACTTAGTATATGAGATATCTTTCAGCTTTTTTTGTTTTGTAGCACCTTGCTTTGAGCATGTAGCTTCAGCAGGTGTACATGGGCTATTTTCTTCAGAAATCATTGTTTGTACTTTCAGATATTGTATCGATTTAGATTCCTTAAAAGCTCCGTTCATTTATATAATATGAGAAAAAATGCTCTCAGTGTACTTCTGATAATAATATATACGTGTGAAATCTTTAAGATAAAAAGTTTTTATTTTTGTTATATACGCAATGTATCAAATAACGAACGCGTATTTCATTTTCCTTGTTCCCGGTGCTTATGTATTTAGCTATTAGTTTCTTCTTGTTTTTTTTATATTTTATTTAATGTTTCGTATTCGTTAGTAAATACTTGCGTATACGAGCGATAATGCAAAAAGGAGAAAAAGGTTGATGACCCTTTTATATGAGTCTGTACGATATGTGTGTGTTTATGTGCACACGTAAGATGCTGGATAAAAATTTATTTTTTATACTCTCGCAACAATGTTGCTAAGGAGATTATTATAGTTTTGTTCACATAACTGTTGTTTGTAAGTCCTAAAACTAAAAGAGTCAGATATAGGGTTATATATACCAAAGCGATCAAGGTGACGAGTAGAGTCGAAATCCGGATGTCTGTCTGTCCGTCCGTCCGTCTGTCCGTCCGACCGTGCAAGCTGTAACTTGAGTAAAAATTGAGATATCATGATGAAACTTGGTACACGTATTCCTTGGCTCAATAAGAAGGTTAAGTTCGAAGATGGGCAAAATCGGCCCCCTGCCACGCCCACAAAATGGCGGAAACCGAAAACCTATAAAGTGTCATAACTAAGCCATAAATAAAGATATTAAAGTGAAATTTGACACAAGTGATAACATTAGGGAGGCGCATATTTGAACGTAATGTTTTTGGAAAAGTGGGCGTGGCTCCGCCCCCTACTAAGTTTTTTGTACGTATCTCGGAAACTACTATAGCTATGTCAACCAAACTCTACAGGGTCGTTTTCTTCAGGTATTTCCATATACAGTTCAAAAATGGAAGAATTCGGATAATAACCACGCCCACCTCCCATACAAAGGTTATGTTGAAAATCACTAAAAGTGCGTTAACGGACTAACAAAAAACGTCAGAAACACTAAATTTTACGGAAGAAATGGCAGAAGGAAGCTGCATCCAGGCTTTTTTTAAAAATTGAAAATGAGTGTGGCGTCGCCCACTTATGGACCAAAAACCATATCTCAGGAACTACTCTACCGATTTCAATGAAATTCGGTATATAATATTTTCTTAACACCCTGATGATATGTACGAAATATGGGTGAACTCGGTTCACAACCACGCCTTCTTCCAATATAACGCTATTTTGAATTCCATCTGATGCCTTCTCTGTATAATATAAAGTACATTAGGAACCAATGATGATAGCGGAATAAAACTTTACAAAAATACGGTATTTGAAAAATATGTAAACGACGTATAATGAAATCTCGATTATCACTTTATCATGCGAGAGTATAAAATGTTCGGTGACACCCGAACTTAGCCCTTCCTTACTTGTTTTTATTTGCAATCCTGCTTGCTTGTGCTTTAACATGAACAAGGGGTATTGCTGGACAGGTGCCGATTTGATCTTTGAATATATGTGTGTGTGAACACTTGAAAATGCTAATAAGTATGTATCTGATTTTTTCTACCAATTCTTAATTTTTTTTTTGTTTTATTTTGACCGTATATTCTTTTATTTTTAATTAGCAAATTTTAAAATTTTTTAATAAATTAAAATTTCGCATTTACCGCTTTATTTTTTCTAAATTTTGTAGTTATTTTCGATAAGTTGTGAAATTTTAATTTTATTTTGTACCCTATGTACGTTGTATATACCGGTATACCCAAATTGTATGCCGTATGTATGTGTGTATATTATTCGCCGTACGGATATCACGGGAATAGAAAATCGGTGAAGTGCAGGTATGCACTTTTTGTAAATTTGTAAAATTTTAACAATGCTGTTTATACATACACGTGGGCGTATGTTGCATTAATTTTGTTTCCCACTTTGTTTCGTTATGTAATATAGTTATGTACATAAGTAAGTGGTGACTATAATTACTTTTTGCGCAATCCTGCTTATACTGTTGAGTATAAGGGGTATTACCGGAAAATGTTGTCAAGTGAATACTTGAATTCTTATACTCTCGCAACAAAGTTGCTAAGGAGAGTATTATAGTTTTGTTCACATAACGGTTGTTTGTAAGTCCTAAAACTGAAAGAGTTAGATATATGGTTATATATACCATAGTGATCAGGGTGACGAGTAGAGTTGAAATCCGGATGTCTGTCTGTTCGTCGGTCCGTCTGTCCGTCGGTCCGTCTGTCCGTCCGTCCGTCCGTGCACGCTGTAACTTGAGTAAAAATTGAGATATCATGATGAAACTTGGTACACGTATTCTTTGGCTCCATAAGAAGGCTAAGTTGGAAGATGGGCAAAATCGGCCCACTGCCACGCCCACAAAATGGCGGAAACCGAAAACATATAAAGTGTCATAACTAAGCCATAAAAAAAGATATTAAAGTGAAATTTGACACAAAGGATCGCATTAGGGAGGGGCATATTTGGACGCAATTTTTTTGGAAAAGTGGGCGTGGCCCCGCCCCCTACTAAGTTTTTTGTACATATCTCGGAAACTACTATAGCTATGTCAACCAAACTCTATAAAGTCGTTTCCTCCAGACATTTCCATATACAATTCAAAAATGGAAGAAATCGGATAATAACCACGCCCACCTCCCATGCAAAGGTTATGTTGAAAATCACTTAAAGTGCGTTAACCGACTAACAAAAAACGTCAGAAACACTCACTTTTATGGAAGAAATTGCAGAAGAAAGCTGCACCCAGGCTTTTTTTAAAAATTGAAAATGGGCGTGGCCTCGCCCACTTATGGACCAAAAACCATATCTCAGGAACTACTCTACCGATTTCAATGAAATTCGGTATATAATATTTTCTTAACACCCTGATGATATGTACGAAATATGGGTGAAATCGGTTTACAACCACTCCTTCTTCCAATATAACGCTATTTTGAATTCCATCTGATGCCTTCTCTGTATAATATATAGTACATTAGGAACCAATGATGATAGCGGAATAAAACTTTGCACAAATACGGTATTTGAGCTGAGGCATTCCTTGTGGAAAAATTGACGTGATCGGACTATAACTTTTCAAGTTCCCTGATATCGAACACGAAGAATTCCGTGCCTAACCTAACCTAACGGTAATCGATTATCACTTTATCATGCGAGAGTATAAAATGTTCGGTGACACCCGAACTTAGGCCTTCCTTACTTGTTTTTTATAAAGTTTGTATGTTTGGGTACGCAAATGTAAGCATAACTAGGCCTTTTATCAGATATGTATATGCGGGTATATATAGTATAATTATACATATATTATACTACTATATACTGTTGGATGTACATATGTACATAGTATACCAAACAGTTTTCGGTTTCCCGGAAATCAACCGTAAGTACAAAGAGTTTGGTAGCAACCGTTCTATTAAAATTAACAGGATAGGATACAGTCTTTAGAAAGATAAACTGCAACTTTCAACATACATATTTATATGCAAATAAGGACAAATTTTTATACTCTCGCAACAATGTTGCTAAGGAGAGTATTATAGTTTTGTTCACTTAACGGTTGTTTGTAAGTCCTAAAACTAAAAGAGTCAGATATGGGGTTATATATACCAAAGTGATCAGGGTGACGAGTAGAGTCGAAATCCGGATGTCTGTCTGTCCGTCCGTCCGTCCGTGGCCAAAACCATATCTCAAGAACTACTAGACCGATTTCAATGAAATTCGGAATATAATATTTTCTTAACACCTTGATGACTTGTACGAAATATGGGTGAAATCGGTTCACAACCACGCCTTCTTCCAATATAACGCTATTTTAAATTCCATCTGATGCCTTTTCTGTATAATATATACATTAGGAACCAATGATGATTGCGGAATAAAACTTTACACAAGTACGGTATTTGAAAAATATGTAAAAGAATGAAATTTCGATTATCATTTTATCATGCGAGAGTATAAAATGTTCGGTGACACCCGATCTTGGCCCTTCCTTACTTGTTATTTTTATTATTATTATTTTTTTTTTGTTTTTAATTTTTTGTTTCACGTTTATTATGGTTTTTCACTTAGCTTCGCGCCCGTGTGTATTTTTTTTTTTTTGATATTTCGCGCCTGGTTTTCGGTATTTTTATACCCTGAACAGGGTCTAAGTTTGTCACGAAGTTTGTAACACCCAGAAGGAATCGTCGGAGACCCTATAAAGTATATATATAAATGATCAGTATGTCGAGCTGAGTCGATTTAGCCATGTCCGTCTGTCTGTCTGTCTGTATATATACGAACTAGTGCATCAGTTTTTAAGATATCGTTTTGAAATTTTGCAAACGTCATTTTCTCATCAAGAAGCTGCTCGTTTGTCGGGACGGCCGATATCGGACCAATATAACATATAGCTGTCATACAAGCTGAACGGTCGGAATCAAGTTCTTGTATGAACAACTTTCACATTTGACAAGATATATTCCCGAAATTTGGTATATATTATTTTCTACGGCAACAATGTAATTTCCGAAGAAATTGTTCAGATCGGTTAACTATAGCATATAGCTGCCATACAAACTGAACGATCGGAATCAAGTTCTTGTATGGAAAACTTTCACATTTGACAAGATATATTCACGAAATTTGGTATATGTTATTTTCTAAGGCAACAATGTAATCTCTAAAAAACTTGTTCAGAACGGTTGACTATAGCATATAGCTTCCATACAAACTGAACACATAGTTACTAACAGAAATGCACCTGTGAAGGGTATTTAGCTTCGGTGCAACCGAAGTTAACGTGTTTTCTTGTTTTTTATAACTGCACACACGAGTTACGTTTTTCTTATTATTGTATGTTTTTTTTTGATTTTGTTACCACAACACGGAACCGTTTGAGTCCGTTTTTCAAACAGTTTTTTATATATATATGTATAACACACATTTTATTTCAATATATATTTATTTTTCTTGAAAATTTTTTTTCTTTTGTTTTTATATATAGTATACATATGTATGTGTCACCTTACTTTAACTTTGCCGCTTGAATCTTTTTTTCCAATTAGAGCCTTTTTTTGCGGCTTGAAGGACCAATGTTTGAATAGGTGCCCACCTCACTCATCTCATTTAGCCACAATGTTTATTATTAAGTTTGTCACGAAGTTTGTAAGACCTAGAAGGAAGCGTCGGAGACCCTATTAAGTAAATATACAAATGATCAGTATGTTGAGCTGAGTCGATTTAGTCATGTCCGTCTGTCCGTCTGTCTGACCGTCTGTATATATACGAACTAGTCCCTCAGTTTTTAAGATATCGTTTTGAAATTTACAAACGTCATTTTCTCTTCAAGAAGCTGCTCATTTGTCGGAACTGCCGATATCGGACCACTATAACATATAGCTGCATTTTAAAATGAACGATCGGAATCAAGTTCTTGTATGGAAAACTTTTATATTTGACAATGTATCTTCACGAAATTTGGTATAGATTATTTTCTAAGGAAACAAGGTAATCTGCGAATAAATCGTTCAGATCGGTTAACTATAGCATACAGCTACCATACAAACTGAACGATCGGAATCTTGTGCTGGTATGGAAAACTTTTGCATTTGACGTGGTATAATCACGAAATTTTGTATAGATTATTTTCTCAGGTAACACTGTACTTTTCGAAGAAATTGCTTCGATCGGTTAACTATATCATATAGCTACCAGACAAACTGAACGATCGGAATCTAGTGCTGGTATGGAAAACTTTTGCATTTGAGGTGGTATCTTCACCAAATTTGGTATAGATTATTTTCTAAGGCAAAAATAAAAAAATAAAAGTTTGAAATTTACCACTGTTTGTAACAAGCCTATTTCTTTAAACACCAATAAAACTAACGGTAAATACATTTTTGGTCTATCCCATTCGTAGGGGCTACGAAAGAAGTGAGACAATAGAAACACACGGACTGTGCAGTGGAAATAGCTTAACAATTAGCTCTTATAATAAATTAAATTGCGATATAAAATCGTGTTTAATCCCCATAGATCGAAATGAGTATTGATAATAAAGGCATATGTTATATAACAAAGTAGTTTTTATGCAATAATATATTGTTTTATTATTTTAAAACAATTGTTTTATAAGTGCCTTTTTAAGTGGTATGTTTTTCCTTATACATCGATTTAAGGTATACAAAACATTGTGATTCCTGTCTCGCCATTAAAGAATCAAGTTTGTGTATATTAGATGATGTTTTCTATGTCTATGCTTTTGATTTCAGCTGCAACTTTTTGCAACTTTCTTTGTTATTCATATTATTCTACCAGGCATGCGATTTTTTGTGTGTTATTTTTTATAATTTTTTGTATTTACGTGTACGTATATTCGTGCATATTTTATTGTTTTTATGTTTTTGTTTTCTTCATACATATATACACATATTTGATCTTTGGTTTTCATTTTATCATTTTCTCACTTTTATGAAATGTTTGTTTTATACGTACTTTTATTTAGGCACATCATATCGGTGTAAACTTTCACGCCTATATAATTTTGAATTTTGGTGTTTAGAAAATGTGTGAAGAAATATCATTTGTCACCGAAATTTTATAAAGCTTCATTATTTACTTATTAGAAGCTTCGTTAACAAAAAACTTGATATTAACTTTTAAAAAGTTTCAAAGGAAAATCAGTTATCCCGAGCCAAGGTCTCAGAATCTAATGTTGAAGTTGAGATAAAAAAATTATTGGAGCACATTGCGTCAGAAATATAATTAATGAACGGAATGAGTCCTCTAATCACCTATTATCAAAAGGAATATGTGGCTATGATGTCAATTCCGGTCAGAGCGAATATAAGCAGAAATTTGAAAATAATAATTTGGAAGGCAATAATTTATTTGTCACGGCATATGTCCCTGTATAACTTTGAATAAAATCGCAAAATGATGAAGAGCACAAGCAAATTTGGAAAAACTGCAGACCCACCTCCGTCCATCCGCTATTGCCGTCCTGTTCGAATTCAATTTCTAAAGGAATTAGTTTAATAAACCCTAAATGCTATAGATTTGCGCTAGATCCTGCAAAGGAATTAACTTCAAAATATTTCTGGTATTATCTTCCTTCGTCAGTCCGTAAAATTTTAATTCACGCTCCTGATGTTACTCACTATGCACCAGTTTTAATTGTAGAGCTCTCATAAGACGTTAAGATGTATCGACTCCATCATACATGAAAGAACTAACGGATCGCTACAAATCAGGACCTTCTGAACCGATTACCACCACCAGTCAAAAGTAAATCAATTTTATTAAAATGAGTTTTTGATTTAGTTGAATAATATTCAAAAAATTCCTTTTTTCGTTTATCAAATTTCTTAAGAAAGAAAATTTAGAAAATGTGTGAAGAAATATCACTTATCTACGAAGCAAATTTAATAAAGCTTCATTATTTACTTATTATAAGCTTCGTTAACAAAAACCAAAAAAAAAACAAAAAACTTGATATTAATTTTTAAAGTTATCTTAAGCGAATAAAGGTCTTAGAATCTGATGTTGAAGTTGAGATAAAAAAATTATTGGACCACATTATCTTGTTCCTTAGATTTTGTAGGAAATTTACTGCTCTATAAAAATGGTCTTCTCTGATTTTTCGATTAAGTTAAGCGTTTACGAGATATTTATCGTCAAACATCAATGCATATTAAGGTGGATCAAAAAAAAGATTTTTTTTCGTTTGGTACTCTGAAAATAAGTTCCTAGACAATTCTAAGAAAGCCTCTCCAAAAACCTATAAGTTTCATCATTCAAATGATTTTTTTCATTGAGTTATAAAATTCATAAGAAATAAAAATTTTCCCAAAATTAATCAAACTTCAACCGTTAATATCTTTCAAACGGTTGGGTTTATGAAAAAATCGTGCAGACCTTTTTTGTAGAGCATTCAATTTCCTACAAAATCTAAGGAACAAGATATTTTTTCAAGTAGTTGGAAGCGAGATATTAATTTTTCTATCTTATAATAACAAAAAGTGAGTGTGCTTATGACCGCACGACTGAAGTGAAACTTCTTTCGCTCTATCTATATGTATATATATGAATGTGTGTGTGCAATATATACATGTACTAGCTGTTACCCTGTGCGTTTCGCTACACCTAAATCGATTAAAACTCTTAAGGGTTTTTACTTTGTGTTTTATTTATTGTTGTAAAACTGTTACTTATTTATAAAACATTTATAAAATATATTGGTATACAACATTTTTGGTTTTTCCACCTGGCGCGTAAATGAATAAGCACCTTGGTGTTGCCACTCTCGAGCATGCGACGAACAATTGGCCGTGGGAGAAGCACGGTTCTTCCAAATTGACGCCGCACACTTGAAACGTTTGCCCTTGCGATTTGTTGATGGTCATCGCAAAGGCAAGACGTACTGGGAACTGCAAGCGCTTAAATTCAAACGGCATGTCCGTTGGAATCATGGGAATGCGTGGTAAGAGTACAACTTCACCTGCTGCCTTGCCATTTAGTATTGTTGCTTCAATAAAATTTGGCCACAATTTTTTGACTGAAAGTCTTGTGCCATTACACAAAGTCGGTGGCTTCAGATTTCGTAGAAGTATAATGGGTGAACCGACTTTCAGGACCAAACGATGCGGTGGCAGACCGGGGGATCCAAAGAATTCAAGAATTCATTTGGATAATTGACTACTTCATCTTGATTTAAAACGCTATCAATCGATGTACATATATGTTGGAGCTTCAAATGGCAAAATTGATTTCGTTGACGTGTACATTTTTCGGTGCCAATATTGCGCGTTCACTTAAAGCATCGTGGCATTGATAGTGTTGAATAATATTCGGAAATACACTTTCAATCAATTCTTTTTCGATTGTAAAAGTGTACAAAAGTTGTTCGGCAATGTGATCAAACCGGTATCATCGATTGGTATTTTGTCTTCGCCAATGTCCAACAACTGCTTCGAAAACGCCACTGCAGATCGATCATTTTGCAATTGGACTCGCATGTTGATGGTAAGAGTCAGCCTTTGAACATGTCTCCACAAAACTGACGATTTTAAACATACGTTTATTTCGTCGGCAGGAGTTGATCGAGGAATGACTGACAAAGTTTGCCGAAAATCGCCGGATAATAAGATTAATGCTCCGCCAAAAATTTGTTACTTTTGGCGTAAATCTTGCATTGTTCTATTGAATGCTTCAAATGACTTTTTGTTAGCCATTGGGCACTCATCCCATAGAACTATTCCAGCTCCTCGCAAAACTTTTGCCATTGTTGAATTCCTCGATATGTTGCACGTTGGTGTTTCAACGACTTGTATGTTCAACGGTAATTTCAACGCAGAATGTGCAGTTCGGCTGCCATCAAGTAGAGTAGCAGCGATGTCTGACGAAGCAATTGCCAGCGCAATTTTCTGCTGTGACCGTATAGTAGCAAGAATCAAAGAGATCAGAAACGTTTTCCCTGTACCACCGGGCGCATCAAGAAAGTAGAATCCACCGGCGTTATTGTCAACCGCTCGTATAATCTTATCATAAGCATTTTTCTGCTGAATATTCAATTTGGTAATGTTAGCTTGTATGAAAGCACGCAATTCATTGCAATCGTATTGTTGTTCACGTTGAAGCTCATGGTCAATGACTGGGCGCAGTACTTATTCGCAATTGTAAGGCACAGATCTTCAACCAATATCAAAGCAGAATTATACATTTGTAATGTACATATATAGCAAGCTGCGTCCGATGCTCGATTACGCGCCAAAATTAATAAGTCCTCGGTCATGCAGTCTTTGTACTTATTCCACAGTTTTTGCGGATTTGACGGAAGGCATGTAGGTATTATTATGGCGAATAGTACGCGTATTTGTTTTGGATGAGATGTGAGTGATGCGTCATGAAGTGCGGTGTCCCAATGCATATCATCTTCTAACAAATGTAATCGCTGACATGCTTCACGATACGTCGCACACAACTGACCTTCAACAGTTTTCATATCATCAAATGATCTTGGTCCGCGCACGTTGACTTATAGCAGACGCAAATAAAAACATTCGGCGTTGTTCGGATGGATGGTGTAAATGCGTCTTATGGCATCGGTTTTACGGGCATTTGGATAACCGTCAACACGCTCCCCTTGCTTTCGTCGTTGAAATGTTTTCGATGATGGATTCCAAGTGAAATATTGTGGTATTTCGGAATATAGCAATGTTCTTGCAAATTCATCGTTTTCAGACAACTCGAAAAAGGTAGTTAGTGTTGTCCCCGGTGGTCGTGCTAGAGTATGCATATTTGAAGTACATAAATAAAAATGGAAAAATTAACCTAAAACTACATCTTAAACTATGTATTTTACCCACACACGCATATGCAATAAGACCCACCAACAGTGTATTTGCGAACCGCATGGAAGCACTTACGAAACAATAAGAATACTAACATGCTTTGTGTGTGTTGCACGGTCAGCAGAAAACACAAAATCGGTTCGAATAAATGTAGTAAATCGATGGAATTAAATCTGGAAAAAACACACAATGTTGAAACACTTTTTTTTTTACACACACCGCGCATTTTCAAGCGACAATCGAACCGCATGGCATCACATATGAAACAACAACAATACTCACTTGCTTTGTGTTGTACGCAGAATGTTAATCACGTTGAAATCTGAGAAAAATACACACAATGTTGAAACATTTTTTTTGATACACTCAGTGCATTCGGAACACTTACGTTCTGTATGTCTTGTTAGCTTGACAGTCTTCCATAGAAAGAACGAATGACAGGCAAAAACGATCAACATGCGATGTCAATGTTTTTTATTAATTGTAAACATCCGCCAGTTGTTTCGTTTTTTGGTTTTTTTTTGCACAACGTGCAATGATACACACATTAAATTTCTTATGTGCACCCTCCAAACAGACCCCAATCACCCCTGAAAATTTCATTGAAATCGGGCAAGCCGTCTAGGAGGAGTATGCGAACAGGAAGTTTTGCCACTTAATTTTATATATATAGATGCACATATACATATATTAATTTCCTACAAATATTTAAATTTATTTTATGTTTTCATTAGTAAATTAATATTTTTGCATAGATCTTTTATTTTTTTTTTTTCATTGTTTTATTCGTTATTTTCATTATATCAGTAATTAGTGTGGTTGATTGTAAAACCGAGACAATAGGCTTATGATACGAGAAATACGATACATATATTTTAGAATTAAAATTAGACAGAAATCTAGAAAAAACTGCATCGATTGTTGTTCCATGTCTTGTAGTTAGCTCATTACGGTCATTATTCATTTGTAATTCTAATTTATCTCGTAGAAAGTTTATCAAGAGTTGTCCATCTTCGGATGCGAAATTGATATTGAAATCTCCTGCTAAGATTAGTGGCAACGTATGATAGTTTTTTCCTAGTTCTTCAGAACCTTCTCGACCATAAATCATAAGTCTTCTGTATATAAACTTTATGATATTATTAACTGTGTTATTGGGCGAAATGTAAACAACTACCATTATTATCTATAGTGAGATTTCCATCATTAACTTCCATTTGAATATTGTCATGTTCAATCACGATGTCACCAATTATTTGTAATGGTAAACCTCTACAATTAATAAGTATTTTATAATTTACGGATTAGTTAAATTTTATGTTATTCTATTTTAAAACTTTGCTGAAGTAAATTGTAGAAACGTGAGGCTAAAATACGGAAGAGTAACAAGGAAAAAGCGAGAGAAAAAGAGAAAGAGAGGCAAGAAAAGGACAGAGAATCAAACGCGTCCCAATGTCGAGAGTAGAATGCCGCATATTAGTAGAGGGAGAAAATAGTCAAGGACAAAGAAACAATGCATATGACGCTATGACGCTCTTGTCTTGAATCTGTTGTCACACACTTTTTATGCACAATTTCCGTACGTAATTTCTTCTTAGTTGGTGGTCCTAAAGCACCGCTTTGATACTCGGAGTCTGTGTCACTTTTCTCCATAATTTGTTGTTATTTACCCGAAAATTCACATAACATAAACTTTAAAATAAATTTACAATTTTATTCACTTTAAACATAAAATATTGAATGTATTGAACAATATTAATTCATAAAATTGTTCAAAACGTAATAAAATTACAGTAAATTACAATAAAATAACCAAACTATCACCGTTCGCGTAACGCTAGTAAACTCGCAAACGAACTACTGACTGAAGTATACACATATTTCATTTCCCAGCTGTAAGAGAAAGAAAGAAAAATGTGCGCGCGCACTGCTCACGCTTGCCTATATCCCCCACCAATTACCGTTCGCCTCGCCTGATCACACTTTTCGTAACGCGTTCCTCAGCTTACTCCCCAAGCCAAGCGCGCGTAAAGAAGTTTCACTTCAAAAATAGAAAACTGTATGTAGGAGGACCTTCCCGTTACAATTAAGAACTCATATTTGGAGAGGCTTTCTTAGAGGTGTCTAGAAACCTATTTTCCGAGTACCAAACGAAAAAAAAAATTTTTTTTGTATCACCCTAATGTACATACCTTATTTGTGGGGATAGATAAGATACATATATATAATATGTAGATTGCCATTTGTAAATAAATACGGATGACGTAATCATCATCCAGACCTCTCTGCTCCCATGTCATCCAAAATGAAGCAAAAAATCCATTGTACATAATCTTATAGTTTATGTTCCGTCGAAAGCCCTACAGAAATTTAGAGAGTGTCAAAAAATCCTTGCTAAATCTTTAAGTAAACTTAATAACTTTATTATAAAATGTGTTATTCTTTAATTTTTATAACGAACTGAATTTAAAACAGAACTTATGGCAGGACTTAGTAATTATATATGTGGGATGGCAACTCTATCCTGAGCGAGCTGACTCAGCGAGCTGTTGCATCATCTCACTGATTGGACGAGTAATAGACGAGACGGCGAGCGCGACGGATCGAGCGTTAAAATTACTTGTTGACATTGTTACTTTTGAACTTTTAATTAAAATACATTTTCGTGTTAAAAATAAACTTAAAGCCACTTTTGAATAAATTAAAAGCTATATTTAAAAATAAACTTAAAAGCTATATTGAAATAAATCAAAATCTACATATATGTATGTAAAGTATGTTATATTTATATTTGCTTCTATTCTATTCACCTTTCTGTTATCAGTATTATTTGCGATTAGTTAAATAAAGACCATTATTAAGGTTTAAGTAGAAAGTACGAAAGAAACAGTATTTGCTATATATAATTTACTCTATTCACTTAAAAATATTAATTGCAGATTGATATAAATGACGTGATTAGCAACATTAAAATATTTGCGTTACTTTCTGATCCGGGAAAACATAGTGGTATTTCCGCGTTTACGAAGTATTATTATGAGCTGGTACAAATATTAAAGGATCATATCAACTTCAGAATTGAATTTCGTGTTGCTCGTGGCTGGGCAGGCAGGTTGGCTAACACAAGCTACAGGCTTGGTTTCTTGGGTATTATGGCTCGGAATGAAGCTGATGTTGGAGCTTCCGGCACATTTAATCGAATTAACCGTTTCTCAGATTTTGATATAATACATCAAGGTTGGAAATTTGAAACTGCATTTATATACCGTGCGTATGCACCGGAACTATGTTTCCAAATAAAAGGAGGCAATTTTTTGATTCCGTTTAAAAGAGAAGTTTGGCTTGCAATTATATGGTTATTTGCAGTTATATCCTTAGTATATTGGCTTCTTAGTAATGTAAATTTAAAATTGCAATTGAAGAATAATAAACAATTACTGAATGCAAGGTGTCTGCATTATGTAAAAACTGAGTTAACACAAGAAGAACATAAAAGAGCATATGGTGAATACACAAATGATTATTACAGCTATAATTTAAGAGACACATTATCCGTCAGCAATATTTTTTTAATCATCATAGCCGCTATTTGTCAGCAGAGCATAATTTCTCTTTCGCGATCATCTGCGTTAAGAATCTTATATTTTGTGATTTTTATAAATACTCTTTTGATATATAATTACTACACGTCTTCAGTTGTTTCTGGATTATTATCTTCCTCTTTACAAGGACCAACGAATATAGATGAAATAATTACCAGTTCACTTAAAGTATCTTTCGAGGATATAGGATACTATAAGGTTTTATTCAGAGTAAGTCATGCACTTCTAAATGTTTGTTTTTAAGTTATATATCAACAAATATTTAAATATCATATCTCAGTTTATTTTTATTACTTTAATTATAATTGTTCATAATTCCAGTACGAAAATGGTTAAATAAAATTTAACAACATATATGTGGATTGTAACAAGCATCAAACGATCGATTATATCATTTGGAGATCCTGTTTAGACAGAAACATTGCTTTTACATTTGTTTGGGTAAATATTTTTGGGGTACTCACAACGTGTCATAAAGCATCGTAAAATCATAAAATCATAAATCTTTATACTAGTTTAAAACATTTGTTGTTGGATTGCATCCTAAAATTAGTTTACGCAAATAAAACTCTGAACGCTATGTTTTTGGATCGTTATAACTTATAACTTTTTGAGACTCTGTGAAACCCCTAATTTATTAAAAGTAATTTTTGCCGCTTAGGACCGTATATAAACTGCTACTCTCTTTAAAAATTGTCTAATAATAGTCCTATTCAAAATATTGTCGACGCTAGAGGGGAAATAGTGGCCAATTATGTGGCGTTTGAAACACCACATTTAATATAAAATTACAGATTATTTATTAAGATAACTCAAAAGACTTCTTCACTTGTTGGCGTCTGTACAAGAAGTGACGCTTCTTAAAACTAAAAGCTTAGAATTCAGTTGAAACTGTAAATTTCCAAGAAGAATATAAAGAGAATGAAATAAAAGAATAACTGGAAAACAGTGCTGCCAGATGTGATACGTCTTGTCTGTGTGCCCACAGTACTCCCCCTCAAATAAAGTCCTGCTGGACTTTTTTAAGGTTGAGTTCCTTTACTAGATCCTAGTCCGGGTGCTTGGTGCAGTTGGTGAGAGTACGGCTGTGCGGCTGTGCGGCGTACTCTTGTCACTAGCCAATTGGTATGGTTAAGTGGTTGTTGTGCAGTTCTCGGTTATTGCTTATGTGTAACCGTCCCTGTTGCACATTCTTTCGGCCCTTATATAGTAGATTATTATCAAAACATCGCCACTGGAACACTCTGGCAACTACGAATTTCACTGTCTCGTTGGTTGTAGCAATCTATCGTCGATTATGCATTTTTTTGGCAATCTTGTTTGCCACAATTTTTTTTGTATACCTTTCGTTTGTTTTAAGATAACGTTATTTTGATGCATTTTGTTTAAGGTGGTTTTGATACATTATGTTTAGTCGAAGATAAGGTTTTTTTTTGATATATTGTATTCACTGAAATATGTTGTGTTGATATTATTTGCTAAGGATATTTTACGAGTACTTAACATGTTCCCTAAATCTGCCCTGTCTTAAAATGAAACAAATCAAAACTTCGTCGCTGTAGTTTTTTTCTTGTACTATTATTAGTATTATTCTTCCCAGGAAAAGGGAAGCATCACGTGACATCTAAAAGTGTGGTTAAATCTATCGTTCTCTTTTTAAGAAAAAAAAGAGCTGAAAAAAAATTGTTTGAAAAGGGATTAGATAATTAGCCAAATACAATATTCGCCAAATTCCAGAGATGTGGCATATGACGCAGATGTATTTTTATCAAACATCTACTTTCAAAATCTGTCATTGAAAAAATGTTGTATTGGGCGCAGCACAACATCAAGCATTTTAATTTTACAGATGTTTCAACTTTTGTATATTCAACCGCTTGAGACGTGTTTGGCTAAGAAAAGGGCAAACATTTAGGCGTCTCTTGCTCTTACCCACACCAAGTGAAGCACAATGCGACATTTTGTCTTTTTGTCTCGCTTAGTGTGCATTGCAAAATCGGATTCGGACGATGAAATTGTGCCAGTTCTATTTTCACTAATTGAGTTTTGTGAACGAATTTAAAGAAATAAAAGAGAATGGTGGATGCATCCGTACAACCAGAAGCGCGATTCAAAAAATATTATCACAAATTTGATTTCTGAACTGACAATGCATCTGAGAAAATTTTGAAATTTCACAAGGATGCAAGTGTCAATATTCGAATATTTGCTGTCTTTAAGAAAACATCATGTCGTCCGAACGGACGAAAACACTCCAGCTCTGAAAGTATTCGACGCAGTACCCGCCGGGGAAAGCAGAGGAACAGGAAGACCTCCACGCCATTGGAAGGACCAGGTGGAGAAGGACCTGGCTGCGCTTAGAATCTCCAATTGGCGATACCTTACGAAAAGAAGAAACGACTGGCGCGCTGTTGTTAACTCGACTATATCCGCATGAGCGGTTTCCACGGCAGTAAAGAAGCAGAAGAATAAAACATTTAATTTTTAAGCAAAATACAAACTACCGCAAAAACTCTTGCGGAAAGATTAATTATACCACTACTCTAAGTAAAACAAATTTATTTTTAAACTTTAAATAAATGTATTTTTAATTCAAAATCCTTTCTTTGGTACAATTTTACTTTGATCAATATGAAAAATTTAATTATTAATTATACAAATATTTATTTGTATTCATATACTATATTAGATAATTCCATGGCCGACGATGACGTTGAGGTACTTAAATATTAATTTTTTTCTTCTTCTTGAAATTGATTCATTTTATTTATCATATGCATTCTGAATAGTCTTTGCCTTTTGCTGGAGAGTTTTTCATAATCAGACAGCAAACTTTCAAAAAATAATTAATTTCCATTTTCTTTTAGTTTCTGCTTCGTTTTGGAGTTTAGGAACTCAATCATTGGTCCTGCTATCATCTCAGATATAGATATCTTACCCTTTTTCGCAGGTATTGGACTACTTTTCTCAGTACTTACTGCATCGGTAAAATCATTTTGCGACATGTCGGTAGTTTGTTCTTCGACATCAGGGCTATTTACAGTTAATTACTGCTCATTTCACGATGCTAATGTACAAATTCTTTTAAAAGCCAAGTACCTCTTCCGCTTCTGCTTACCGCTCGATCCAGATGGTTTGTTTTTCCTTCCCTCAAATACCTCGAATATGAGTTCCGTAAATTTGTCCATTTATTTTTCCATGTTGCTGCTGCAAGATATAAAATTTGGAATTTTTAAATTGTGGTGGGAATACAAAAATTGCAATTAATTAAAATATAATTTCAGGTATTTGGCAACTGGGGCAATCATTTAATCATCATTTGAAAACATCGAAATTTTTTTTTTCATAAATTGACTGTATACTCGTAGAAATAGTATAGAATTAGTCCCGAAGGTCAACAGGACCGAGCAGCATGTATAAAAGAGTGAGGAGCGCTGTGGAAAATTCGGCCGCTCGAATGCCTTCGGTAGCGGCAGCTACTGAGTGCCTTTGGTTTGAAATGATTTTTCTCCGAACCACTTTTTTTCGCATGGATGACACTCTCATTTCAAAACTATTGCACTTATCGATATGAACCAAACGGCATTTTACTCTTTAGATGTCTGGCTATGGCCTCAAGCAGAACCAGAAATATTCATTATTATTTAAAAAAGTTATAAACAATTAAAAGTGAAAAAAAAGGTTTAAAAAAATTCGAAAGTCCCCAATTTTGTTTTTTTTTATTGAAAATGTTTCATTCTGCCTGAGGCCGTTTTGTTTTTTGCTTTCAGATAGTTCTTTTCCAAGAAATGATGTCATCCATCTACGAATCGGGTGAGTTTCAGCAGCCATTTTCAGGACCGCCATTTTGAAAAAAAATTAAAAAAAAATTGTTTCAAGTAATTTAATATATGTATGTACTTTCATATGTAAAAAAATTTATTACTCAACATGTTTTGTAATAAAAATAAAATGTATTGAAAAAAATTACGTTTTTTAGAGGAACCTGGTCGCTTTCGAATTTTTTTCGCTGTGAGGCTTTTACAATTGAAAACATTGTAATGGAAACCTGCAAAACTGTCTGGGAAATATTATCATCGATTTACCTTCCAAAACCCGATGTAGCGAAATGGCTTTCCATAGCGAATGCGTTTGAAAAAATGTGGAACTTTCCTAATTGTGCAGGAGCTATAGATCAGAGATGGGCAAATGAAATGTATGGATGTATTGGTAACCGCGAGCGTAAAGTGGCTACCATGGGACAAAGAACATTTGCAGTCAGTTGATTAACAAACAACAGCGAAGCAACGTCGTGCGCCGCTTGATTGTTTTATGATACTATTTATGCGCGTACCTATATGTGTTTGTTCAAAATGAATGACAAATATTGCTTTATGATTTCCGATGCGGAGGCAAGCCTTATTTTTAAGCATGATTTCTCGAGAACTTCACAATTTCAACTTTATCTTAAAATTTCGGCTAACTAGTTTGCTAGTAAAAGTAGTCAACTTCCAATTTACCCCACCAAAGGTATCTGAAATTATAACATTTTATTTATGTTATACATTTCAAATGGGGCAAAAATATACTAGGGCATAAAAAAACATCAACATACCGACTACCTATGTTACCTCGTTGCTGTCTGCAGCGCAACTGGCAGGAAAATCAATTCATTATCCCACAGTGCCAAACTGTTTTTTTCGCTCTCAATAGCGACTGAATTAAGAGCGTAAGAATACGTGTGCTGAGAGTAACTGCTCATGTGAGTCAAAACGCCCATGTATGCTATAGATGGAAAACACATAAGAATACAGTGCCCTCCAAAAGTAGGATCAGATTATTTTAATTATAAAAAATTTCATTCAATACATTTACAAGCTGTAGTTGATGCATGTGGGCAGTTCATTTGTGTTGATGTTGGCGGCTTTAGGCGAAATTGCTATAGTGGTGTTTTCAAACACTCTAATTTTGGAAAAAAACTTATTCAAAAACTATTGAATTTACCATATAACCAAAAGCTATGTCCAAAAAGCTGCGAATGCATACCTTTTGTTTTTGTCGCCGATGAAGGCTATCCACTTCTCACGAATGTTCTAAGACCTTTTGCACGAAGGAACTTGACAAATAAGCGAAGAATATATAATTACCGTTTATGAAGAGCAAGACGAGTCGTGGAATGAGCATTTGGTATGCCTGCAAACAAGTTTCGAATTTTTCATACAGAAATTTTTTTGTCTCATAATAAAGTAGAAACTATTATATTAGCTGTATTAAGTACGCTATCTAATTTTGTTTAGTTTTGTACTGTATATCTACAATTGACTTTCACTATATTTTTAAATACTTATCAACATTACATATGTATGTATGTATGTATGTACAAATCGTATAAATAAAATAAACTAAACTTACCGTCACTATTCATTTCTGTAGCTATTTCGTCCCATAGTTTTTCTGATATTAACTTATTTGTGTGATCTTTATCTTTGTAATTATGTATATATTGGGCTCCTTGCCTTGATCAAAAACACTAATTTCTTCGCGCCAATATTCGTTTTAACAACTTGTGTGCACAATAAAAGCACAAAGAAAATGCGTAATTTTGGCTATGAAAGCCAAAAGCTCAGCTATAAGCAACGAAACGTGTTTTTCTGTCGTGTCTTGTGTATTCCATTCGGTGTAGATTGCGCCGTAGCCCAGCACGAATGGATCAACAACAAAGACGGTTTTGTCGCATTTGGTGTGCTTTGGCTGTATGAAAATACATAAGAAGTTCGACAACAGCTCTTCAAACAAGTCAAAGCACGAATATGCGTTTTCGTTTCGTCTTGTTCGGTATGGGTTGTCACATATGAAGCTATGGGCAGTTGCGTATGAGACAAGAAAAACTATTTTGACTATCCCGGTGTGGGTACAGTCTTAATTGTTAAAGTGCATTACATATAGACCAATATACACCTGGTTTCGCTGCTTTAAAGACACTATATTTCTGAGAAATACTGAAAAAAATGTGTTCCAATTCCCAAAACGAATGATGTTATTTTGAAGCTCTATGACAATTCTAACAATTCTATAAAAACTATTTTTTTTCTAAAGGTGTTTTCCTACTATTGTAGATAATAAGCGGAATGAACTGAAAACGGTGATTTATTGCTATCATTAACAACCTTTCTACCACGGAAAGGAAAGAATTAAAAAAAAAGAAAATTTATCTTTTTTCTTAATAATTTATTGTGTTTCCATTATTATTAATAAGTACGAATGTTCGATTTGGCATTGAGTTGGTGTAATTTCTGGTATAAATAAAGCCCTTGTATAAATTTTTACCAACCATCCCCAGATGTTCTCAATAAGGACAAGCTGGCCATTCCAAAAGATCCATATTTTTACGTTGAAAAAATAAAGATTTTTGCGGATGACTGTGTTTTTAGGGTAGCAGATTTACTTCTAATACTTTCTGGTACTCGGAACTATTCGTTTGGCAAGAAGGAATCCCAACGATACTGTCCCAGAATTAAGCGCATTGTCTACCTGATGTCAGTCTTTATTCATTCGCGTGTTAATTTTTTTTCGGTCTAGTTTAGAATGACGAAGGAAGACATTACCACGAATATTTTAAAAATAATCCAGCGCAAATCTACTGTCCTGTTTGAATTCAATTTCAAAAGGAATCAGTTCAATCAGCCCTTAATGCACGGGTTAATTGAACAGATTCCTTTTGAAATTGAATTCGAACAGAACGGTGATAGTGGACGGAAGGGTATCCACTTCTTACGAATGTTCTAAGTCTGTGTGTCAAAAATGGGTTGAATCGGATCAATACTTCCCTTCGCTCCCGCGAGTTATCCCAATGAAAATAAGAGAGCGTGTTTTACTCATAACAGTGTGTAGGGTTTGTCCTTAAAGTAATAGGACTGAGTCGATTTAAAAAAAAATATTGAACCAATCGTTACAGTTCTCTAAAAACCTTCAAAAAGTCATGTGGTTTGCATTATTTGACATTTTGTCTTTTGTTGTGCTATTATTTTATATTTATGTTAATACCGAATTTTGTTAAGTACGTCCTTGTATTTAAAATTTCCCGATATGTGTATGGATATACTTTCTCAAATACATATCCTAAGTATAGAGTACACACATCTGCTATTCAAATGTCACCAACAATAGATGAAACTTTATTTACTTTTAAGCGCATCTTTTTGGTAAGCTCCTTAAACGTGCATTCTTATTATTGTCGCCCAAATATTCCAAGTTTCAGTGCCACTGAAAAAAGTTACAAACAAACAAGCAAACATCCGGGTTGTATGACGGCTGCGGAACCGTTGGCATGCCAGTCTTGGTAAGGTAGCTGTTCACAAGAAAGGCGGTGTGAGCCGGAGCGTTTTCGTAATGTAACTTCCAATCGGCAGTGTTATCTTGTCGGACACGATTGACTCTTCGTTTGAGTTTCTTGAGGACTTCCACGTAAAACTTGGCGTTAACGGTTTGTCTAGGAGGAACAAATTCCTTATGGACGGTGCCTTTGATGTCAAAAAAGACAATGAGCATCGTTTTCATTTGCTCATTCATCAGCGACCTCTTCCCGACCCTACAAAAAGGCCTGGTGCCACCGAAAGACACCACTTCTTGCTAAAGCAATATCTGGGTAAGCCTGCTTGATCATATCAAATTTCTCTGCCGCTGATTTACCGAGTTTCACATAGAACTTTATCGCGTACCTCTACTCTAACGATCGCAGCATTTTCGGCTTGCCCCAGTCACAAAAACACATCGCGCATAAATGTTTGTCCTGACTCCCCAGATGCTCGGAGACAACTGATCAGTCGCTCGTTCGCTTGCTAGGAACACCCTCTACCGTCGCGGCGAAAGAAAATTCCTTTCCGGACAAACCCTGTACCTTTCTGCCTAAAATAGATAAACTTGGGTGAAAACTTGGCCTAACCCCTATATTACTAATATTAGGATTTTTGAACATCCGGCTCACTTTACTGTATTGGTTTTACACCTTAAAGTATGAACACTCTGCTGCCAAACATTTTCAAACAAAGTACTAATCACTTTCACGATGGTTAAATAAAAATGCGCACGTATTTAATGTGTACAATAATTTTAAAATTTATTTAAAACTTATGAAAAATATAATGTTCTATTTGAAATCCGGCTACATGTATTATAGGTAAACCTGACCGCTGAGTGATCGGAGGAAGTGGGGTTTCAATAATACCAATGCGAAAATGTTGTTGAATCATGTTGCGTTCTGGCCAGTTTGGCACAACGAACGAAAGCTGCTCACAGCGCAGTATATAGCGGAATGTGTCTAAAACGAATGTACTGTATCTGCTCAGGGGACCATCCTTTTGCTGAGTGGGTTGATGTAGTGTGGTGAGTTGTGTTGTATACGAGTGTGATGTCATCGAGTATGGTAGTTTCCAATTCGTTCCCAGATGCAGTGTATTGGTGATCATGTGGTGCACACAGTGGTTTTGCTAGCGTCAGCCATTTTATCCAGGGTAAGGTGGAGAGGCTTATAGCCCTGGCAGACGAGCGAAATTAATACGCATTAAGCAACGCTAATGCGCATTGAAATTTTATGGTGACAGACGGCAGACTTGTGCATTTAGACAGCTGATTGTGAAATTTGTTTATTTATTTAAAAAAAAAGAAGAGAAATAAAAATGAATAAGAGAAATTAATAATAGAAATTTTGGTATTTTTGGAAAATCTGTATAAATTTAACGAAAAAATACGTTTATTATTAACTACGTTCAAAGATAATAAAGTGAAATTAAAAGCAATAATTGATTGTAATGCGATAAAAGTGTGCGAAAAAGTTAAGAATGGAAAAATGGATAGCAAGCTGTGCATTGTTTGTTTTCTGCCTTCTAAAAATATTAAAATTAGTTTTTGTTAATATACTTGCGCATAATTTAATTAGCAATATAAAACTGCTTACCTCTGATGCTGCAAACGCAAAGGAGGCGGCAGAGTTCAAGCGACATCTGTCAAAAAATAGCAAAAATCGGCCATTTTTGACCAGTGTTGCCTACTCAAATTTGGTAAATTCAGCTAAATGCACGAAATTCTTGTGCATTACAAATTTGCATTAACATGGGCCAAATGCGCAAGTAAATGTAAATTAAGACCGCTAATGCAAATTAGCGCTGTCGTCTGTCAGGGCTATTAACTCATTTAAACATACTGGGCCCCCTAGGCAAACATTTTGCCTAGTATTACACGTATGTATGTATGTACCATATATGCGATGGCATGTACTTCTGGTAGAGTACCCGAGGGCGCAGAATACGTGTAAATGCTAAAAACGGTTATGGTTTCAAATATATTTGGTATGCATTTGATTTCGTTTCCTTGATAGAATTATTATTTGTGGTTTTATTTAAAATTTCTTTAACATCGGTTTGTTAAACTAGCTGTTTATTATTTGTCTTTTCTGTGTTATCGGCTTATAAAGGATAGTAATTCCACGCTTAGGAAGATGGGGTCATGTGTAGAAGTTCACGCAACTGAGGAAAGTTCTCTGATCGCCATTCACTTGGGAGTGGCCAGAAACGATTCTTTTACATATGACTCAAGCAGCTCACGACTTCCGGTCTTTGACCAAGTATCCTCTGGGTAGCCTAAGAACATCCGTTCGAAGGTGAGCTAAAGTGAGAAGGCGAAACATCCCCTGCATAGGGTTGTGCGCTGGGTTTGGGACCCGCCACGTAAAAAGCCTATCCCAATGAAAAGCGACAACAGCCTCGGATGAGAAACCCCTCTTTTGATGACAACCATGGCAAACGAAATAAGGACAACGATATCAGAGCATGCACCTGGAATGTCCGGTCCCTTAATTGGGAAGGTGCCGCTGCCCAGCTGGTTGATGTCCTCGCAAAAATAAAGGCTGACATCACCGCCGTCCAAGAAATGCGATGGACGGGACAAGGACAGAGACGAGTAGGTCCTTGTGACATTTACTACAGTGGCCATATAAAGGAGCGCAAGTTTGGTGTGGGATTCGTGATGGAGAGAGACTCCGTCGCCGAATACTATCATTCACTCCGGTGAATGAACGTCTAGCCACAATCCGCATCAAAGCGAGGTTCTTCAACATATCGCTGATTTGCGCCCACGCCCCGACTGAAGAGAAGGACGATGTGACCAAAGATGCCTTCTATGAGCGCTTGGAGCGCGCTTATGAAGGCTGCCCCCGCCACGATGTCAAAATCGCGCTTGGCGACTTTAACGCCAGGGTGGGCAAAGAAGGTATCTTTGGCACTACGGTCGGTAAATTCAGCCTCCACGAGGAAACATCCCCAAATGGGTTGAGGCTGATCGACTTCGCCGGGGCACGAAATATGGTTATCGGTAGTACTAGATTCCAGCACAAAAAAATTCATCAAGCTACCTGGCTGTCTCCGGATCGAAAACTACCAACCAGATCGATCATGTTGTGATAGACGGAAGACACGTCTCCAGTGTTTTAGATGTGCGTGCGCTCCGAGGTCCTAACATCGACTCGGACCACTATCTTGTTGCAGCCAAGATTCGCACCCGCCTCTGTGCAGCAAAAAACGCACGCCAACAAACACAAGGAAGGTTCGACGTCGAAAAGCTGCAATCACAACAGACTGCCGAACGTTTTTCTACTCGGCTTGCACTCCTGCTCTCTGAGAGCACTCATCAACAACTCGGTATAAGGGAACTGTGGGACGGCATTTCAAACTCCTTACGTACAGCTGCATCCGAAACCATTGGTTTTCGGAAAGAGCAAAAGAACAGCTGGTACGACGAGGAGTGCCGCGCCGCAGCGGAGAGAAAACAGGCTGCCTACCTCGCAACGCTACAATCGACCACTACACGTGCGGGATGGGATATATACCGAGAATTGAAGAGGGAAGCGAGACGCATTTGCGGACAGAGAAAGAAAGAGGCCGAAATGCGTGAGTATGAAGAGCTTGACAAGCTGGCCGACAGGGGTAATGCTCGAAAATTCTACGAAAAATGCGGCGGCTTACAGAAGGTTTCAAGACCGAGCATACTCTTGTAGAACCCCAAAGGTGATATAGTGACCGATGCCCAGAGCATACTTAAATTATGGAGGGAACACTTCTCCACCCTGCCGAATGGCACAGAACGCACAACGCCAGGAGAAGGCGAACCCGATTCCCCAATCGATGACGATGGAGCAGACGTTTCATTGCCCGACCATGAAGAAGTTCGAATAGTAATTAATAAAATAAGCGGCGGGGGCCGATGGATTACCGGCCGAGCTATTCAAACACGGCGGCGAAGAACTGATAAGGAGCATGCATCAGCTTCTTTGTAAAATATGGTCGGACGAAAGCATGCCCAACGATTGGAATTTAAGTGTGCTATGCCCAATCCATAAAAAAAGGAGACCCCACAATCTGCGCCAACTACCGTGGGATTAGCCTCCCCAACGGCGCATATAAGGTTCTATCGAGCGTATTGTGTGAAAGATTAAAGCCCACCGTCAACAAACTGATTGGACCTTATCAGTGTGGCTTTAGACCTGGAAAATCAACAACCGACCAGATATTCACCATGCGCCAAATCTTGGAAAAGACCCGTGAAAGGAGAATCGACACACACCACCTCTTCGTCGATTTCAAAGCTGCTTTCGACAGCACGAAAAGGAACTGCCTCTATGCCGCGATGTCTGAATTTGGTATCCCCGCAAAACTAATACGGCTGTGTAAACTGACGTTGAGCAACACGAAGAGCTCCGTCAGAATCGGGAAGGACCTCTCCGAGCCGTTCGATACCAAACGAGGTTTCAGACAAGGCGATTCCCTATCGTGTGACTTTTTCAACCTGCTTCTGGAGAAAATAGTTCGAGCTGCAGAACTTAGTAGAGAAGGTACCATCTTTTATAAGAGTGTACAGCTGCTGGCGTATGCTGATGATATTGATATCATCGGCCTTAACACCCGCGCCGTTAGTTCCGCTTTCTCCAGACTAGACAAGGAAGCAAAACAAATGGGTCTGGCAGTGAACGAGGGCAAGACGAAATATCTCCTGTCATCAAACAAACAGTCGTCGCACTCGCGACTTGGCACTCACGTCACTGTTGACAGTCATAACTTTGAAGTTTTAGATAGTTTCGTCTATTTAGGAACCAGTATTAACACCACCAACAATGTCAGCCTGGAAATCAACGCAGGATTGCTCTTGCCAACAGGTGCTACTTCGGACTGAGTAGGCAATTGAAAAGTAAAGTCCTCTCTCGACGAACAAAAAGCCAAACTCTATAAGTCGCTCATAATTCCCGTCCTGCTATAGGGTGCAGAGGCTTGGACGATGTCAACAACTGATGAGTCGACGTTGCGAGTTTTCGAGAGAAAAGTTCTGCGAAAGATTTATGGTCCTTTGCGCGTTGGCCACGGCGAATATCGCATTCGATGGAACGATGAGCTGTACGAGATATACGACGACATTGACATAGTTCAGCGAATTAAAAGACATCGGCTACGCTGGCTAGGTCATGTTGTCCAAATGGACGAAAACACTCCAGCTCTGAAAGTATTCGACGCTGTACCCGCTGGGGGAAGCAGAGGAAGAGGAAGACCTCCACTCCGTTGGAAGGACCAAGTGGAGAAGGACCTGGCTGCGCTTGGAATATCCAATTGGCGCCACGTAGCGAAAAGAAGAAACGACTGGCGCGCTGTTGTTGACTCGGCTATAATCGCGTAAGCGGTGTCTACGCCAATTAAGAAGAAGAAGAATTCCACGCCTGGCTCAGATGTGGCCAGAAATGGTACTTCTTAGCCCTGGACTATGAAATGACTATGAGGGATCCTGCGAGAGTGTGGCTGTGCATGGAGAACGGCTTCTATTGGAATTATAATTTGGTAATTTCCAGCTTTTTCTTTGTAAGTGGAATGTTCAAGTTGTACAACCGATTCCCATCAACTACCCTTATGAGAAGCGCTTATGTAGGTGCGATAAGAGCTACCTTTGCTTTTAGTAAGTCTAGGAGTGTCACAGTATCGCATTGGGCATATAATGTACCCTTAACTATAATTTTGAGTATACATAAAATTATTTTTTTATATTTTGAAAATTATTAGGCACTAGTTTATGACAGGTGCCCATTTTTCGACTTTTTGAACTATTTTATTATATGTAATATTTAAGCGCCTGTGCATTAATTTGGCAAATAGTAGGCTGCCACCGCATAAGGATTTTTCATGTTTGTTTTTTCATTATTGGCGAAAGCCATCCTGCGGGGTCGAAAAGTAATATGTATTTGAGTTTTTAAATTTGTTAGGCCGTTTTTTTTCTACCAATATGTGAGGTATTGGAAAATTCTGGCTCTAGTGGTAGTCGTACGACGTACCGGCCAATATTTGATCTAGTAGTTGTGGCATTGGAGATGTCTTCACAATACTGTGAAGTTTGTTATACGAGCAAGTTTTGTTTGTTATACGAGCAAGTTTCTTAACTTTTGCAATTCCTTAATTGTGAATTAAGGTATTTGTTTTTATTAATCTCAACTTTAGTTGGTATGGTGGTAACTGATTCTGCAATTAGTCCGCTTTGTGTTTCGCTGTGCAGCGTTTGAGCCTTTGAGCAACATGTTGTCTCTTGGCAATTTTTTGAACTGTGGATTTCGGGATCTGCTTTTGCAATTAAACCCGTGTTTATTTTTGTGTAAGCGCTTCTTTGGAGTGAGATGGGATATCTGCTGTAATAAAGCATTGAATTGTGTCTTTTGTGACAATATAAGCAATGGAATTTGCTTTTGCAATTTGTATATGTATACGCATGTGACAACCAATTTGTGAAAAGTCTTTTTGACCTGACAAAATTATTTCGTTCATTGATCTTTAAGTTTTTAAACTTCTCGCAAGATATCAGTTTATGCCCTCTTGCACATAGTTCGCATGACGTATGTTTTTTCTGTTCGGATGTGAAAGATTGTGTTTTGTTAAGGCTTTTGTTTAAATTGATTTTGTTACTAACTTGGGGTCTATTGAAGCTTATATTGAGGTCGTGTTGAATTTTTTTTGTTCTGACTCTTTTTCTTCTACTCTTTCCGCAATTTTATATTGGGAGGTTAGAAAATCTTTCATTTGTCGCCACGTTGGGCACTTTTTTCGTGATGAGAGCGATTGCTCCCACAAAAGTAACGATTTTTCTGGTAATGCTGCTGTGCATATATTTACCAGAATGGGGTCCCAATTATTTGTGGAATAATCTGTGTCGATAAAACCGACCAACAATTTGAAACAGTGGATTGAAGCTTTATGAATTTTTCACTGGTTTCTTTCTGAATTTCTGGTAAATTTATTAGTATCATCACTTGCTTGTCGACCAATATTCTCTCGTTTTCGTAACGTGCTTTAAGAGCTTCCCAAGAAAAGTTGAAATTTTCGTCATGAAGAGCGAACTGTTGGCTATTACGCCTGTTTGACCTTTTGTTTTGTAATACAAGTTTTGTGCTATTGTGTGTGATAGTTGTGGATGGTTTATGTAAATGGCTATAAACATGTCCCGGAAGTACGGCCATTCTTCATAACCTCCGTAAAATGTTTGTGTGTCACATGCGGGCATCTCGAGGTGGATGTCTGAACTTGCCTTTTGACTGTCTATTTGTGGCAGCTCTACTCTCGTATGTAGATTAGGTGCAATTGCTTTTATTAGCTTTAATTGATCGGAGATCATAGCTTTTGTTTCTTCGTACTGGTTTTCATATATGGCGTAAGCAGATAATTTAAAATTTTGTGATGGATCTGAATCGTCAGAATCTACTATGGCGTCATGAGACGCTTGGAGGCTAGTCAAAAAATTTTTAAAATTTTGGCTTTTTATTTCTAACAACGATTCCGAGTTTTCATGAATCGATAAAGAGGCAAATCTAGTGCAGTGTCTAATAAACTGTCACTTTCTTAAATAAATTTAGCAACCTGTTTTGAGCGTGTAGCTCCAGGTGTACTTTGAATTTTGATATTGTTCATTATTTTGGTTGTATGTAGAAATATTTGTTTAAATGAAATAAAGGTTTCTCAGTGTGAACTTAATACTTTTTTAAGTATATAAACTTTTTTTCGTAAAAGAGGGGTTATTTGTTTTAGTAATACCACTATGTGTGTTTGCATATACAATGTTCACAAATTATGTAGATTTTGTTTAACTGATTTTTTATATTGGTGTTAATAAATGTATTTTTAATATTCCGTGCTACTTTATCTACCGTTTGGTTATTTATAAAAAAAACTCGCCTTTTTTTTTTGAAAATTAGTTATAACTTAATAATTTGATATTTAGTACTCAGTGTAGAGTATGGTACCACAGGCTGATTCTATCTTGTGCCCAAAAAATAAGGATTTAAAATAAGAATTTAAACTGCGCGCGTCGAAGGATTTGGAGAATTATTTTTTTTTAGGTTGGTAGTACTGTCAGTCACATTTATGTAAAATTTCATGTCAAAATATTCATTGGAGTTTGAGATACGTGTCGTTTTGTGAGCTGCTAAAAGTGAGTTTTTCGTTTTTTGCGATGTCTTAATTTGTTGAGCAAAGAATTTGAATTCAATTTTGTTTACGGAATCAATTTTCTGCTGCGGATACGTTGAGGATGGTGCAGAAAGCCTTTGGCGATGAAGCTATGTCTAAAAAAGATGGTTAACAAGTGGTATAGTGAGTTCCAAGCCGGCCGTGAACGTGTCAAAGACGAAGAGCGTCCAGGGCGACCATTAACCTCAACCGACGAAGCTCACGTTCAACAAATCAAAGATTTGGTTTTGAAAAACCGTCGATTAACAATTAGAGACCTTGCTGATGAAGTTGGCATATCGAAAGCCTCAGCCAATACCATTTTGAAGGATGGTTTGGGTCTCAAGCGCGTCAAATCTCGACTGGTACCGAAAACATTCAATTTTTTGGAAAAAAGGCGTTGCGTTGAAGTGTGTGAAACGATGCTTTCCGACTACCAGGGTATCATGAAATGCATTATAACTGGCGATGAGACTTGGGTCTATGCTTACGACCCCGAAACAACCGATCAATCGAGCAAATAAAGTACCAAAAGAGAGCCGAGACCAAAAAAATCGCGCCAAAGACGCTCAAAAATCAAGGTCATGTTGACTCTTTTCTTCGATTATCGTGGTGTTGTGCATTATGAATTCCTTCCAACCGGTCAAGCAGTCAACAAGGAATATTATTTGAACGTTATGCGTCGTTTGCGTAACGCTATCCGCCTAAAAAGGCCGGAATTGTGGAAAGACAATTCTTGGTTTTTACACCACGATAATACACCATCCCATACTGCCCTCGTAATTCGTGATCATTTCGCCAAAAACTCAACCCATATCGTTCCGCAACCACCGTATTCACCTGATCTGGCGCGGTGTGACTTCTGTTCACCAAGCTCAAAAGACCGCTCCGGGGACACCGTTTTTATATGATAGAGATGATTCAAGCCGCAGCGAATAAAAACAGCATTTATAAACATATATATTTATATACAGTACATATACATATATCCAAATATATAAATATTTTTTATTGCCGATTAATGCTTACCTTCGTGTATCAAAGCACAAAATATTCCCAAATATAAAAAAAAACAAAAAATAATGCAAAATTCAAGTAACTCACTTGCACAAATACCTGCGATAAGCACGATTGCCTTAGATAAGTAACTGTCAACTCTACTGTCGTTGGCAAATATAAGAATATTTTGAAGTTAGCGTGAGCGACAACTGTCGTCCTGCAGTCGTGTAGTCGTGCAGCTGTCTAAATAACTGTGTCCATTAGAACGTGTGTATTTTAATATTTGACAGATGTTGCTTGCCGCGCTCTATGTGTTCAGCACTTAAGTAAAAGTAAAGGCAAAAACAAAAAAAAATTATATAGTGACATATTCACTTCACACTCAACCTAATTGAATCTAATTACTGTGGCACAGCCACTTTTTAATAAACAAATAAAAAATAAAACTGCGCATCGCTTTCCGCGGTTAAACTTAATTAAAAACCAAATAATAATAAGCGATTCTGAGCGGTCTCGCTCACTTAACATAAACAAATAACCATTAGCCAGTATAGTATAGTTAACCTAAAGAAATAACCAATAGCAAGTATACATAGTCAAGATTCTCTGTTCACCCAAAGAAACAAATAATTACTTGAATTTGTATTAATCTTTATGTTTTTTAAATAAATGTGTTTTAAAACACATACCTAAATATAGAAGGCAGGGAATTTGTATTTACTAATTATATTTCTGACATAATCGCAAAATATAGCCGTAACTTAAAACTTTTTAGTGTATTAAATTTGTAAACCGTTTTGTTTTTTCTTTTTTAATTATTATTACAGTTTTTGTGCTAAAAAACTGCAATCTTTAACATACATATATGCATTATGAAATAAATGTCAAGCAAACGATACGACTCACTTTGTCCTTCATCAATAGTTTTTGAGGAGTTAAAATATATGTGCGAGTGTGTCTGCGGGTATTCGGGCCTTTGACGTCAATTCCTTATCCTCCGCTTCCAGTTGACTGTCCCTGGTTCTAGTGTCTTTGTTTTTTCCAGTTTGTTTTAAATTCGCGCCCGTTTAACTTGTTTATATTTCTATTTTGTGTTTGGTTTTCGAGCCCGGTTGATGGTCTAGCTTTTTAAACCGTTTGTATTTTCTGTTTTTGGCAATTATGTTTTTATTTTTCTGTACTCTTTTGCATTATATATGTTTTTTTGTTTTTGTAACACCACTTTTTTTAACTAAATGGTTAATGGTTTTGTTGTCTTGGTTCGCCACTGTATTTCACCGCACTGCACTGAATTTTGTTTTGTTTTATTTTGTGGCTTGCGTTGTCATGTTAACATTTTTTCTGGACGAAACCAATAGTGCCATTCGGAATGGCTCCAAGGACCATGAACACTCTGGTGCCAAAAATTTGCAAACAAAGTACTAATCACTTTCACGATGGTTAAATAAAAAATGCGTACGTATTTATTGTGTACAATAATTTTAAAGTTTATTTAAAACTAATGAAAAATATAATGTTCTATTTGAAATCCGACTACATGTATACGGAGCGGGGAGGAGGTAAACCTGACCGCTGAGTGATCGGAGGAAGTGGGGTTTCAATAATACCAGTGCGAAAATGTTGTTGAATCATGTTGCGTTCTGGCGAATTTGGCACAACGAACGAAAGCTGCTCACAGCGCAGTATATAGCGGAATGTGTCTAAAACGAATGTACTGTACACATTGATTTTGCTAGGGTGCGCCATTTTATTCAGGGTAGAGAGGGGAGGCTTAACTCATTTATACACTTCACAGAAGTATAGTGTCTTTATCGCATTGAAACAAAGTGTATATAATATGGGGTCAACTGGAAGTTTAAGAGTTATGACACTCTAAAGTGCAAAAGTATCAATTTGTTTAATATATCTTTATTTATTGAATATGTTTATCTTGAGGTTAACAATAGACAGTAAATCTTAAATCTAATTAATCGGTGATCCAAGTAGAGGTACTTTTCAATAGCCTTTTTTTGACAGATCATGTGTGAGTCGTATCAAGCTATCATGTTAGTTTTGTTTAGTATTGTTCGGCATTTCATCATGGAAAGACCTACACGTGAACATCGTTTAACGTTGTTCAAATTTTTTGAAAAGATTCGCTTTCTGTAAAGAATGTGTTCCGCGCCCTCTGCTCGACTTATGTACAACATAATAGGCCAACTGAGTGTACCATTCGCGACACCAGAACCCATCTTGAGAATCAGCATTCATTATTGAATAATATTCGACCAAAAGACCACCTCCAGCACGCAATGAAGAAATAATTGCAGCCGTAGCTGAGGGTGTACATGAAGACTGTCGAGAGTCCATTCGGTGCTGTTTGCAGCAACTGGCACTGACGTATAGAACGACTTGGCACATTTTACGTCGGGGTCTTAAATTGAGAGCATACAAAATAAAGCTTGTGCAAAAACTGAAGCCGTTCATCCTTCCCAAGCGAATCGCTCCGCTCTATTTGCAAAAAATTCCAAGAAGATCCGACGTTTTCAAACGAAATTCTGTTCAGCGATGAGACCCATTTCTAGCTCAATATGTATGCAAACAAGCGAAATTGCTCTATTTGGGACGAAAAGCAACTTGAAAAGATTCAAGAGCTGTCATTTCATCCATAAAAAAAAGAACGGTTTGGACTGGTTTGTGGCCGGTGGAATAATCGATCCAAATTTATTCAAAAATGATGCCGATGAGAACGTTACCATGAATGGCGACCGTTATCGCGCCATGATAACCGACTACTTGATGCCTGAAATTTAAGCTCATGATCTCGACGACATTTGATGTCAACACGTCGGTGCCACTTCCCAGACATCGCATTAATCAATCAGTGAGCAGATATTTTAACGTTTTAGGGTGGTCGATTGGCTACCAAAATCGTGTTATATCACACCATTAGAGTTTTTCCTGTAGGGATATGTAAAGTATAAAGTCTATGCAGATTATTAAATGACACTCAAATTTGATGTGAATAGAAAAATTAATATTGAACAGATTGAATAGCTTCAGCTGATAATAAATCGTAAGAAGTTATTATTGAGCAACAACAATTAAAACTTCAAGAGGTTGATAGTACAATAAAAACTCAAGACTTAATTGAACTTCTCTTAGACAAAATACATCTATCAACTAGGACGCTTTATCAACGATAAGAGCGATCTTTGCTTTTTGTAAATCTAGGTGCGACACAGTATCGCATTGGGAATGTAGTGATCCCTTAACCACATTTCTATAAACTTGAAAATTATTGGGCAATATTGTATGAAAGGTGTCGATTTTTCGACTTTTTGGACAATTTTATTATATGCAAAATTTAAGTGCGTATGCACTAATTCGGCAAGTAGTAGCGTACCACCGCTTAGGATTTTTTTTTTTATCATTATTGGCGAAAGCCAGCCTGCGGGGTCGAAAAGTTACGTGTATTTGTGTTTTTATGTGAGGTTGTCAGAGGAAATCTGACTTTGTTTTTGCTGCCAATTCGAGGAGTGTTAGTCGTACGACGTACCGGCCACTATTTGATCGAGTAGTTAAGGCTTTAGAGAAGTTCTCACAATACTGATCTTCTAGAGTTTAATTTAATATAGGGGGAAGTTTCCCTATCTCTTGAAATTTCTCTTTTATGCCTTTAAAACCTTCTCGCAAGTTTTAAGTTTATGCCCGCTTGTACATAGTTAACTTGACATATTTTTTCTTTGTTCGCATGTAAGCGATTGTGTTTTGTTAAAAGTTCTGTTTGATTTGTTTTTGCTTCTAGCTTGGGGTTTATTGAAGCTTATTTTGAGGTCGTGTTGAATTTTTTTTTTTGTTCTGACTAATTTTCCTTTACTCTTTACGATATTTCATTTTAGATAGTCAGAAAATCGTTCATTTGTTGCTACGTTGGGCACTTCCTTCGTGGTGATTCGATTGCTCCCACAAAAGTAAAAATTTTTCGGGTAATGCTGCGGTGCATATATTTACCGGAATAGGCTCCCGGCTAATTGTGGGGAGGTTTTGTGTCGATAGAATCTACAAACAATTTAAAAAAGTGTGTTAATAAAGGTTAATGCAGTTCTGCGTCACTTATTCCTTACCTCGGGTGGGGGGCAATAAGTGA